>NC_090929.1:25927891-26230921 GCF_040938575.1 Ambystoma mexicanum | reverse complement strand
TGGAAATCTTGTGTGAAGCTGCTATCTCCGGGTACAGGGTAGTTAGCTTTGGATGGTTGGAAATCTAGTGTGAAGCTGCTGTCTCCGGGCACAGGGTAGTTTGCTTTGGACGATTCGAAATGTTGTGCAAAGCTGCTGTCTCCGGGTACCGGGTAGTTAGCTTTGGATAGTTGGAAATCTTGTGTGAAGCTGCTATCTCCGGATACAAGGTAGTTCGCTTTGGATGGCTGGAGATGGTATGCAAATCTGCTGTCTCCGGGCACAGGGTAGTTCGCTTTGGATGGTTCGAAATGTTGTGCGAAGCTGCTGTCTCCGGGTACCGGGTAGTTAGCTTTGGATGGTTAGAAATCTTGTGTGAAGCTGCTGTCTCCGGGTACCGGGTAGTTAGCTTTGGATGGTTGGAAATCTTGTGTGAAGCTGCTGTCTCTGGCTACAAGGTAGTTCGTTTTTGGATGGTTGGAAATCTTGTGTGAAGCTGCTATCTCCGGGTACAGGGTAGTTAGCTTTGGATGGTTGGAAATCTTGTGTGAAGCTGCTGTCTCCGGGTACAGGGTAGTTAGCTTTGGATGGTTGGAAATCTTGTGTGAAGCTGCTGTCTCCGGGCACAGAGTAGTTTGCTTTGGATGATTGGAAATGTTGTGTGAATCTGCTGTCTCCGGGTACCGGGTAGTTAGCTTTGGATGGTTGGAAATCTTGTTTGAAGCTGCTGTCTCCGGGTACCGGGTAGTTAGCTTTGGATGATTGGAAATCTTGTGTGAAGCTGCGGTCTCCAGGTACAGGGTAGTTCGCTTTGGATGGTTGGAAATCTTGTGTGAAGCTGCTGTCTCCGGGTACAGGGAAGTTAGCTTTGGATGGTTGGAAATCTTGTGTGAAGCTGCTGTCTCCGGGCACAGAGTAGTTTGCTTTCGATGATTGGAAATGTTGTGTGAATCTGCTGTCTCCGGGTACCGGGTAGTTAGCTTTGGATGGTTGGAAATCTTGTGTGAAGCTGCTGTCTCCGGGTACAGGGTAGTTAGCTTTGGATGGTTGGAAATCTAGTGTGAAGCTGCTGTCTCCGGGCACAGGGTAGTTTGCTTTGGACGATTCGAAATGTTGTGCAAAGCTGCTGTCTCCGGGTACCGGGTAGTTAGCTTTGGATGGTTGGAAATCTTGTTTGAAGCTGCTGTCTCCGGGTACAGGGTAGTTAGCTTTGGATGGTTGGAAATCTTGTGTGAAGCTGCTGTCTCCGGGTACAGGGTAGTTAGCTTTGGATGGTTGGAAATCTTGTTTGAAGCTGCTGTCTCCGGGTACAGGGTAGTTAGCTTTGGATGGTTGGAAATCTTGTGTGAAGCTGCTGTCTCTGGCTACAAGATAGTTAGCTTTGGATGGTTGGAAATCTTGAGTGAAGCTGCTATCTCCAGGTACAGGGTAGTTCGCTTTGGATGGTTGGAAATCTTGTGTGAAGCTGCTGTCTCCGGGTACAGGGTAGTTTGTTTTGGATGGTTGGAAATCTTTTGTGAAGCTGCTGTCTCCGGGCACAGGGTAGTTCGCTTTGGATGATTGGAAATCTTGTGTGAAGCTGCTGTCTCCGGGTACAGGGTAGTTAGCTTTGGATGGTTGGAAATCTTGTGTGAAGCTGCTGTCTCCGGGTACAGGGTAGTTAGCTTTGGATGGTTGGAAATCTTGTGTGAAGCTGCGGTCTCCAGGTACAGGGTAGTTCGCTTTGGATGGTTGGAAATCTTGTGTGAAGCTGCTGTCTCCGGGTACAGGCTAGTTAGCTTTGGATGGTTGGAAATCTTGTGTGAAGCTGCTGTCTCTGGCTACAAGGTAGTTCGTTTTTGGATGGTTGGAAATCTTGTGTGAAGCTGCTATCTCCGGGTACAGGGTAGTTCGCTTTGGATGTTTGGAAATCTTGTGTGAAGCTGCTATCTCCGGGTACAGGGTAGTTCGCTTTGGATGGCTGGAAATGTTGTGCGAATCTGCTTTCTCCGGGTACAGGGTAGTTAACTTTGGATGGATGGAGATGTTATGCAAATATGCTGTCCCCGGGCACAGGGTAGTTCGCTTTGGATGGTTGGAAATCTTGTGTGAAGCTGCGGTCTCTGGGTACCGGGTAGTTAGCTTTGGATGGTTGGAAATCTTGTGTGAAGATGCTATCACCGGATACAGGGTAGTTCGCTTTGGATGGCTGGAGATGTTATGCAAATATGCTGTCTCCGGGCACAGGTTAGTTCGCTTTGGATGGTTGGAAATCTTGTGTGAAGCTGCGGTCTCTGCTGGGTACCGGGTAGTTAGCTTTGGATGGTTGGAAATCTTGTGTGAAGCTGCTATCTCCAGGTACAGGGTAGTTCGCTTTGGATGGTTGGAAATCTTGTGTGAAGCTGCTGTCTCCGGGTACAGGGTAGTTAGCTTTGGATGGTTGGAAATCTTGTGTGAAGCTGCTGTCTCCGGGCACATAGTAGTTCGCTTTGGATGATTGGAAACCTTGTGTGAAGCTGCTGTCTCCGGGTACAGGGTAGTTAGCTTTGGATGGTTGGAAATCTTGTGTGAAGCTTCTGTCTCCGGGCACAGGGTAGTTCGCTTTGGATGATTCGAAATGTTATGCGAAGCTGCTGTCTCCGGGTACCGGGTAGTTAGCTTTGGATGGTTGGAAATCTTGTGTGAAGCTGCTGTCTCCGGGTACAGGGTAGTTAGCTTTGGATGGTTGGAAATCTTGTGTGAAGCTGCTGTCTCTGGCTACAAGATAGTTAGCTTTGGATGGTTGGAAATCTTGAGTGAAGCTGCTATCTCCAGGTACAGGGTAGTTCGCTTTGGATGGTTGGAAATCTTGTGTGAAGCTGCTGTCTCCGGGTACAGGGTAGTTTGTTTTGGATGGTTGGAAATCTTTTGTGAAGCTGCTGTCTCCGGGCACAGGGTAGTTCGCTTTGGATGATTGGAAATCTTGTGTGAAGCTGCTGTCTCCGGGTACAGGGTAGTTAGCTTTGGATGGTTGGAAATCTTGTGTGAAGCTGCTGTCTCCGGGTACAGGGTAGTTAGCTTTGGATGGTTGGAAATCTTGTGTGAAGCTGCGGTCTCCAGGTACAGGGTAGTTCGCTTTGGATGGTTGGAAATCTTGTGTGAAGCTGCTGTCTCCGGGTTCAGGCTAGTTAGCTTTGGATGGTTGGAAATCTTGTGTGAAGCTGCTGTCTCTGGCTACAAGGTAGTTCGTTTTTGGATGGTTGGAAATCTTGTGTGAAGCTGCTATCTCCGGGTACAGGGTAGTTCGCTTTGGATGTTTGGAAATCTTGTGTGAAGCTGCTATCTCCGGGTACAGGGTAGTTCGCTTTGGATGGCTGGAAATGTTGTGCGAATCTGCTTTCTCCGGGTACAGGGTAGTTAACTTTGGATGGATGGAGATGTTATGCAAATATGCTGTCCCCGGGCACAGGGTAGTTCGCTTTGGATGGTTGGAAATCTTGTGTGAAGCTGCGGTCTCTGGGTACCGGGTAGTTAGCTTTGGATGGTTGGAAATCTTGTGTGAAGATGCTATCACCGGATACAGGGTAGTTCGCTTTGGATGGCTGGAGATGTTATGCAAATATGCTGTCTCTGGGCACAGGTTAGTTCGCTTTGGATGGTTGGAAATCTTGTGTGAAGCTGCGGTCTCTGCTGGGTACCGGGTAGTTAGCTTTGGATGGTTGGAAATCTTGTGTGAAGCTGCTATCTCCAGGTACAGGGTAGTTCGCTTTGGATGGTTGGAAATCTTGTGTGAAGCTGCTGTCTCCGGGTACAGGGTAGTTAGCTTTGGATGGTTGGAAATCTTGTGTGAAGCTGCTGTCTCCGGGCACATAGTAGTTCGCTTTGGATGATTGGAAACCTTGTGTGAAGCTGCTGTCTCCGGGTACAGGGTAGTTAGCTTTGGATGGTTGGAAATCTTGTGTGAAGCTTCTGTCTCCGGGCACAGGGTAGTTCGCTTTGGATGATTCGAAATGTTGTGCGAAGCTGCTCTCTCCGGGTACCGGGTAGTTAGCTTTGGATGGTTGGAAATCTTGTGTGAAGCTGCTATCTCCGGATACAAGGTAGTTCGCTTTGGATGGCTGGAGATGTTATGCAAATCTGCTGTCCCCGGGCACAGGGTAGTTCGCTTTGGATGGTTCGAAATGTTGTGCGAAGCTGCTGTCTCCGGGTACCGGGTAGTTAGCTTTGGATGGTTGGAAATCTTGTGTGAAGCTGCTGTCTCCGGGTACAGGGAAGTTAGCTTTGGATGGTTGGAAATCTTGTGTGAAGCTGCTGTCTCTGGCTACAAGGTAGTTCTTTTTTGGATGGTTGGAAATCTTGTGTGAAGCTGCTATCTCCGGGTACAGGGTAGTTAGCTTTGGATGGTTGGAAATCTAGTGTGAAGCTGCTGTCTCCGGGCACAGGGTAGTTTGCTTTGGACGATTCGAAATGTTGTGCAAAGCTGCTGTCTCCGGGTACCGGGTAGTTAGCTTTGGATAGTTGGAAATCTGGTGTGAAGCTGCTATCTCCGGATACAAGGTAGTTCGCTTTGGATGGCTGGAGATGGTATGCAAATCTGCTGTCTCCGGGCACAGGGTAGTTCGCTTTGGATGGTTCGAAATGTTGTGCGAAGCTGCTGTCTCCGGGTACCGGGTAGTTAGCTTTGGATGGTTAGAAATCTTGTGTGAAGCTGCTGTCTCCGGGTACCGGGTAGTTAGCTTTGGATGGTTGGAAATCTTGTGTGAAGCTGCTGTCTCTGGCTACAAGGTAGTTCGTTTTTGGATGGTTGGAAATCTTGTGTGAAGCTGCTATCTCCGGGTACAGGGTAGTTAGCTTTGGATGGTTGGAAATCTTGTGTGAAGCTGCTGTCTCCGGGTACAGGGTAGTTAGCTTTGGATGGTTGGAAATCTTGTGTGAAGCTGCTGTCTCCGGGCACAGAGTAGTTTGCTTTGGATGATTGGAAATGTTGTGTGAATCTGCTGTCTCCGGGTACCGGGTAGTTAGCTTTGGATGGTTGGAAATCTTGTTTGAAGCTGCTGTCTCCGGGTACCGGGTAGTTAGCTTTGGATGATTGGAAATCTTGTGTGAAGCTGCGGTCTCCAGGTACAGGGTAGTTCGCTTTGGATGGTTGGAAATCTTGTGTGAAGCTGCTGTCTCCGGGTACAGGGAAGTTAGCTTTGGATGGTTGGAAATCTTGTGTGAAGCTGCTGTCTCCGGGCACAGAGTAGTTTGCTTTCGATGATTGGAAATGTTGTGTGAATCTGCTGTCTCCGGGTACCGGGTAGTTAGCTTTGGAATGTTGGAAATCTTGTGTGAAGCTGCTGTCTCCGGGTACATGGTAGTTAGCTTTGGATGGTTGGAAATCTAGTGTGAAGCTGCTGTCTCCGGGCACAGGGTAGTTTGCTTTGGACGATTCGAAATGTTGTGCAAAGCTGCTGTCTCCGGGTACCGGGTAGTTAGCTTTGGATGGTTGGAAATCTTGTGTGAAGCTGCTATCTCCGGATACAAGGTAGTTCGCTTTGGATGGCTGGAGATGGTATGCAAATCTGCTGTCTCCGGGCACAGGGTAGTTCGCTTTGGATGGTTCGAAATGTTGTGCGAAGCTGCTGTCTCCGGGTACCGGGTAGTTAGCTTTGGATGGTTAGAAATCTTGTGTGAAGCTGCTGTCTCCGGGTACCGGGTAGTTAGCTTTGGGTGGTTGGAAATCTTGTGTGAAGCTGCTGTCTCTGGCTACAAGGTAGTTCGTTTTTGGATGGTTGGAAATCTTGTGTGAAGCTGCTATCTCCGGGTACAGGGTAGTTAGCTTTGGATGGTTGGAAATCTTGTGTGAAGCTGCTGTCTCCGGGTACAGGGTAGTTAGCTTTGGATGGTTGGAAATCTTGTGTGAAGCTGCTGTCTCCGGGCACAGAGTAGTTCGCTTTGGATGATTGGAAATGTTGTGTGAATCTGCTGTCTCCGGGTACCGGGTAGTTAGCTTTGGATGGTTGGAAATCTTGTTTGAAGCTGCTGTCTCCGGGTACCGGGTAGTTCGCTTTGGATGGTTGGAAATCTTGTGTGAAGCTGCTGTCTCCGGGTACAGGGAAGTTAGCTTTGGATGGTTGGAAATCTTGTGTGAAGCTGCTGTCTCTTGCTACAAGGTAGTTCGTTTTTGGATGGTTGGAAATCTTGTGTGAAGCTGCTATCACCGGGTACAGGGTAGTTAGCTTTGGATGGTTGGAAATCTTGTGTGAAGCTGCTATCTCCGGTTACAGGGTAGTTCGCTTTGGATGGTTGGAAATCTTGTGTGAAGGTGTTGTCTCCAGGCACAGGGTAGTTCGCTTTGGATGGTTGGAAATGTTGAGCGAATCTCCTGTCTCCGGGCACAGGGTAGTTCACACAACATTTCCAACCATCCAAAGCTAAGCTACTGTCTCCGGGTACAGCGTAGTAAGCTTTGGATGGTTGGAAATCTTGTGTGACGCTGCACTCTCCGGGTACAGGGTAGTTAGCTTTGGATGGTTGGAAATATTGTGTGGAGCTACTGTCCCCTGGTACAGTGTTGTTAGTTTTGGATGGTTAGAAATGTTGCATGAAGCTGCAGTCTCCGGGTACAGGGTAGTTAGCTTTGGATGGTTGGAAATGTTGCGTGAAGCTGCTGTCTCTGGGTACAGGGTAGTTTGCTTTGGATGGTTGGAAATCTTGTGTGAAGCTGCTATCTCCGGGTACAGGGTAGTTCGCTTTGGATGTTTGGAAATGTTATGTGAAGCTGCTGTCTCCGGGTACCGGGTAGTTAGCTTTGGATGGTTGGAAATCTTGTGTGAAGCGGCTATCTCCGGGTACAGGGTAGTTCGCTTTGGATGGTTGGAAATCTTGTGTGAAGCTGCTGTCTCCGGGTACAGGGTAGTTTGCTTTGGATGGTTGGAAATCTTGTGTGAAGCTGCTATCTCCGGGTACAGGGTAGTTAGCTTTGGATGGTTGGAAATGTTGCATGAAGCTGCTGTCTCCGGGTACAGGGTAGTTTGCTTTGTTGCTTTGAATGGTTGGATATCTTGTGTGAAGCTCCTATCTCCGGGTACAGGGTAGTTAGCTTTGGATGGTTGGAAATCTTGTGTGAAGCTGCTGTCTCCGGGTACAGGGTAGTTAGCTTTGGATGGTTGAAAATCTTGTGTGAAGCTGCTGTCTCCGGGTATAGGGTAATTTGCTTTGGGTGGTTGGAAATCTTGTGTGAAGCTGCTGTCCCCGGGCACAGGGTAGTTCGCTTTGGATGGTTGGAAATGTTGTGTGAACCTGCTGTCCCCGGGTACGGGGTAGTTCGCTTTGGATGGTTGGAAATCTTGTGTGAAGCTGCTGTCTCTGGGTAAAGGGTAGTTAACTTTGGATGGTTGGAAATATTGTGTGAAGCTGCTGTCTCCGGGCACACGGTAGTTAGCTTTGGATGGTTGGAAATCTTGTGTGAAGCTACTGTCCTCAGGTACAGTGTAGTTAGTTTTGGATGGTTGGAAATGTTGCATGAAGCTGCTGTCTCCGGGTACAGGGTAGTTAGCTTTGGATGTTTGGAAATCTTGTGCGAATCTGCTGTCTCCGGTTACAGGTTAGTTAGGTTTGGATGGTTGGAAATCTTGTGTGAAGCTGCTGTCTCTGGGTACAGGGTAGTTAACTTTGGATGGTTGGAAATCTTGTGTGAAGCTGCTGTCTCCGGGTACAGGGTAGTTCGCTTTGGATGGTTGGAAATCTTATGTGAAGCTGCTGTCTCTGGGAACAGGGTAGTTAACTTTGGATGGTTGGATATATTGTGTGAAGGTGCTGTCTCCGGGTACAGGTAGTTAGCTTTGGATGGTTGGAAATGTTGTGCGAATCTGCTGTCTCCAGGCACAGGGTAGTTCGCTTTGGATGGCTGGAAATGTTGTGCGAATCCGCTGTCTCCGGGCACAGGGTAGTTTGCTTTGGATGGTTCGAAATATTGTGCGAAGCTGCTGTCTCTGGGTACCGGGTAGTTAGCTTTGGATGGTTGGAAATCTTTGTGAAGCTGCTGTATCCGGGTACAGGGTAGTTAGCTTTGGATGGTTGGAAATCTTGTGTGAAGCTGCTGTCTCTGGCTACAAGGTAGTTCGTTTTTGGATGGTTGGAAATCTTGTGTGAAGCTGCTATCTCCGGGTACAGGGTAGTTAGCTTTGGATGGTTGGAAATCTAGTGTGAAGCTGCTGTCTCCGGGCACAGGGTAGTTTGCTTTGGACGATTCGAAATGTTGTGCAAAGCTGCTGTCTCCGGGTACCGGGTAGTTAGCTTTGGATAGTTGGAAATCTTGTGTGAAGCTGCTATCTCCGGATACAAGGTAGTTCGCTTTGGATGGCTGGAGATGGTATGCAAATCTGCTGTCTCCGGGCACAGGGTAGTTCGCTTTGGATGGTTCGAAATGTTGTGCGAAGCTGCTGTCTCCGGGTACCGGGTAGTTAGCTTTGGATGGTTAGAAATCTTGTGTGAAGCTGCTGTCTCCGGGTACCGGGTAGTTAGCTTTGGATGGTTGGAAATCTTGTGTGAAGCTGCTGTCTCTGGCCACAAGGTAGTTCGTTTTTGGATGGTTGGAAATCTTGTGTGAAGCTGCTATCTCCGGGTACAGGGTAGTTAGCTTTGGATGGTTGGAAATCTTGTGTGAAGCTGCTGTCTCCGGGTACAGGGTAGTTAGCTTTGGATGGTTGGAAATCTTGTGTGAAGCTGCTGTCTCCGGGCACAGAGTAGTTTGCTTTGGATGATTGGAAATGTTGTGTGAATCTGCTGTCTCCGGGTACCGGGTAGTTAGCTTTGGATGGTTGGAAATCTTGTTTGAAGCTGCTGTCTCCGGGTACCGGGTAGTTAGCTTTGGATGATTGGAAATCTTGTGTGAAGCTGCGGTCTCCAGGTACAGGGTAGTTCGCTTTGGATGGTTGGAAATCTTGTGTGAAGCTGCTGTCTCCGGGTACAGGGAAGTTAGCTTTGGATGGTTGGAAATCTTGTGTGAAGCTGCTGTCTCCGGGCACAGAGTAGTTTGCTTTCGATGATTGGAAATGTTGTGTGAATCTGCTGTCTCCGGGTACCGGGTAGTTAGCTTTGGATGGTTGGAAATCTTGTGTGAAGCTGCTGTCTCCGGGTACAGGGTAGTTAGCTTTGGATGGTTGGAAATCTAGTGTGAAGCTGCTGTCTCCGGGCACAGGGTAGTTTGCTTTGGACGATTCGAAATGTTGTGCAAAGCTGCTGTCTCCGGGTACCGGGTAGTTAGCTTTGGATGGTTGGAAATCTTGTGTGAAGCTGCTATCTCCGGATACAAGGTAGTTCGCTTTGGATGGCTGGAGATGTTGTGTGAACCTGCTGTCCCCGGGTACGGGGTAGTTCGCTTTGGATGGTTGGAAATCTTGTGTGAAGCTGCTGTCTCCGGGTACAGGGTAGTTTGCTTTGTTGCTTTGAATGGTTGGATATCTTGTGTGAAGCTCCTATCTCCGGGTACAGGGTAGTTAGCTTTGGATGGTTGGAAATCTTGTGTGAAGCTGCTGTCTCCGGGTACAGGGTAGTTAGCTTTGGATGGTTGAAAATCTTGTGTGAAGCTGCTGTCTCCGGGTATAGGGTAATTTGCTTTGGATGGTTGGAAATCTTGTGTGAAGCTGCTGTCCCCGGGCACAGGGTAGTTCGCTTTGGATGGTTGGAAATGTTGTGTGAACCTGCTGTCCCCGGGTACGGGGTAGTTCGCTTTGGATGGTTGGAAATCTTGTGTGAAGCTGCTGTCTCTGGGTAAAGGGTAGTTAACTTTGGATGGTTGGAAATATTGTGTGAAGCTGCTGTCTCCGGGCACACGGTAGTTAGCTTTGGATGGTTGGAAATCTTGTGTGAAGCTACTGTCCTCAGGTACAGTGTAGTTAGTTTTGGATGGTTGGAAATGTTGCATGAAGCTGCTGTCTCCGGGTACAGGGTAGTTAGCTTTGGATGTTTGGAAATCTTGTGCGAATCTGCTGTCTCCGGTTACAGGTTAGTTAGGTTTGTATGGTTGGAAATCTTGTGTGAAGCTGCTGTCTCTGGGTACAGGGTAGTTAACTTTGGATGGTTGGAAATCTTGTGTGAAGCTGCTGTCTCCGGGTACAGGGTAGTTCGCTTTGGATGGTTGGAAATCTTATGTGAAGCTGCTGTCTCTGGGAACAGGGTAGTTAACTTTGGATGGTTGGATATATTGTGTGAAGGTGCTGTCTCCGGGTACAGGTAGTTAGCTTTGGATGGTTGGAAATGTTGTGCGAATCTGCTGTCTCCGGGTACCGGGTAGTTAGCTTTGGATGGTTGGAAATCTTGTGTGAAGCTGCTGTCTCCGGGTACAGGGTAGTTAGCTTTGGATGGTTGGAAATCTAGTGTGAAGCTGCTGTCTCCGGGCACAGGGTAGTTTGCTTTGGACGATTCGAAATGTTGTGCAAAGCTGCTGTCTCCGGGTACCGGGTAGTTAGCTTTGGATGGTTGGAAATCTTGTGTGAAGCTGCTATCTCCGGATACAAGGTAGTTCGCTTTGGATGGCTGGAGATGTTGTGTGAACCTGCTGTCCCCGGGTACGGGGTAGTTCGCTTTGGATGGTTGGAAATCTTGTGTGAAGCTACTGTCCTCAGGTACAGTGTAGTTAGTTTTGGATGGTTGGAAATGTTGCATGAAGCTGCTGTCTCCGGGTGCAGGGTAGTTAGCTTTGGATGTTTGGAAATCTTGTGCGAATCTGCTGTCTCCGGTTACAGGTTAGTTAGGTTTGTATGGTTGGAAATCTTGTGTGAAGCTGCTGTCTCTGGGTACAGGGTAGTTAACTTTGGATGGTTGGAAATCTTGTGTGAAGCTGCTGTCTCCGGGTACAGGGTAGTTCGCTTTGGATGGTTGGAAATCTTGTGTGAAGCTGCTGTCTCCGGGTACAGGGAAGTTAGCTTTGGATGGTTGGAAATCTTGTGTGAAGCTGCTGTCTCCGGGCACAGAGTAGTTTGCTTTCGATGATTGGAAATGTTGTGTGAATCTGCTGTCTCCGGGTACCGGGTAGTTAGCTTTGGATGGTTGGAAATCTTGTGTGAAGCTGCTGTCTCCGGGTACAGGGTAGTTAGCTTTGGATGGTTGGAAATCTAGTGTGAAGCTGCTGTCTCCGGGCACAGGGTAGTTTGCTTTGGACGATTCGAAATGTTGTGCAAAGCTGCTGTCTCCGGGTACCGGGTAGTTAGCTTTGGATGGTTGGAAATCTTGTGTGAAGCTGCTATCTCCGGATACAAGGTAGTTCGCTTTGGATGGCTGGAGATGTTGTGTGAACCTGCTGTCCCCGGGTACGGGGTAGTTCGCTTTGGATGGTTGGAAATCTTGTGTGAAGCTGCTGTCTCCGGGTACAGGGTAGTTTGCTTTGTTGCTTTGAATGGTTGGATATCTTGTGTGAAGCTCCTATCTCCGGGTACAGGGTAGTTAGCTTTGGATGGTTGGAAATCTTGTGTGAAGCTGCTGTCTCCGGGTACAGGGTAGTTAGCTTTGGATGGTTGAAAATCTTGTGTGAAGCTGCTGTCTCCGGGTATAGGGTAATTTGCTTTGGATGGTTGGAAATCTTGTGTGAAGCTGCTGTCCCCGGGCACAGGGTAGTTCGCTTTGGATGGTTGGAAATGTTGTGTGAACCTGCTGTCCCCGGGTACGGGGTAGTTCGCTTTGGATGGTTGGAAATCTTGTGTGAAGCTGCTGTCTCTGGGTAAAGGGTAGTTAACTTTGGATGGTTGGAAATATTGTGTGAAGCTGCTGTCTCCGGGCACACGGTAGTTAGCTTTGGATGGTTGGAAATCTTGTGTGAAGCTACTGTCCTCAGGTACAGTGTAGTTAGTTTTGGATGGTTGGAAATGTTGCATGAAGCTGCTGTCTCCGGGTACAGGGTAGTTAGCTTTGGATGTTTGGAAATCTTGTGCGAATCTGCTGTCTCCGGTTACAGGTTAGTTAGGTTTGTATGGTTGGAAATCTTGTGTGAAGCTGCTGTCTCTGGGTACAGGGTAGTTAACTTTGGATGGTTGGAAATCTTGTGTGAAGCTGCTGTCTCCGGGTACAGGGTAGTTCGCTTTGGATGGTTGGAAATCTTATGTGAAGCTGCTGTCTCTGGGAACAGGGTAGTTAACTTTGGATGGTTGGATATATTGTGTGAAGGTGCTGTCTCCGGGTACAGGTAGTTAGCTTTGGATGGTTGGAAATGTTGTGCGAATCTGCTGTCTCCAGGCACAGGGTAGTTCGCTTTGGATGGCTGGAAATGTTGTGCGAATCCGCTGTCTCCGGGCACAGGGTAGTTTGCTTTGGATGGTTCGAAATATTGTGCGAAGCTGCTGTCTCTGGGTACCGGGTAGTTAGCTTTGGATGGTTGGAAATCTTTGTGAAGCTGCTGTATCCGGGTACAGGGTAGTTAGCTTTGGATGGTTGGAAATCTTGTGTGAAGCTGCTGTCTCTGGCTACAAGGTAGTTCGTTTTTGGATGGTTGGAAATCTTGTGTGAAGCTGCTATCTCCGGGTACAGGGTAGTTAGCTTTGGATGGTTGGAAATCTAGTGTGAAGCTGCTGTCTCCGGGCACAGGGTAGTTTGCTTTGGACGATTCGAAATGTTGTGCAAAGCTGCTGTCTCCGGGTACCGGGTAGTTAGCTTTGGATAGTTGGAAATCTTGTGTGAAGCTGCTATCTCCGGATACAAGGCAGTTCGCTTTGGATGGGTGGAGATGGTATGCAAATCTGCTGTCTCCGGGCACAGGGTAGTTCGCTTTGGATGGTTCGAAATGTTGTGCGAAGCTGCTGTCTCCGGGTACCGGGTAGTTAGCTTTGGATGGTTAGAAATCTTGTGTGAAGCTGCTGTCTCCGGGTACCGGGTAGTTAGCTTTGGATGGTTGGAAATCTTGTGTGAAGCTGCTGTCTCTGGCCACAAGGTAGTTCGTTTTTGGATGGTTGGAAATCTTGTGTGAAGCTGCTATCTCCGGGTACAGGGTAGTTAGCTTTGGATGGTTGGAAATCTTGTGTGAAGCTGCTGTCTCCGGGTACAGGGTAGTTAGCTTTGGATGGTTGGAAATCTTGTGTGAAGCTGCTGTCTCCGGGCACAGAGTAGTTTGCTTTGGATGATTGGAAATGTTGTGTGAATCTGCTGTCTCCGGGTACCGGGTAGTTAGCTTTGGATGGTTGGAAATCTTGTTTGAAGCTGCTGTCTCCGGGTACCGGGTAGTTAGCTTTGGATGATTGGAAATCTTGTGTGAAGCTGCGGTCTCCAGGTACAGGGTAGTTCGCTTTGGATGGTTGGAAATCTTGTGTGAAGCTGCTGTCTCCGGGTACAGGGAAGTTAGCTTTGGATGGTTGGAAATCTTGTGTGAAGCTGCTGTCTCCGGGCACAGAGTAGTTTGCTTTCGATGATTGGAAATGTTGTGTGAATCTGCTGTCTCCGGGTACCGGGTAGTTAGCTTTGGATGGTTGGAAATCTTGTGTGAAGCTGCTGTCTCCGGGTACAGGGTAGTTAGCTTTGGATGGTTGGAAATCTAGTGTGAAGCTGCTGTCTCCGGGCACAGGGTAGTTTGCTTTGGACGATTCGAAATGTTGTGCAAAGCTGCTGTCTCCGGGTACCGGGTAGTTAGCTTTGGATGGTTGGAAATCTTGTGTGAAGCTGCTATCTCCGGATACAAGGTAGTTCGCTTTGGATGGCTGGAGATGGTATGCAAATCTGCTGTCTCCGGGCACAGGGTAGTTCGCTTTGGATGGTTCGAAATGTTGTGCGAAGCTGCTGTCTCCGGGTACCGGGTAGTTAGCTTTGGATGGTTAGAAATCTTGTGTGAAGCTGCTGTCTCCGGGTACCGGGTAGTTAGCTTTGGATGGTTGGAAATCTTGTGTGAAGCTGCTGTCTCTGGCTACAAGGTAGTTCGTTTTTGGATGGTTGGAAATCGTGTGTGAAGGTGCTATCTCCGGGTACAGGGTAGTTAGCTTTGGATGGTTGGAAATCTTGTGTGAAGCTGCTGTCTCCGGGTACAGGGTAGATAGCTTTGGATGGTTGGAAATCTTGTGTGAAGCTGCTGTCTCCGGGCACAGAGTAGTTCGCTTTGGATGATTGGAAATGTTGTGTGAATCTGCTGTCTCCGGGTACCGGGTAGTTAGCTTTGGATGGTTGGATATCTTGTTTGAAGCTGCTGTCTCCGGGTACCGGGTAGTTAGCTTTGGATGATTGGAAATCTTGTGTGAAGCTGCGGTCTCCAGGTACAGGGTAGTTCGCTTTGGATGGTTGGAAATCTTGTGTGAAGCTGCTGTCTCCGGGTACAGGGAAGTTAGCTTTGGATGGTTGGAAATCTTGTGTGAAGCTGCTGTCTCTGGCTACAAGGTAGTTCGTTTTTGGATGGTTGGAAATCTTGTGTGAAGCTGCTATCACCGGGTACAGGGTAGTTAGCTTTGGATGGTTGGAAATCTTGTGTGAAGCTGCTATCTCCGGTTACAGGGTAGTTCGCTTTGGATGGTTGGAAATCTTGTGTGAAGGTGTTGTCTCCAGGCACAGGGTAGTTCGCTTTGGATGGTTGGAAATGTTGAGCGAATCTCCTGTCTCCGGGCACAGGGTAGTTCACACAACATTTCCAACCATCCAAAGCTAAGCTACTGTTTCCGGGTACAGCGTAGTTAGCTTTGGATGGTTGGAAATCTTGTGTGACGCTGCACTCTCCGGGTACAGGGTAGTTAGCTTTGGATGGTTGGAAATATTGTGTGGAGCTACTGTCCCCTGGTACAGTGTTGTTAGTTTTGGATGGTTAGAAATGTTGCATGAAGCTGCAGTCTCCGGGTACAGGGTAGTTCGCTTTGGATGGTTGGAAATGTTGCGTGAAGCTGCTGTCTCTGGGTACATGGTAGATTGCTTTGGATGGTTGGAAATCTTGTGTGAAGCTGCTATCTCCGGGTACAGGGTAGTTCGCTTTGGATGTTTGGAAATGTTATGTGAAGCTGCTGTCTCCGGGTACCGGGTAGTTAGCTTTGGATGGTTGGAAATCTTGTGTGAAGCGGCTATCTCCGGGTACAGGGTAGTTCGCTTTGGATGGTTGGAAATCTTGTGTGAAGCTGCTGTCTCCGGGTACAGGGTAGTTTGCTTTGGATGGTTGGAAATCTTGTGTGAAGCTGCTATCTCCGGGTACAGGGTAGTTAGCTTTGGATGGTTGGAAATGTTGCATGAAGCTGCTGTCTCCGGGTACAGGGTAGTTTGCTTTGTTGCTTTGAATGGTTGGATATCTTGTGTGAAGCTCCTATCTCCGGGTACAGGGTAGTTAGCTTTGGATGGTTGGAAATCTTGTGTGAAGCTGCTGTCTCCGGGTACAGTGTAGTTAGCTTTGGATGGTTGAAAATCTTGTGTGAAGCTGCTGTCTCCGGGTATAGGGTAATTTGCTTTGGATGGTTGGAAATCTTGTGTGAAGCTGCTGTCCCCGGGCACAGGGTAGTTCGCTTTGGATGGTTGGAAATGTTGTGTGAACCTGCTGTCCCCGGGTACGGGGTAGTTCGCTTTGGATGGTTGGAAATCTTGTGTGAAGCTGCTGTCTCTGGGTAAAGGGTAGTTAACTTTGGATGGTTGGAAATATTGTGTGAAGCTGCTGTCTCCGGGCACACGGTAGTTAGCTTTGGATGGTTGGAAATCTTGTGTGAAGCTACTGTCCTCAGGTACAGTGTAGTTAGTTTTGGATGGTTGGAAATGTTGCATGAAGCTGCTGTCTCCGGGTACAGGGTAGTTAGCTTTGGATGTTTGGAAATCTTGTGCGAATCTGCTGTCTCCGGTTACAGGTTAGTTAGGTTTGGATGGTTGGAAATCTTGTGTGAAGCTGCTGTCTCTGGGTACAGGGTAGTTAACTTTGGATGGTTGGAAATCTTGTGTGAAGCTGCTGTCTCCGGGTACAGGGTAGTTAGCTTTGGATGGTTGGAAATCTTGTGTGCAGCTGTAGTCTCTGGGTACAGGGTAGTTAGCTTTGGATGGTTGGAAATCTTGTGTGAAGCTACTGTCTCCGGGTACAGGTAGTTAGCTTCGGATGGTTGGAAATGTTGCGTGAACCTGCTGTCTCCGGGTACAGGGTAGTTCGCTTTTGGATGGTTGGAAATATTGTGCGAAGCTGCTGTCTCTGGGTACCGGGTAGTTAGGTTTGGATGATTGGAAATGTTGTGTGAATCTGCTGTCTCCGGGTACCGGGTAGTTAGCTTTGGATGGTTGGAAATCGTGTGTGAAGCTGCTGTCTCCGGGTACAGGGTAGTTAGTTTTGGATGGTTGGAAATCTTGTGTGAAGGTGCTGTCTCCGGGTACAGGTAGTTAGCTTTGGATGGTTGGAAATGTTGTGCGAATCTGCTGTCTCCAGGCACAGGGTAGTTCGCTTTGGATGGCTGGAAATGTTGTGCGAATCCGCTGTCTCCGGGCACAGGGTAGTTTGCTTTGGATGGTTCGAAATATTGTGCGAAGCTGCTGTCTTTGGGTACCGGGTAGTTAGCTTTGGATGGTTGGAAATCTTTGTGAAGCTGCTGTCTCCAGGGTACAGGGTAGTTAGCTTTGGATGGTTGGAAATCTTGTGTGCAGCTGTAGTCTCCGGGTACAGGGTAGTTAGCTTTGGATGGTTGAAAATCTTGTGTGAAGCTGCTGTCTCCGGGTACAGGTAGTTAGCTTCGGATGGTTGGAAATGTTGCGTGAACCTGCTGTCTCCGGGTACAGGGTAGTTCGCTTTTGGATGGTTGGAAATATTGTGCGAAGCTGCTGTCTCTGGGTACCGGGTATTTAGGTTTGGATGATTGGAAATGTTGTGTGAATCTGCTGTCTCCGGGTACCAGGTAGTTAGCTTTGGATGGTTGGAAATCGTGTGTGAAGCTGCTGTCTCCGGGTACAGGGTAGTTAGTTTTGGATGGTTGGAAATCTTGTGTGAAGCTGCTGTCTCCGGGCACAGGGTAGTTCGCTTTGGATGATTCGAAATGTTGTGCGAAGCTGCTGTCTCCGGGCACAAGGTAGTTCGCTTTGGATGGTTCGAAATCTTGTGTGAAGCTGCTTTCTCTGGATACAGGGTAGTTAGCTTTGGATGGTTGGAAATCTTGTGTGAAGCTGCTATCTCCAGGTACAGGGTAGTTCGCTTTGGATGGTTGGAAATCTTGTGTGAAGCTGCTGTCTCCGGGTACAGGGTAGTTCGTTTTGGATGGTTGGAAATCTTGTGTGAAGCTGCTGTCTCCGGGTACAGGGTAGTTCGCTTTGGATGGTTGGAAATCTTGTGTGAAGCTGCGGTCTCCAGGTACAGGGTAGTTCGCTTTGGATGGTTGGAAATCTTGTGTGAAGCTGCTGTCTCCGGGTACAGGCTAGTTAGCTTTGGATGGTTGGAAATCTTGTGTGAAGCTGCTGTCTCTGGCTACAAGGTAGTTCGTTTTTGGATGGTTGGAAATCTTGTGTGAAGCTGCTATCTCCGGGTACAGGGTAGTTCGCTTTGGATGTTTGGAAATCTTGTGTGAAGCTGCTATCTCCGGTTACAGGGTAGTTCGCTTTGGATGGCTAGAAATGTTGTGCGAATCTGCTTTCTCCGGGTACAGGGTAGTTTACTTTGGATGGATGGAGATGTTATGCAAATATGCTGTCCCCGGGCACAGGGTAGTTAGCTTTGGATGGTTGGAAATCTTGTGTGAAGCTGCTATCTCCGGGTACAGGGTAGTTCGCTTTGGATGTTTGGAAATCTTGTGTGAAGCTGCTATCTCCGGGTACAGGGTAGTTCACTTTGGATGGCTGGAAATGTTGTGCGAATCTGCTGTCTCCGGGTACAGTGTAGTTAGCTTTGGATGGTTGGAAATGTTGCGTGAAGCTGCTGTCTCCGGGTACAGGGTAGTTTGCTTTGGATGGTTGGAAATCTTGTGTGACGCTGCTGTCTCCGGGTACCGGGTAGTTAGCTTTGGATGGTTGGAAATCTTGTGTGAAGCTGCTATCTCCGGATAAAGGGTAGTTCGCTTTGGATGGCTGGAGATGTTCTGCAAATCTGCTGTCTCCAGGCACAGGGTAGTTAGCTTTGGATGATTGGAAGTCCTGTGTGAAGCTGCTATCTCCGTTTACAGGGTAGTTCGCTTTGGATGGCTGGAAATGTTGTGCGAATCTGCTGTCTCCAGGCACAGGGTAGTTCGCTTTGGATGGTTCGAAATGTTGTGCGAATCTGCTGTCTCTGGGTACAGGGTAGTTAGCTTTGGATGGTTGGAAATGTTGCGTGAAGCTGCTGTCTCCGGGTACAAGGTAGTTCGCTTTGGATATTTGGAAATCTTGTGTGAAGGTGCTATCTCCGGGTACAGGGTAGTTCGCTTTGGATGGCTGGAAATGTTGTGCGAATCTGCTGTCTCCGGGCACAGGGTAGTTCACTTTGGATGGTTCGAAATGTTATGCGAAGCTGCTGTCTCCGGGTACCGGGTAGTTACCTTTGGATGGTTGGAAATCTTGTGTGAAGCTGCTGTCTCCGGGTACAGGGTAGTTAGCTTTGGATGGTTGGAAATCTTGTGTGAAGCTGCTGTCTCCGGGTACAGGGTAGTTAGCTTTGGATGGTTGGAAATCTTGTGTGAAGCTGCTGTCTCCGGGCACAGAGTAGTTTGCTTTGGATGATTGGAAATGTTGTGTGAATCTGCTGTCTCCGGGTACTGGGTAGTTAGCTTTGGATGGTTGGAAATCTTGTGTGAAGCTGCTGTCTCCGGGTACAGGGTAGTTAGCTTTGGATGGTTGGAAATCTTGTTTGAAGCTGCTGTCTCCGGGTACAGGGTAGTTAGCTTTGGATGGTTGGAAATCTTGTGTGAAGCTGCTGTCTCTGGCTACAAGATAGTTAGCTTTGGATGGTTGGAAATCTTGTGTGAAGCTGCTATCTCCAGGTACAGGGTAGTTCGCTTTGGATGGTTGGAAATCTTGTGTGAAGCTGCTGTCTCCGGGTACAGGGTAGTTTGTTTTGGATGGTTGGAAATCTTGTGTGAAGCTGCTGTCTCCGGGCACAGGGTAGTTCGCTTTGGATGATTGGAAATCTTGTGTGAAGCTGCTGTCTCCGGGTACAGGGTAGTTAGCTTTGGATGGTTGGAAATCTTGTGTGAAGCTGCTGTCTCCGGGTACAGGGTAGTTAGCTTTGGATGGTTGGAAATCTTGTGTGAAGCTGCGGTCTCCAGGTACAGGGTAGTTCGCTTTGGATGGTTGGAAATCTTGTGTGAAGCTGCTGTCTCCGGGTACAGGCTAGTTAGCTTTGGATGGTTGGAAATCTTGTGTGAAGCTGCTGTCTCTGGCTACAAGGTAGTTCGTTTTTGGATGGTTGGAAATCTTGTGTGAAGCTGCTATCTCCGGGTACAGGGTAGTTCGCTTTGGATGTTTGGAAATCTTGTGTGAAGCTGCTATCTCCGGGTACAGGGTAGTTCGCTTTGGATGGCTGGAAATGTTGTGTGAATCTGCTTTCTCCGGGTACAGGGTAGTTAACTTTGGATGGATGGAGATGTTATGCAAATATGCTGTCCCCGGGCACAGGGTAATTCGCTTTGGATGGTTGGAAATCTTGTGTGAAGCTGCGGTCTCTGGGTACCGGGTAGTTAGCTTTGGATGGTTGGAAATCTTGTGTGAAGCTGCTATCACCGGATACAGGGTAGTTCGCTTTGGATGGCTGGAAATGTTGTGCGAATCTGCTGTCTCCAGGCACAGGGTAGTTCGCTTTGGATGGTTCGAAATGTTGTGCGAATCTGATGTCTCTGGGTACAGGGTAGTTAGCTTTGAATGGTTGGAAATGTTGCGTGAAGCTGCTGTCTCCAGGTACAGAGTAGTTTGCTTTGGATGGTTGGAAATCTTGTGTGAAGGTGCTATCTCCGGGTACAGGGTAGTTCGCTTTGGATGGCTGGAAATGTTGTGCGAATCTGCTGTCTCCGGGCACAGGGTAGTTCACTTTGGATGGTTCGAAATGTTATGCGAAGCTGCTGTCTCCGGGTACCGGGTAGTTAGCTTTGGATGGTTGGAAATCTTGTGTGAAGCTGCTGTCTCCGGGTACAGGGTAGTTAGCTTTGGATGGTTGGAAATCTTGTGTGAAGCTGCTGTCTCCGGGTACAGGGTAGTTAGCTTTGGATGGTTGGAAATCTTGTGTGAAGCTGCTGTCTCCGGGCACAGAGTAGTTCGCTTTGCATGATTGGAAATGTTGTGTGAATCTGCTGTCTCCGGGTACTGGGTAGTTAGCTTTGGATGGTTGGAAATATTGTGTGAAGCTGCTGTCTCCGGGTACAGGGTAGTTAGCTTTGGATGGTTGGAAATCTTGTGTGAAGCTGCTGTCTCCGGGTACAGGGTAGTTAGCTTTGGATGGTTGGAAATCTTGTGTGAAGCTGCTGTCTCTGGCTACAAGATAGTTAGCTTTGGATGGTTGGAAATCTTGTGTGAAGCTGCTATCTCCGGGTACAGGGTAGTTCGCTGTGGATGGTTGGAAATCTTGTGTGAAGCTGCTGTCTCCGGGTACAGGGTAGTTCGTTTTGGATGGTTGGAAATCTTGTGTGAAGCTGCTGTCTCCGGGCACAGGGTAGTTCGCTTTGGATGATTGGAAATCTTGTGTGAAGCTGCTGTCTCCGGGTACAGGGTAGTTAGCTTTGGATGGTTGTAAATCTTGTGTGAAGCTGCTGTCTCCGGGTACAGGGTAGTTAGCTTTGGATGGTTGGAAATCTTGTGTGCAGCTGCGGTCTCCGGGTACAGGGTAGTTTGCTTTGGATGGTTGGAAATCTTGTGTGAAGCTGCTGTCTCCGGGTACAGGGTAGTTAGCTTTGGATGGTTGGAAATCTTGTGTGAAGCTGCTGTCTCCGGGCACAGAGTAGTTCGCTTTGGATGATTGGAAATGTTGTGTGAATCTGCTGTCTCCGGGTACTGGGTAGTTAGCTTTGGATGGTTGGAAATCTTGTGTGAAGCTGCTGTCTCCGGGTACAGGGTAGTTAGCTTTGGATGGTTGGAAATCTTGTGTGAAGCTGCTGTCTCCGGGTACAGGGTAGTTAGCTTTGGATGGTTGGAAATCTTGTGTGAAGCTGCTGTCTCTGGCTACAAGATAGTTAGCTTTGGATGGTTGGAAATCTTGTGTGAAACTGCTATCTCCAGGTACAGGGTAGTTCGCTTTGGATGGTTGGAAATCTTGTGTGAAGCTGCTGTCTCCGGGTACAGGGTAGTTCGTTTTGGATGGTTGGAAATCTTGTGTGAAGCTGCTGTCTCCGGGCACAGGGTAGTTCGCTTTGGATGATTGGAAATCTTGTGTGAAGCTGCTGTCTCCGGGTACAGGGTAGTTAGCTTTGGATGGTTGTAAATCTTGTGTGAAGCTGCTGTCTCCGGGTACAGGGTAGTTAGCTTTGGATGGTTGGAAATCTTGTGTGAAGCTGCTGTCTCCAGGTACAGGGTAGTTTGCTTTGGATGGTTGGAAATCTTGTGTGAAGCTGCTGTCTCCGGGTACAGGGTAGTTCACTTTGGATGGCTGGAAATGTTGTGCGAATCTGCTGTCTCCGGGTACAGTGTAGTTAGCTTTGGATGGTTGGAAATGTTGCGTGAAGCTGCTGTCTCCGGGTACAGGGTAGTTTGCTTTGGATGGTTGGAAATCTTGTGTGATGCTGCTGTCTCCAGGTACCGGGTAGTTAGCTTTGGATGGTTGGAAATCTTGTGTGAAGCTGCTATCTCCGGATACAGGGTAGTTTGCTTTGGATGGCTGGAGATGTTCTGCAAATCTGCTGTCTCCGGGCACAGGGTAGTTAGCTTTGGATGGTTGGAAATCTTGTGTGAAGCTGCTATCTCCGTTTACAGAGTAGTTCGCTTTGGATGGCTGGAAATGTTGTGCGAATCTGCTGTCTCCAGGCACAGGGTAGTTCGCTTTGGATGGTTCAAAATGTTGTGCGAATCTGATGTCTCTGGGTACAGGGTAGTTAGCTTTGGATGGTTGGAAATGTTGCGTGAAGCTGCTGTCTCCGGGTACAGAGTAGTTTGCTTTGGATGGTTGGAAATCTTGTGTGAAGGTGCTATCTCCGGGTACAGGGTAGTTAGCTTTGGATGGTTGGAAATCTTGTGTGAAGCTGCTGTCTCCGGGTACAGGGTAGTTCGCTTTGGATGGCTGGAAATGTTGTGCGAATCTGCTGTCTCCGGGCAAAGGGTAGTTCGCTTTGGATGATTGGAAATCTTGTGTGAAGCTGCTGTCTCCGGGTACAGGGTAGTTAGCTTTGGATGGTTGTAAATCTTGTGTGAAGCTGCTGTCTCCGGGTACAGGGTAGTTAGCTTTGGATGGTTGTAAATCTTGTGTGAAGCTGCTGTCTCCGGGTACAGGGTAGTTAGCTTTGGATGGTTGGAAATCTTGTGTGAAGCTGCGGTCTCCGGGTACAGGGTAGTTTGCTTTGGATGGTTGGAAATCTTGTGTGAAGCTGCTGTCTCCGGGTACAGGGTAGTTCACTTTGGATGGCTGGAAATGTTGTGCGAATCTGCTGTCTCCGGGTACAGTGTAGTTAGCTTTGGATGGTTGGAAATGTTGCGTGAAGCTGCTGTCTCCGGGTACAGGGTAGTTTGCTTTGGATGGTTGGAAATCTTGTGTGATGCTGCTGTCTCCGGGTACCGGGTAGTTAGCTTTGGATGGTTGGAAATCTTGTGTGAAGCTGCTATCTCCGGATACAGGGTAGTTTGCTTTGGATGGCTGGAGATGTTCTGCAAATCTGCTGTCTCCGGGCACAGGGTAGTTAGCTTTGGATGGTTGGAAATCTTGTGTGAAGCTGCTATCTCCGTTTACAGAGTAGTTCGCTTTGGATGGCTGGAAATGTTGTGCGAATCTGCTGTCTCCAGGCACAGGGTAGTTCGCTTTGGATGGTTCAAAATGTTGTGCGAATCTGATGTCTCTGGGTACAGGGTAGTTAGCTTTGGATGGTTGGAAATGTTGCGTGAAGCTGCTGTCTCCGGGTACAGAGTAGTTTGCTTTGGATGGTTGGAAATCTTGTGTGAAGGTGCTATCTCCGGGTACAGGGTAGTTAGCTTTGGATGGTTGGAAATCTTGTGTGAAGCTGCTGTCTCCGGGTACAGGGTAGTTCGCTTTGGATGGCTGGAAATGTTGTGCGAATCTGCTGTCTCCGGGCAAAGGGTAGTTCGCTTTGGATGATTGGAAATGTTGTGTGAATCTGCTGTCCCCGGGTACTGGGTAGTTAGCTTTGGTGTGTTGGAAATCTTGTGTGAAGCTGCTGTCTCCGGGTACAGGGTAGTTAGCTTTGGATGGTTGAAAATCTTGTGTGAAGCTGCTGTCTCCGGGTACAGGGTAGTTAGCTTTGGATGGTTGGAAATCTTGTGTGAAGCTGCTGTCTCTGGCTACAAGATAGTTAGCTTTGGATGGTTGGAAATCTTGTGTGAAGCTGCTATCTCCAGGTACAGGGTAGTTCGCTTTGGATGGTTGGAAATCTTGTGTGAAGCTGCTGTCTCCGGGTGCAGGGTAGTTCGTTTTGGATGGTTGGAAATCTTGTGTGAAGCTGCTGTCTCCGGGTACAGGGTAGTTCGCTTTGGATGGTTGGAAATTTTGTGTGAAGCTGCGGTCTCCAGGTACAGGGTAGTTCGCTTTGGATGGTTGGAAATCTTGTGTGAAGCTGCTGTCTCCGGGTACAGGCTAGTTAGCTTTGGATGGTTGGAAATCTTGTGTGAAGCTGCTGTCTCTGGCTACAAGGTAGTTCGTTTTTGGATGGTTGGAAATCTTGTGTGAAGCTGCTATCTCCGGGTACAGGGTAGTTCGCTTTGGATGTTTGGAAATCTTGTGTGAAGCTGCTATCTCCGGTTACAGGGTAGTTCGCTTTGGATGGCTGGAAATGTTGTGCGAATCTGCTTTCTCCGGGTACAGGGTAGTTTACTTTGGATGGATGGAGATGTTATGCAAATATGCTGTCCCCGGGCACAGGGTAGTTAGCTTTGGATGGTTGGAAATCTTGTGTGAAGCTGCTATCTCCGGGTACAGGGTAGTTCGCTTTGGATGTTTGGAAATCTTGTGTGAAGCTGCTATCTCCGGGTACAGGGTAGTTCACTTTGGATGGCTGGAAATGTTGTGCGAATCTGCTGTCTCCGGGTACAGTGTAGTTAGCTTTGGATGGTTGGAAATGTTGCGTGAAGCTGCTGTCTCCGGGTACAGGGTAGTTTGCTTTGGATGGTTGGAAATCTTGTGTGACGCTGCTGTCTCCGGGTACCGGGTAGTTAGCTTTGGATGGTTGGAAATCTTGTGTGAAGCTGCTATCTCCGGATACAGGGTAGTTCGCTTTGGATGGCTGGAGATGTTCTGCAAATCTGCTGTCTCCAGGCACAGGGTAGTTAGCTTTGGATGATTGGAAATCCTGTGTGAAGCTGCTATCTCCGTTTACAGGGTAGTTCGCTTTGGATGGCTGGAAATGTTGTGCGAATCTGCTGTCTCCAGGCACAGGGTAGTTCGCTTTGGATGGTTCGAAATGTTGTGCGAATCTGCTGTCTCTGGGTACAGGGTAGTTAGCTTTGGATGGTTGGAAATCTTGTGTGAAGGTGCTATCTCCGGGTACAGGGTAGTTCGCTTTGGATGGCTGGAAATGTTGTGCGAATCTGCTGTCTCCGGGCACAGGGTAGTTCACTTTGGATGGTTCGAAATGTTATGCGAAGCTGCTGTCTCCGGGTACCGGGTAGTTAGCTTTGGATGGTTGGAAATCTTGTGTGAAGCTGCTGTCTCCGGGTACAGGGTAGTTAGCTTTGGATGGTTGGAAATCTTGTGTGAAGCTGCTGTCTCCGGGTACAGGGTAGTTAGCTTTGGATGGTTGGAAATCTTGTGTGAAGCTGCTGTCTACGGGCACAGAGTAGTTCGCTTTGGATGATTGGAAATGTTGTGTGAATCTGCTGTCTCCGGGTACTGGGTAGTTAGCTTTGGATGGTTGGAAATCTTGTGTGAAGCTGCTGTCTCCGGGTACAGGGTAGTTAGCTTTGGATCGTTGGAAATCTTGTTTGAAGCTGCTGTCTCCGGGTACAGGGTAGTTAGCTTTGGATGGTTGGAAATCTTGTGTGAAGCTGCTGTCTCTGGCTACAAGATAGTTAGCTTTGGATGGTTGGAAATCTTGAGTGAAGCTGCTATCTCCAGGTACAGGGTAGTTCGCTTTGGATGGTTGGAAATCTTGTGTGAAGCTGCTGTCTCCGGGTACAGGGTAGTTTGTTTTGGATGGTTGGAAATCTTTTGTGAAGCTGCTGTCTCCGGGCACAGGGTAGTTCGCTTTGGATGATTGGAAATCTTGTGTGAAGCTGCTGTCTCCGGGTACAGGGTAGTTAGCTTTGGATGGTTGGAAATCTTGTGTGAAGCTGCTGTCTCCGGGTACAGGGTAGTTAGCTTTGGATGGTTGGAAATCTTGTGTGAAGCTGCGGTCTCCAGGTACAGGGTAGTTCGCTTTGGATGGTTGGAAATCTTGTGTGAAGCTGCTGTCTCCGGGTACAGGCTAGTTAGCTTTGGATGGTTGGAAATCTTGTGTGAAGCTGCTGTCTCTGGCTACAAGGTAGTTCGTTTTTGGATGGTTGGAAATCTTGTGTGAAGCTGCTATCTCCGGGTACAGGGTAGTTCGCTTTGGATGTTTGGAAATCTTGTGTGAAGCTGCTATCTCCGGGTACAGGGTAGTTCGCTTTGGATGGCTGGAAATGTTGTGCGAATCTGCTTTCTCCGGGTACAGGGTAGTTAACTTTGGATGGATGGAGATGTTATGCAAATATGCTGTCCCCGGGCACAGGGTAGTTCGCTTTGGGTGGTTGGAAATCTTGTGTGAAGCTGCGGTCTCTGGGTACCGGGTAGTTAGCTTTGGATGGTTGGAAATCTTGTGTGAATATGCTATCACCGGATACAGGGTAGTTCGCTTTGGATGGCTGGAGATGTTATGCAAATATGCTGTCTCCGGGCACAGGTTAGTTCGCTTTGGATGGTTGGAAATCTTGTGTGAAGCTGCGGTCTCTGCTGGGTACCGGGTAGTTAGCTTTGGATGGTTGGAAATCTTGTGTGAAGCTGCTATCTCCAGGTACAGGGTAGTTCGCTTTGGATGGTTGGAAATCTTGTGTGAAGCTGCTGTCTCCGGGTACAGGGTAGTTAGCTTTGGATGGTTGGAAATCTTGTGTGAAGCTGCTGTCTCCTGGCACATAGTAGTTCGCTTTGGATGATTGGAAACCTTGTGTGAAGCTGCTGTCTCCGGGTACAGGGTAGTTAGCTTTGGATGGTTGGAAATCTTGTGTGAAGCTTCTGTCTCCGGGCACAGGGTAGTTCGCTTTGGATGATTCGAAATGTTGTGCGAAGCTGCTCTCTCCGGGTACCGGGTAGTTAGCTTTGGATGGTTGGAAATCTTGTGTGAAGCTGCTATCTCCGGATAAAAGGTAGTTCGCTTTGGATGGCTGGAGATGTTATGCAAATCTGCTGTCCCCGGGCACAGGGTAGTTAGCTTTGGATGGTTGGAAATCTTGTGTGAAGCTGCTGTCTCCGGGTACAGGGAAGTTAGCTTTGGATGGTTGGAAATCTTGTGTGAAGCTGCTGTCTCTGGCTACAAGGTAGTTCTTTTTTGGATGGTTGGAAATCTTGTGTGAAGCTGCTATCTCCGGGTACAGGGTAGTTAGCTTTGGATGGTTGGAAATCTAGTGGGAAGCTGCTGTCTCCGGGCACAGGGTAGTTTGCTTTGGACGATTCGAAATGTTGTGCAAAGCTGCTGTCTCCGGGTACCGGGTAGTTAGCTTTGGATAGTTGGAAATCTTGTGTGAAGCTGCTATCTCCGGATACAAGGTAGTTCGCTTTGGATGGCTGGAGATGGTATGCAAATCTGCTGTCTCCGGGCACAGGGTAGTTCGCTTTGGATGGTTCGAAATTTTGTGCAAAGCTGCTGTCTCCGGGTACCGGGTAGTTAGCTTTGGATGGTTAGAAATCTTGTGTGAAGCTGCTGTCTCCGGGTACCGGGTAGTTAGCTTTGGATGGTTGGAAATCTTGTGTGAAGCTGCTGTCTCTGGCTACAAGGTAGTTCGTTTTTGGATGGTTGGAAATCTTGTGTGAAGCTGCTATCTCCGGGTACAGGGTAGTTAGCTTTGGATGGTTGGAAATCTTGTGTGAAGCTGCTGTCTCCGGGTACAGGCTAGTTAGCTTTGGATGGTTGGAAATCTTGTGTGAAGCTGCTGTCTCCGGGCACAGAGTAGTTTGCTTTGGATGACTGGAAATGTTGTGTGAATCTGCTGTCTCCGGGTACCGGGTAGTTAGCTTTGGATGGTTGGAAATCTTGTTTGAAGCTGCTGTCTCCGGGTACCGGGTAGTTAGCTTTGGATGAGTGGAAATCTTGTGTGAAGCTGCGGTCTCCAGGTACAGGGTAGTTCGCTTTGGATGGTTGGAAATCTTGTGTGAAGCTGCTGTCTCCGGGTACAGGGAAGTTAGCTTTGGATGGTTGGAAATCTTGTGTGAAGCTGCTGTCTCCGGGCACAGAGTAGTTTGCTTTCGATGATTGGAAATGTTGTGTGAATCTGCTGTCTCCGGGTACCGGGTAGTTAGCTTTGGATGGTTGGAAATCTTGTGTGAAGCTGCTGTCTCCGGGTACAGGGTAGTTAGCTTTGGATGGTTGGAAATCTAGTGTGAAGCTGCTGTCTCCGGGCACAGGGTAGTTTGCTTTGGACGATTCGAAATGTTGTGCAAAGCTGCTGTCTCCGGGTACCGGGTAGTTAGCTTTGGATGGTTGGAAATCTTGTGTGAAGCTGCTATCTCCGGATACAAGGTAGTTCGCTTTGGATGGCTGGAGATGGTATGCAAATCTGCTGTCTCCGGGCACAGGGTAGTTCGCTTTGGATGGTTCGAAATGTTGTGCGAAGCTGCTGTCTCCGGGTACCGGGTAGTTAGCTTTGGATGGTTAGAAATCTTGTGTGAAGCTGCTGTCTCCGGGTACCGGGTAGTTAGCTTTGGATGGTTGGAAATCTTGTGTGAAGCTGCTGTCTCTGGCTACAAGGTAGTTCGTTTTTGGATGGTTGGAAATCTTGTGTGAAGCTGCTATCTCCGGGTACAGGGTAGTTAGCTTTGGATGGTTGGAAATCTTGTGTGAAGCTGCTGTCTCCGGGTACAGGGTAGTTAGCTTTGGATGGTTGGAAATCTTGTGTGAAGCTGCTGTCTCCGGGCACAGAGTAGTTCGCTTTGGATGATTGGAAATGTTGTGTGAATCTGCTGTCTCCGGGTACCGGGTAGTTAGCTTTGGATGGTTGGAAATCTTGTTTGAAGCTGCTGTCTCCGGGTACCGGGTAGTTCGCTTTGGATGGTTGGAAATCTTGTGTGAAGCTGCTGTCTCCGGGTACAGGGAAGTTAGCTTTGGATGGTTGGAAATCTTGTGTGAAGCTGCTGTCTCTTGCTACAAGGTAGTTCGTTTTTGGATGGTTGGAAATCTTGTGTGAAGCTGCTATCACCGGGTACAGGGTAGTTAGCTTTGGATGGTTGGAAATCTTGTGTGAAGCTGCTGTCTCCGGGCACAGGGTAGTTCGCTTTGGATGGTTCGAAATGTTGTGCGAAGCTGCTGTCTCCGGGTACCGGGTAGTTAGCTTTGGATGGTTAGAAATCTTGTGTGAAGCTGCTGTCTCCGGGTACCGGGTAGTTAGCTTTGGATGGTTGGAAATCTTGTGTGAAGCTGCTGTCTCTGGCTACAAGGTAGTTCGTTTTTGGATGGTTGGAAATCTTGTGTGAAGCTGCTATCTCCGGGTACAGGGTAGTTAGCTTTGGATGGTTGGAAATCTTGTGTGAAGCTGCTGTCTCCGGGTACAGGGTAGTTAGCTTTGGATGGTTGGAAATCTTGTGTGAAGCTGCTGTCTCCGGGCTCAGAGTAGTTTGCTTTGGATGATTGGAAATGTTGTGTGAATCTGCTGTCTCCGGGTACCGGGTAGTTAGCTTTGGATGGTTGGAAATCTTGTTTGAAGCTGCTGTCTCCGGGTACCGGGTAGTTAGCTTTGGATGATTGGAAATCTTGTGTGAAGCTGCGGTCTCCAGGTACAGGGTAGTTCGCTTTGGATGGTTGGAAATCTTGTGTGAAGCTGCTGTCTCCGGGTACAGGGAAGTTAGCTTTGGATGGTTGGAAATCTTGTGTGAAGCTGCTGTCTCCGGGCACAGAGTAGTTTGCTTTCGATGATTGGAAATGTTGTGTGAATCTGCTGTCTCCGGGTACCGGGTAGTTAGCTTTGGATGGTTGGAAATCTTGTGTGAAGCTGCTGTCTCCGGGTACAGGGTAGTTAGCTTTGGATGGTTGGAAATCTAGTGTGAAGCTGCTGTCTCCGGGCACAGGGTAGTTTGCTTTGGACGATTCGAAATGTTGTGCAAAGCTGCTGTCTCCGGGTACCGGGTAGTTAGCTTTGGATGGTTGGAAATCTTGTGTGAAGCTGCTATCTCCGGATACAAGGTAGTTCGCTTTGGATGGCTGGAGATGGTATGCAAATCTGCTGTCTCCGGGCACAGGGTAGTTCGCTTTGGATGGTTCGAAATGTTGTGCGAAGCTGCTGTCTCCGGGTACCGGGTAGTTAGCTTTGGATGGTTGGAAATCTTGTGTGAAGCTGCTGTCTCCGGGTACAGGGTAGTTAGCTTTGGATGGTTGGAAATCTTGTGTGAAGCTGCTGTCTCCGGGTACCGGGTAGTTAGCTTTGGATGGTTGGAAATCTTGTTTGAAGCTGCTGTCTCCGGGTACCGGGTAGTTCGCTTTGGATGGTTGGAAATCTTGTGTGAAGCTGCTGTCTCCGGGTACAGGGAAGTTAGCTTTGGATGGTTGGAAATCTTGTGTGAAGCTGCTGTCTCTTGCTACAAGGTAGTTCGTTTTTGGATGGTTGGAAATCTTGTGTGAAGCTGCTATCACCGGGTACAGGGTAGTTAGCTTTGGATGGTTGGAAATCTTGTGTGAAGCTGCTATCTCCGGTTACAGGGTAGTTCGCTTTGGATGGTTGGAAATCTTGTGTGAAGGTGTTGTCTCCAGGCACAGGGTAGTTCGCTTTGGATGGTTGGAAATGTTGAGCGAATCTCCTGTCTCTGGGCACAGGGTAGTTCACACAACATTTCCAACCATCCAAAGCTAAGCTACTGTCTCCGGGTACAGCGTAGTAAGCTTTGGATGGTTGGAAATCTTGTGTGACGCTGCACTCTCCGGGTACAGGGTAGTTAGCTTTGGATGGTTGGAAATATTGTGTGGAGCTACTGTCCCCTGGTACAGTGTTGTTAGTTTTGGATGGTTAGAAATGTTGCATGAAGCTGCAGTCTCCGGGTACAGGGTAGTTAGCTTTGGATGGTTGGAAATGTTGCGTGAAGCTGCTGTCTCTGGGTACAGGGTAGTTTGCTTTGGATGGTTGGAAATCTTGTGTGAAGCTGCTATCTCCGGGTACAGGGTAGTTCGCTTTGGATGTTTGGAAATGTTATGTGAAGCTGCTGTCTCCGGGTACCGGGTAGTTAGCTTTGGATGGTTGGAAATCTTGTGTGAAGCGGCTATCTCCGGGTACAGGGTAGTTCGCTTTGGATGGTTGGAAATCTTGTGTGAAGCTGCTGTCTCCGGGTACAGGGTAGTTTGCTTTGGATGGTTGGAAATCTTGTGTGAAGCTGCTATCTCCGGGTACAGGGTAGTTAGCTTTGGATGGTTGGAAATGTTGCATGAAGCTGCTGTCTCCGGGTACAGGGTAGTTTGCTTTGTTGCTTTGAATGGTTGGATATCTTGTGTGAAGCTCCTATCTCCGGGTACAGGGTAGTTAGCTTTGGATGGTTGGAAATCTTGTGTGAAGCTGCTGTCTCCGGGTACAGGGTAGTTAGCTTTGGATGGTTGAAAATCTTGTGTGAAGCTGCTGTCTCCGGGTATAGGGTAATTTGCTTTGGATGGTTGGAAATCTTGTGTGAAGCTGCTGTCCCCGGGCACAGGGTAGTTCGCTTTGGATGGTTGGAAATGTTGTGTGAACCTGCTGTCCCCGGGTACGGGGTAGTTCGCTTTGGATGGTTGGAAATCTTGTGTGAAGCTGCTGTCTCTGGGTAAAGGGTAGTTAACTTTGGATGGTTGGAAATATTGTGTGAAGCTGCTGTCTCCGGGCACACGGTAGTTAGCTTTGGATGGTTGGAAATCTTGTGTGAAGCTACTGTCCTCAGGTACAGTGTAGTTAGTTTTGGATGGTTGGAAATGTTGCATGAAGCTGCTGTCTCCGGGTACAGGGTAGTTAGCTTTGGATGTTTGGAAATCTTGTGCGAATCTGCTGTCTCCGGTTACAGGTTAGTTAGGTTTGGATGGTTGGAAATCTTGTGTGAAGCTGCTGTCTCTGGGTACAGGGTAGTTAACTTTGGATGGTTGGAAATCTTGTGTGAAGCTGCTGTCTCCGGGTACAGGGTAGTTCGCTTTGGATGGTTGGAAATCTTATGTGAAGCTGCTGTCTCTGGGAACAGGGTAGTTAACTTTGGATGGTTGGATATATTGTGTGAAGGTGCTGTCTCCGGGTACAGGTAGTTAGCTTTGGATGGTTGGAAATGTTGTGCGAATCTGCTGTCTCCAGGCACAGGGTAGTTCGCTTTGGATGGCTGGAAATGTTGTGCGAATCCGCTGTCTCCGGGCACAGGGTAGTTTGCTTTGGATGGTTCGAAATATTGTGCGAAGCTGCTGTCTCTGGGTACCGGGTAGTTAGCTTTGGATGGTTGGAAATCTTTGTGAAGCTGCTGTATCCGGGTACAGGGTAGTTAGCTTTGGATGGTTGGAAATCTTGTGTGAAGCTGCTGTCTCCGGGTACAGGGTAGTTAGCTTTGGATGGTTGGAAATCTTGTGTGAAGCTGCTGTCTCCGGGCACAGAGTAGTTTGCTTTGGATGATTGGAAATGTTGTGTGAATCTGCTGTCTCCGGGTACCGGGTAGTTAGCTTTGGATGGTTGGAAATCTTGTTTGAAGCTGCTGTCTCCGGGTACCGGGTAGTTAGCTTTGGATGATTGGAAATCTTGTGTGAAGCTGCGGTCTCCAGGTACAGGGTAGTTCGCTTTGGATGGTTGGAAATCTTGTGTGAAGCTGCTGTCTCCGGGTACAGGGAAGTTAGCTTTGGATGGTTGGAAATCTTGTGTGAAGCTGCTGTCTCCGGGCACAGAGTAGTTTGCATTCGATGATTGGAAATGTTGTGTGAATCTTCTGTCTCCGGGTACCGGGTAGTTAGCTTTGGATGGTTGGAAATCTTGTGTGAAGCTGCTGTCTCCGGGTACAGGGTAGTTAGCTTTGGATGGTTGGAAATCTAGTGTGAAGCTGCTGTCTCCGGGCACAGGATAGTTTGCTTTGGACGATTCGAAATGTTGTGCAAAGCTGCTGTCTCCGGGTACCGGGTAGTTAGCTTTGGATGGTTGGAAATCTTGTGTGAAGCTGCTATCTCCGGATACAAGGTAGTTCGCTTTGGATGGCAGGAGATGGTATGCAAATCTGCTGTCTCCGGGCACAGGGTAGTTCACTTTGGATGGTTCGAAATGTTGTGCGAAGCTGCTGTCTCCGGGTACCGGGTAGTTAGCTTTGGATGGTTAGAAATCTTGTGTGAAGCTGCTGTCTCCGGGTACCGGGTAGTTAGCTTTGGATGGTTGGAAATCTTGTGTGAAGCTGCTGTCTCTGGCTACAAGGTAGTTCGTTTTTGGATGGTTGGAAATCTTGTGTGAAGCTGCTATCTCCGGGTACAGGGTAGTTAGCTTTGGATGGTTGGAAATCTTGTGTGAAGCTGCTGTCTCCGGGTACAGGGTAGTTAGCTTTGGATGGTTGGAAATCTTGTGTGAAGCTGCTGTCTCCGGGCACAGAGTAGTTCGCTTTGGATGATTGGAAATGTTGTGTGAATCTGCTGTCTCCGGGTACCGGGTAGTTAGCTTTGGATGGTTGGAAATCTTGTTTGAAGCTGCTGTCTCCGGGTACCGGGTAGTTAGCTTTGGATGATTGGAAATCTTGTGTGAAGCTGCGGTCTCCAGGTACAGGGTAGTTCGCTTTGGATGGTTGGAAATCTTGTGTGAAGCTGCTGTCTCCGGGTACAGGGAAGTTAGCTTTGGATGGTTGGAAATCTTGTGTGAAGCTGCTGTCTCTGGCTACAAGGTAGTTCGTTTTTGGATGGTTGGAAATCTTGTGTGAAGCTGCTATCACCGGGTACAGGGTAGTTAGCTTTGGATGGTTGGAAATCTTGTGTGAAGCTGCTATCTCCGGTTACAGGGTAGTTCGCTTTGGATGGTTGGAAATCTTGTGTGAAGGTGTTGTCTCCAGGCACAGGGTAGTTCGCTTTGGATGGTTGGAAATGTTGAGCGAATCTCCTGTCTCCGGTCACAGGGTAGTTCACACAACATTTCCAACCATCCAAAGCTAAGCTACTGTTTCCGGGTACAGCGTAGTTAGCTTTGGATGGTTGGAAATCTTGTGTGACGCTGCACTCTCCGGGTACAGGGTAGTTAGCTTTGGATGGTTGGAAATATTGTGTGGAGCTACTGTCCCCTGGTACAGTGTTGTTAGTTTTGGATGGTTAGAAATGTTGCATGAAGCTGCAGTCTCCGGGTACAGGGTAGTTAGCTTTGGATGGTTGGAAATGTTGCGTGAAGCTGCTGTCTCTGGGTACAGGGTAGTTTGCTTTGGATGGTTGGAAATCTTGTGTGAAGCTGCTATCTCCGGGTACAGGGTAGTTCGCTTTGGATGTTTGGAAATGTTATGTGAAGCTGCTGTCTCCGGGTACCGGGTAGTTAGCTTTGGATGGTTGGAAATCTTGTGTGAAGCGGCTATCTCCGGGTACAGGGTAGTTCGCTTTGGATGGTTGGAAATCTTGTGTGAAGCTGCTGTCTCCGGGTACAGGGTAGTTTGCTTTGGATGGTTGGAAATCTTGTGTGAAGCTGCTATCTCCGGGTACAGGGTAGTTAGCTTTGGATGGTTGGAAATGTTGCATGAAGCTGCTGTCTCCGGGTACAGGGTAGTTTGCTTTGTTGCTTTGAATGGTTGGATATCTTGTGTGAAGCTCCTATCTCCGGGTACAGGGTAGTTAGCTTTGGATGGTTGGAAATCTTGTGTGAAGCTGCTGTCTCCGGGTACAGTGTAGTTAGCTTTGGATGGTTGAAAATCTTGTGTGAAGCTGCTGTCTCCGGGTATAGGGTAATTTGCTTTGGATGGTTGGAAATCTTGTGTGAAGCTGCTGTCCCCGGGCACAGGGTAGTTCGCTTTGGATGGTTGGAAATGTTGTGTGAACCTGCTGTCCCCGGGTACGGGGTAGTTCGCTTTGGATGGTTGGAAATCTTGTGTGAAGCTGCTGTCTCTGGGTAAAGGGTAGTTAACTTTGGATGGTTGGAAATATTGTGTGAAGCTGCTGTCCCCGGGCACACGGTAGTTAGCTTTGGATGGTTGGAAATCTTGTGTGAAGCTACTGTCCTCAGGTACAGTGTAGTTAGTTTTGGATGGTTGGAAATGTTGCATGAAGCTGCTGTCTCCGGGTACAGGGTAGTTAGCTTTGGATGTTTGGAAATCTTGTGCGAATCTGCTGTCTCCGGTTACAGGTTAGTTAGGTTTGGATGGTTGGAAATCTTGTGTGAAGCTGCTGTCTCTGGGTACAGGGTAGTTAACTTTGGATGGTTGGAAATCTTGTGTGAAGCTGCTGTCTCCGGGTACAGGGTAGTTAGCTTTGGATGGTTGGAAATCTTGTGTGCAGCTGTAGTCTCTGGGTACAGGGTAGTTAGCTTTGGATGGTTGGAAATCTTGTGTGAAGCTGCTGTCTCCGGGTACAGGTAGTTAGCTTCGGATGGTTGGAAATGTTGCGTGAACCTGCTGTCTCCGGGTACAGGGTAGGTCGCTTTTGGATGGTTGGAAATATTGTGCGAAGCTGCTGTCTCTGGGTACCGGGTAGTTAGGTTTGGATGATTGGAAATGTTGTGTGAATCTGCTGTCTCCGGGTACCGGGTAGTTAGCTTTGGATGGTTGGAAATCGTGTGTGAAGCTGCTGTCTCCGGGTACAGGGTAGTTAGTTTTGGATGGTTGGAAATCTTGTGTGAAGGTGCTGTCTCCGGGTACAGGTAGTTAGCTTTGGATGGTTGGAAATGTTGTGCGAATCTGCTGTCTCCAGGCACAGGGTAGTTCGCTTTGGATGGCTGGAAATGTTGTGCGAATCCGCTGTCTCCGGGCACAGGGTAGTTTGCTTTGGATGGTTCGAAATATTGTGCGAAGCTGCTGTCTTTGGGTACCGGGTAGTTAGCTTTGGATGGTTGGAAATCTTTGTGAAGCTGCTGTCTCCAGGGTACAGGGTAGTTAGCTTTGGATGGTTGGAAATCTTGTGTGCAGCTGTAGTCTCCGGGTACAGGGTAGTTAGCTTTGGATGGTTGAAAATCTTGTGTGAAGCTGCTGTCTCCGGGTACAGGTAGTTAGCTTCGGATGGTTGGAAATGTTGCGTGAACCTGCTGTCTCCGGGTACAGGGTAGTTCGCTTTTGGATGGTTGGAAATATTGTGCGAAGCTGCTGTCTCTGGGTACCGGGTATTTAGGTTTGGATGATTGGAAATGTTGTGTGAATCTGCTGTCTCCGGGTACCAGGTAGTTAGCTTTGGATGGTTGGAAATCGTGTGTGAAGCTGCTGTCTCCGGGTACAGGGTAGTTAGTTTTGGATGGTTGGAAATCTTGTGTGAAGCTGCTGTCTCCGGGCACAGGGTAGTTCGCTTTGGATGATTCGAAATGTTGTGCGAAGCTGCTGTCTCCGGGCACAAGGTAGTTCGCTTTGGATGGTTCGAAATCTTGTGTGAAGCTGCTTTCTCTGGATACAGGGTAGTTAGCTTTGGATGGTTGGAAATCTTGTATAAAGCTGCTGTCTCCGGGCACAGAGTAGTTCGTTTTGGATGATTGGAAATCTTGTGTGAAGCTGCTGTCTCCGGGTACCAGGTAGTTAGCTTTGGATGGTTGGAAATCGTGTGTGAAGCTGCTGTCTCCGGGTACAGGGTAGTTAGTTTTGGATGGTTGGAAATCTTGTGTGAAGCTGCTGTCTCCGGGCGCAGGGTAGTTCGCTTTGGATGATTCGAAATGTTGTGCGAAGCTGCTGTCTCCGGGCACAAGGTAGTTCGCTTTGGATGGTTCGAAATCTTGTGTGAAGCTGCTGTCTCCGGGTACAGGGTAGTTAGCTTTGGATGGTTGGAAATCTTGTATAAAGCTGCTGTCTCCGGGCACAGTGTAGTTAGTTTTGGATGGTTGGAAATGTTGCATGAAGCTGCTGTCTCCGGGTACCGGGTAGTTAGCTTTGGATGGTTGGAAATCTTGTGTGAAGCTGCTGTCTCCGGGTACCGGGTAGTTAGCTTTGGATGGTTGGAAATCTTGTGTGAAGCTGCGGTCTCCAGGTACAGGGTAGTTAGCTTTGAATGGTTGGAAATCTTCTGTGAAGCTGCTGTCTCTGGCTACAAGGTAGTTCGTGTTTGGATGGTTGGAAATCTTGTGTGAAGCTGCTATCTCCGGGTACAGGGTAGTTAGCTTTGGATGGTTGGAAATCTTGTGTGAAGCTGCTGTCTCCGGGTACAGGGTAGTTAGCTTTGGATGGTTGGAAATCTTGTGTGAAGCTGCTGTCTCTGGCTACAGGGTAGTTAGCTTTGGATGGTTGGAAATCTTGTGTGAAGCTGCTGTCTCTGGCTACAAGGTAGTTCATTTTTGGATTGTTGGAAATCTTGTGTGAAGGTGCTGTCTCTGGGTACAGGTAGTTAGCTTTGGATGGTTGGAAATGTTGTGCGAATCTGCTGTCTCCAGGCACAGGGTAGTTCGCTTTGGATGGTTGGAAATGTTGAGCGAATCTCCTGTCTCTGGGCACAGGGTAGTTCACACAACATTTCCAACCATCCAAAGCTAAGCTACTGTCTCCGGGTACAGGGTAGTTAGCTTTGGATGGTTGGAAATCTTGTGTGACGCTGCACTCTCCGGGTACAGGGTAGTTAGCTTTGGATGGTTGGAAATATTGTGTGGAGCTACTGTCCCCTGGTACAGTGTTGTTAGTTTTGGATGGTTAGAAATGTTGCATGAAGCTGCAGTCTCCGGGTACAGGGTAGTTAGCTTTGGATGGTTGGAAATGTTGCGTGAAGCTGCTGTCTCTGGGTACAGGGTAGTTTGCTTTGGATGGTTGGAAATCTTGTGTGAAGCTGCTATCTCCGGGTACAGGGTAGTTCGCTTTGGATGTTTGGAAATGTTATGCGAAGCTGCTGTCTCCGGGTACCGGGTAGTTAGCTTTGGATGGTTGGAAATCTTGTGTGAAGCGGCTATCTCCGGGTACAGGGTAGTTCGCTTTGGATGGTTGGAAATCTTGTGTGAAGCTGCTGTCTCCGGGTACAGGGTAGTTTGCTTTGGATGGTTGGAAATCTTGTGTGAAGCTGCTATCTCCGGGTACAGGGTAGTTAGCTTTGGATGGTTGGAAATGTTGCATGAGGCTGCTGTCTCCGGGTACAGGGTAGTTTGCTTTGAATGGTTGGATATCTTGTGTGAAGCTTCTATCTCCGGGTACAGGGTAGTTAGCTTTGGATGGTTGGAAATCTTGTGTGAAGCTGCTGTCTCCGGGTACAGGTAGTTAGCTTCGGATGGATGGAAATGTTGTCAGATCTGCTGTCTCCAGGCACAGCGTACTTCGCTTTGGGTGGTTGGAAATCTTGTGTGAATCTACTGTCTCTGGGTACAGGGTAGTTAACTTAGGATGGTTGGAAATGTTGCATGAAGCTGCTGTCTCCGGGTACAGGGTAGTTTGCTTTGAATGGTTGGATATCTTGTGTGAAGCTCCTATCTCCGGGTACAGTGTAGTTCGCTTTGGATGGTTCGAAATGTTGTGCGAAGCTGCTGTCTCCGGGTACCGGGTAGTTAGCTTTGGATGGTTGGAAATCTTGTGTGAAGCTGCTGTCTCCGGGTACAGGGTAGTGAAAGGAAGCGCCCCCAATTTCAGCACGATCCTCCCCGCAATGAGAGACAATAAGGGACTCTCCCGTAATGGGAATAAGGCCAAGACAGAGTGCGGGTGAGCGTAAGTGGGAGTTTATCCAAAGAATAGGGCATGCAAAGAACTCTGCAACCTCCGAGAGCGCTCTGTCTGACAATAGCAAAGACAGGCGTATTTCTAATACAAAAAACGTCATCAGAACCTACACACTATAGGGGGCACAAGTTAATTGGGATTGGGTGGCGTCGACTAACTATAGGTGTTGCTGCAGCGTGGTTGGTCTTGGCGTGAGGACGTCACTGGTCAGCCTCGTGGGTTGGGTTGGGCCTGGCAGGCCAGCTTGAGGTCATCCGAGCGGTGTTGGTATGCTGGGGCAGCCTGTGACAAAGATGAATACCTTTCCTGACTCGTTTGCCCTAGGCCATGCACACTGCAGTTATTCAAGAAACGACATCTAAGTTCATCAATAAATCGCTCGGCAGTTTATCTTATAAAATAAACGCAACACATGAGGAATGCACCTCTTGAGAGGTCCGGTGATTGTCGGTTGGGGTGAGATTTACCTGTGTCCTATTGACCGGTATTTTAGGTCGAGGGGCTGAGTTCTGGGGCCTGAGCCGACTGGTACATGCCTGTCTGCCGCGTTAGAAGTTATTATATAAATGGGTCTCTGTGTCTTGTCCCAGTGATGGGGGTCGTTCTTGGGGTGGTCTAGGGGGAGGGTTGTGGACTTTACGAGAGGGTGCTGGTAGATCAGTGGATTCAAAACGTGGGTTTATTACCGTGCTGTAAATAACACAGGTGGTGGGCTGTGGCCTTGGGTGCGGTACCGGGGCCTCTGACTCTCTGAAGCGGCTCCAGCTTGGTTGGGGGAGGTGAGGGAGCGCGGCACAGGCCTTAGCTTCCTTATCTGGCAGGCTTGGTAGGGTGGGAGGGAGAATGGCCTTGCATATACTCACAAAGGTTTTTTCCTCGTGCGTTGCTAACTTTTGAATGCAGAACTTTTATAATGTTCCGCCTTATTTTGATGTTATTTAAACACACATATATATTTCCATTTCGTTACACATTTCTTTAATACAGTCGGTCCGAGTACCTTTTCGTTACCTAACATTATATTTACTACATGATGTGATTATTTTATGTACATTAAACGTTACACAAGGTCGTTCTAGGTTATGGCCTACAGAAATTGATGCTCGCTGCTTTAGGTGATTAAGAAAACATATATGAGTAAATAAAGGCTATACATTTGGTCTACATCTTTCTCTGTGGTTGTAGCAGCATTAGTCCAGACCTGGGGTGGTATCATGTAACGTTACATCTTTATGGTTTATTCACAGTTTACAGGATCTGTTTAAACCGAGGTAGTTTGTTAATACCAATACTTGAATTATTTTCTACTTTCTTCAGATAGTGATGCTTCAGCTTTTTTCCCCGTCACCCCGGCCTCGCGGACCAGGTCATGCAGGGTGCAATATTACATTGTGGATAAAAATGTTACAGTGTTAGCATCTCGGGTTAGCTCATATCCGACTTTCTCATGGGAACGCGCTCGCAGCGGATCTACCAGGGCTACTGCGGCGGCAGAGATGCATGAAAGGCCCTCCAAAGGTGGGGGCCTCGTTACAGTGTGCTGAACTCACGCCATGTTTGCTAAACAAGATGGCTTCTAGGCCTAACTGAATTTTGGTATATGCAGGGAACGGATATGTGTGGGCAATGTCGTCGGCGGGTGACCCCTCCTCCACCTGGGCCCGGGTGGCATGAGGGGACGGCCACCGAGTCATGGTCCTCACCTGGGGAGAAGACTGCAGGTGAGGAGGGCCTCGCGGCCAGTCCTTCCCTACATTTCCCCCCTTTCGTTACTAAAGTAACGAATTCTTTAGCTCTTCTAATCTTCTACATTCTTGCTCCTCTATCACTGCGTCATCCCATGCAGGTGTTCCTTTTCTAGGCATCCAGGCTCTGCATACCCCCCTCAAGTTCTCACCTCTTCTAGCATACTCATCTGGGGTACATGTTAAATATATACAGTCACCCGTCCCTTCCAAGTCTACCCAGACCTCCTCATACCATTCCAGTTCCACATCTCGGGGTTCTTTGATAGTGGTGTGCCATAGTTTATCTACTATGTACTTATCACGGCACATAGGCACTAACTGGTATCTGGGAGTGTTATCTGGTCCTGTCTGTACATGTACTTCTTGTGTCGCCTTAATTGTACCACCAGAGTTGCCCATTGTCACCATCATCATCGCACCGTTAGGGACTGCGTTAGCACAACATCGAAGGCCCACCTGGCACAGGCAGAACACCACGAGGAGGACCACCGCAACTGGTATCAATAATTTCATCGTCATTCCAAGCCAGGAGGGAACCCAGGAGAAGATATTGTCGAACCATGAGCTGTCTTCAGCCCCACCTTCCAGCTTCATTTTCTCTCCCAGGTTATGGACTGCTTCAATGACGTGGGACAGGGACCCATTTTCTGCGTCTTCAGAAGGTACGAACGTGCAGCACGCACTTCCTATTTTTCGGCAAACACCTCCATCGATTGCTGTTAGCAGGTCCAGAACATACCTGTTCTGCATGGTCATTAGTCGCAGAGCTCGTAGTTCCACCTTTATTATGTTGAACCCTTCTTCAGTGTCATTGGCCAGCTGAATCAGTTCCCACCGTGTGATCTGAAGCCATTTTGCATTTGCTCTTGCTTGGACACTTGAAACCAGTGAGGCAAAAAATGTTTCCACGGAGCTGAACAGGCGATACCTGTCTGGGATCTGTGCCAATAAATCGGATGACGCTTGTGATATGTAGTTTGATGCTCGCTTGTTCCGTGATAGCTCCTCTTCTTTCCCTCCGGAGGACAGGACATAGAGGTGTGCTTCGGCAGTGGGAGACGTCTCGTCCTTGTTCATGTTTCCTTGCGTTTTTTTATTTTTGTCGACGTGGCTTTCTGGAATCACCATTAGGGCCGAATGCAAAGTGGCCATTGAGCAGCTGCCACTCCATGCCTGGGGAAGGTGCAAGTAAGCCTGATTCCCGCATACCCAGTATGTGTCCATTAGTGCTGCTGTTCCTTTTTTCATGTCTGGGATGGTGAGAGTTTTGTTACAGTTTTTGTTCGTTCCCATTGCCACTTTTCCTTCTCCCTTGAAACATAGTTCGTTTTGTATTTCACTTTGTAGCTTGAAGGGTTTCTCCATCGCTGTTACCCATGTTAGTTTAGAGATGTGTTCTTTCCATATTGGTAAGCACGTTTTTTCCATCCATCGCAGCTTGTCTGGTTGGACACCTCTCAGTGCTTCCGCTTTGCACAGTACTTCTTCATCTTTCCATTTGTTTTCTGAAAACAGCGTCCCTTGTATTGCAAAGAAAGGTTCTTTAGGACAGACCACCCCAGACGCTTTTGAATAGCACGTTTTGTTGTCCTGTATTATTTTGAAAGAGACATTGTGTGCTTGAAAGGTGTTCTTTATTCTACACAGTGTGAGATGAAGGAGACATTGGGCATCCACAATGGGCAATTCTCTTGGCAACAACACTTTGGGTGTACCTGATGCATGGGGGATGAGCGAACAGACATAGCAGCTTTCATTAGTTGTCTGTTTAGCTGTTGTACTCATATCTGCATACCATTTATTTGCTTGGTGGGGGTGTCGTGGGTCTTCCATCTTGTCTAATCCTAACCCATAATACTCATCATACCCCCTCCTGCTTGTCTCTCTTCTTCGCCTACTTCTCTCCCCCCTCCTATACCTTATAGTTTCGATAGGTGAAAGAATAGGCCCCCCTTTCTCATTCCCTCCCCCCTTTTCCAATTCTTCATATAGGGACTTGTGTTCTGTCATTGTAATTACTTTTCCATTTTCCTCAATAAACAACAGGTCGCTGTTTTGTATCGGGGCGGGAAGGGTAGTGGGGCTGTTATATATTTCAGGTAGGGACATTGTGTCATTTTCCATATCTTTATCTTTTGATCGTGACGGGGCAGCAGTGGGTGGTGCAGTGTAGTAACCCCATACAAGGCGGGATCCATCCCAGATCAAAAAATCACCTTCTTTAATATTCATATTTGTAATTGAATTCGTGCCAGGGGCAAGGGTGGTGTTACTCCCCCCTCCCCCCTCGTTCATCTCAGTAGAGATGAACGCTATGACCCAATGTGTCATTAGGCAGAATATTGAGATGAAGAACACAATAATACACATTGATAAACCGCATTCGTATGAATATGTCAATCTATCTACTAACATTTCTCTAAATCTAACAAATCTATTAGTTGCAGGCTGCCCATCCGATGCCATAGTAAATCCTGTTTGAGACATAAAAGTGCATTAAGTACAAGCATGTAAACATTTAGAACGTTGTGAAATGTTTTCGGCAAAGTATGGGAGTGGGTGAAGGAGGGGGTATGTCCACAGACAAGGTAACTTTACAAATATTACTATCAGTACATTATTTCATACATAAAGAGAAAAGTCGAGAGAGAGAGAGAGAGAGAGAAAAAGAAAACTTCTCCAAAACCCAAAAAGGACCACAAAAACCTTCAAAAGTTGTAAAAAATTATATATATATGTATATACACAGGTTTATTTCAGTACACATGTTGTGCGCCATTCGTGTTCAGTGTTCAACACTTAATGCACACAAAATTCCCATCATCCATTCTGCACAACTTCATTGTCCGCAGTTGTCTGTGCCTCGTCCTGTACCTCACCTTCCGCGGCGCTATAAGCTCTGCGTACGTCTGTCAAATGCACCCAGTATCGTAGGCCCTTTACCTTTACTGCTGTGGGTGTGCAAAACACTACCTCATAAGGGCCATGGAAACGTGGTGCATTCCACCTTCGCACAAAACTTCGGACATATATAAGGTCACCAGGCATTAGTTGTAATGGTTTTTCAGGCATTGTCTCTGTTTCTGTTGTGTTCCCCTCCTCTCTTGTAGAGGGGGGGGCTAGTTGCTTTGCAATTACGCGCGCTGCCCGTGTCAGTTTTCTCAAGTACTCTGTGAACTCCTCTCCTAATATCGCTGCACTTCTGTGTGCATCAGAACGTTCACGGAGAGGTGAATGCGCTGTGTGCATTCTCCTTCCCGTGACGATCTCATGCGGGGACAAGTGGTGGTCTTTGCTTGGCTGATTTCGTAACTCGAACAAGGCCAAAGGCAGGCAGTACATCCAGGTCTTTTTAAGGGAAAAACACAGTTTTGACAATCTGCCTTTTAACAGACCGTTCATTTTTTCCACTACGCCATTACTTTAAGGATGATAAATTGAACATAATTTGTGCTTTATTCCCAATAGGGTAGTCACTTCCTTGAATAGTTCATTAACAAAATGCGTGCCGTTATCTGAGCGAATAACTTCGCAAATCCCCCAGCGCGGGAACACTTCCCGCACTAGGAACTTCGCGGCGCCCTTCGCATCAGGGCGCGCACAGGGGCCTGCCTCCACCCATCTCGAAAACGGACATACAACCACAATCATGTAGCGAGCCCCGTTACATCTTTCTCCCATGTCTACATAATCAATGTGGAGCTCTCTGAATGGGCCATTTGGTTTGGGTATCGTTCCTCTCAGTGTGCGCAGTGTCATACCTGAGTTGTAAATCTGACATGTCGTGCATTCTAAAGCCAGTCTTGTGACGTGTTCATGGAGGCAAGGTGCAAACCAATCTTCTTGTATCTCTGCCATTATGTGTTGCTTTGCGTTATGTGCGGGAAAGTGTAGTTGTTGAAATGCTATTTCTAACAATGTGACTGGCATTACCGCTTTTCCTGAACTTTTTTGTCGCCATAACAAATCAGTCGGCGATTTGCTGCATCCCCTTTTAGTCCACAGCAATTTTTCTTCTGCACTAGCTCCCTCTTGCAGCTCTATTATTTCCTGTGTGGGCATCATGTTGTATCCTGTGGGGACCTCTTGGCTTGCTGTGTGGTGCAACATGTATTCTCCTACTACCCCTTTCTGTAAATACGAAGCTTCTTTGGCAGCGGCGTCTGCTGCCGCGTTCCCCAAAGATATAAAATCTGTATTTGTGGTGTGGGCTTGGCATTTTACAATGGCCACTGCCGTGGGGTCTTGCAGAGCCTCAATCAGTTCTTTCAATAGTTCTGCATGCTGAACTGGTGTTCCATCTGCTCGTCGGAACCCTCTCCGCCCCCACCGTGCCAACCCGCCGTGTACTGTCGTTGTCATGTATGCTGAGTCGGTATATATTGTCACTGCGCACCCCTTGGCGGCATGCAATGCTTCTATTAGCGCAATTAGTTCTGCTGCTTGGGCTGAATAGTGGGATGGGAGGCGGTGTTGCACTAGTGTCTCGTATTCATCTTCCTCTAATCGTACAACTGCCATACCCACATGTTTCTCTCCTGTCTCCATATCTATTGATGCTGACCCGTCCACGAAATACACCTCTCCCTCGTTCAGGGCATTCTCAAAAATCACTTGATCCTGACCTTCGTCACCTGTGAACGTAGCGCAGTTGTGGTTTTGCATGTCTTCTACGGTGCACGCCTCTGTGATGAATGTGGCTGGGTTCACTGTTTTACATCTTACTATGTGGATGTTTGCGCTGGACAGTATTATTTCATATGCTGTGGCGCGTTGTGTTGTCAATGTGCTCTTTGATCGCTCTAATATTGCAAAGAGTGAGTGTTCCACAAACAGTGTCACAGGACAGCCCATCACTATCGTGGCACTTTTCTCAATCGCGAACGCGGCTGCAGCTAGAGATTGCTCGCACGCGAAATGACCTTGCATTACTGCGTCTAGGGTGCCACTATAGTAAGCCAGTGGTTTGTGCCCTAACGATGTCTTTTGTGTCAATACTGCTGTCATCAGTGTTCCTTTGCAATGTGAGAATAAGAAGAATTCGCGCCCATAATCTGGATTTGCCAGTACTGGAGCGCTTGATATCAGCTCTTTTAGTGAGTCAAATGCTGTGTTCATCTCTTCTGTCCATTCTATGTGTTTGTTTTCCTGCTGTGCCTCTTTTAGTGCCTGTAACAAGGGCCTCGTGTATGCTGCATAATCCAATATCCATGCTCGGCAATAGTTGCACATACCCAGAAATTTCTGCATCTCTTTTACTGTTTTGGGCTCCCCAACTGCTCTAATTGCCTGTGCCCTGTCTGGTATGATCCGCTTGCCGTCCTTTGATATCAGCTGTCCCAAGTATAGGACCTCGGTCAGACAGTATTGTAACTTCCCCTTGTCCACTTTGTACCCTTTATTGGCCAATAATGTCAGGAGTGTTATTGAGTCCTTTCTACACTCTTCCTCAGTTTGTGCACAGATCAATAAATCATCAACGTACTGAATCACTGTGCTTTCTACACACAAATTCCCCAGATCTTCATGTAGTACCCTGTTGAATATGCTTGGGCTCTCGCAATACCCTTGTGGTAGTCTGCAGTGTTCGAACCTCCTCCCCCCTAGTGTAAACGCTGTTAAGTACCTGCTCTCCTCTGCTAAGGGAATCGAGAAAAATGCATTTTTTAAGTCAATAACTGTGAAGTGGGATGCCGTTTTCGGAATGTTGCACAGTATTGTTGATGGGTTCGGGACTAAAGGGAACTCCTTCTGAATCACATCATTGAGTGGGCGTAAATCCTGTATCATCCTCCATGAACCTCCCTTCGCCTTTTTAATCGGGTAAATGCATGTGTTGCATGGGGAGTTTGAGGGCACTATTATTCCTTGTGCTAGCAGTGCATCTAGTGTCTCTCTGATCCCTTCTTCTGCTTCGCGTGACAATGGATATTGTTTTACCCGGGGTATAATTGCTCCCGGTTTCAGTTTTATTACCACAGGCTGAACCTCATGCAATAGCCCCACGTCATGGGGGCCATTTGTCCATATGTTAGTGGGTACTAACCTTATGTCGTCATCAAAAAATGCATGTGGTGCTCCTACTACTGCCATTAATTCAACTTGAGTTTTTCTGGCTGTAACTACAATGTCACACGGCATTGCTAGTTCCATCACTATTTCGCCATCTGTCTCAGTGTCTGAAAATAGCTCCTCGTCCGAGAGCTCCCTCAGTGGGATATTTGCATTTGTACACAGTACTGTCCGCCACTCACATCCTTCCATGTCAACGCCAATCACACATATTCTGCTTGCTGACACGTGTACTGCGTGTAAATCCAACGATACCACTGACCCGAGAGCAGTGTCGGGGCTTGCTATGGGGCGGAAGAGGAATTCGGCTGGAATCCTCCAATCCATCCTTTTTAGTTCTGGTACTATGAGAGCCAATGTTCTCATGCCCTCAACAAACATCTCCTCGTTTCTTGGTAACCCTCTGATCTCTTGCATAATTGTGTGGCCGTGTATTACTGCTAATATGCGGAGGGGGCATATTCCTGGCGTCGAACATACGATACCGCTCCCTGTGAATGATATTGTCATATTTAGTTTGCTTAAGAGATCTCTCCCCAGCAAATTAATGGGAGAGTGTTCATAGTACAGTAAGGGTGCTTTCACTGTTTTACCCCCCACTGTCACATCCAATGCTTCTGTGTAAGGAACTTCAATTACAGCCCCAGAGAACCCCTGCGTCTCTAACGTTCTATTAGATAACGGGAACCGGCCCTCTCTAATGCATGATTTCTCCGCTCCCGAATCCACCATGAATATGAACTGCTTGTCTCCTATCTGCGCTCCTATCAATGGTTCCTCTGATGCATTGTGGGTCGTAGATAGTACTGGACACGCAAGTGCTCTCTGTGGGCTGTCCTATGCGGGGTGTCTCATTGCCCCCCCTTGATCAAAAATGTTCCCCGAAACTACTGACACCCCGCTGTAAGGTGCGGGAGCAGGTGCTCCGTTAGCTACTGTGGCGAAAGTGTTACCTGGCGTGTATTGCATATTGTCATTATTCTGTGGGTGGTTTTGTGTCCTGTACTGATGTCCGTGTAGTTGTGCGTTACTTCTTTGTCCTACATTTTCTGGTTGTTGGTATTGTCCCATGGGGAGGCCGTAGGGGCTTCCTGGGTGGGGGTGACCGTACTGTCCTGTCTCCTGGAACCCGTTGTTTTGTCTGCTCCTGCACTCTCTTGAGTAGTGCCCCCATCTCCCACAATTCCAGCAGCTCCCCTGTGGACCTCTGGGACCCTGCCACCCATTACCTCCCATTCCTCCATACCCTTGTCCTCCTCTTCGGCCCCGGTACCCACCTCTTCCCCCTCTTGGGGCCCACTCTTGCCACGTTGGACCTCCGTTCTGCTTCTGCTCAGTCCACTGTCGTTGTCCTTGTCCTGCCCAATTTGCTGCTATTCTTCCTTGTATTGCTATTTGCCCCTCCTCTCCTTCCTCTCCCTCCCTCATGAGTGGGAGCCCTGCTACCGCTGCTGCAACCTTCACTAGTTTTGATTGTACCAACTTTGCCTCGTCTGCCAACCTTTTCTGTGCTACTTCCCTCTCTCTCTCTTTGATCCTTTTGCAATGGTGCACTATTATACTTTGGATCTCTGGCCACCCCTTCGCCTCAACGCCCGCTATCTTATCGAGTGCCTTCTGCACCTCTTTTGGGAGCCCTCTCTTAATGATAAAATAAAATAGAGATGTGGATTGGTGCCAGGGCGTGCCCGTTTCCGCTCTCCACATCTCCTGCACCCGGAGAATGTAATCCATAGCATCCTCCCCGTCATTCATTGTACATTGCATTACCGACTGTAAATCAGGGGTATCTGGGAATGTCTCCCGCAGCGCGTCCCACACCCTTGCTCGTACTGTATTAAAGGAAGCCCCATCATGACGATCATAATCTAACGTCACGGCCGGGAAACCAGCCTTAGCCCATACTCTGTCCGCTTGATCTCCTACTGCGGTTACTAGTAGGCTTTTCACATCGCCTACTGCCAACGGTATGCCGGCGGTATGTTTCTCAAATGCATATATCCACTTGCTCGCCCCTCCTGACAGCTGGGGCAATAATTTCATTAAATTAGCCTTATCCATCTGAGCCCATGGTATATAGTTTGGTCTCCCCCCCCCTCTGTGTATCAATGGAAGTTGTAACTTCCCTTTTGCAGTTGCACCCTCCCTTTCCTTAGTCGCTGCTGACTCCAATGACGCCATCTTCCCCACCCTATTTCTTAGTCGTCCCATCCATTCGTCGTCTATAGTCCCTAGCGAACATGCACCGTCCACTTCCTCGCTTTCCCCTCCCACTGCCATACTCAACCTATCACTGTCATCCAACCCTCCTCTGACATCACATAACAAGTCCTCTCTGATCCCTCTCTCTCGTGATACATCACCAATGCTCCCTTCTACTGTTCCTACCTCTATTATTCGTGTCGGCTCTTCCTCAATCCTGAACAGTATTTCCCCCTTTTTCCATCCTTCCTCAATCTGTCTACCTTCGCTCGACGCTCTAGACGTGCGTCCTGATTGTGTGGGGGCACACGCTGTGCGCTCACATATGTCTTTTATTCTTGAGAGTTCATCCCTTGCCACAGTAAGCCTCGACTCTAAGTCACTCGTTAGCTTCTCTATATCCACCCTCTGTGTGCTTCCCTGGGCGCGCTCTCTGGTGCTTTCGTATGGCGGGGGGGCTGTTGGTCTTTGTGGTGTACCAGTTGTGGGGGGAGGCACATACGTAGGGTCGCTGTATCCTGCTGCGGGGGCTGGTTTAGGTAATATCGGGTACAAACTAATCACCTCCGCAGGTTGTGCTGTACTTAGCTGTTCCTTTTCCTCTCTTGGAATCATCAATGGATTATCTGTGGTGGAAGGTAGATCAATATTTGGTGCCGGAGCTTTGGGTGGGGGTATCTCCTCAAACAATCTCCAGAGGTCTAATATCTCCTTCCTATTTTGCCATTGTTTCCCCTTATACTTGAGGCTAATGCATGTTCGTACCATATCAAGAACGCTTTTGTCAAAAGACCCTCCCTCGGGCCAAATCTGGGGCAGACCCTCCCCCTTCAATTCTGTTACCCATTGATCGTGATATTTATTTATTCGTTCAGCGTATCCCGGTAAGCTCTTACAAATATGTGACAAGGGAGTTTCGGCCCCCATCCTCTAAATCACTCACACAGCCGTGTCCACCTTCTTTACTTTTAGTTAGGTGTAGATATGTGTATGTATACCTTTATGGCACAGACAAGAGCGGGCGTATCAAATATTATCACCCAAGTTTATTCACTGCGCAAATCCTTTCGCACTCACCATAGCTCATCTCCTTCCCATTCCCATACACTCTCATGTGATTCCGCTTGCAACTGATCAAGTACTAGTTATGGTCAACACTCTCTGGCGCCACCTCGCGGTCAACCGATCGTCTCCAACACTCACACGGTGCGCGCACCCATCACAATGCCTTTCCACTCACACCTCGTCTTATTTCCTCCCTTTCCTCCCTGACCAGCTGTCCCTGTTTTTCTGCTAAGGTTGCTATGTTCACGTCTGTACGTGCCACTGCTTAGTCCCCACTCCTCAAAATGTGCTCCCTATTTTATAGTTCTTCTACAAGTATATTTATCTTATACCCTTTTCGCTTTCTTCCCCTGCCCCGTGGAATGGAAAAAAGAAATAGAGAGAGTAGCAATCACTAAAAAATATTCCCGGTGTCTCCTTTTGCTAGACACCAATAACTTATTTCTTACTTCTTCATATATTCCCAGTACTAGTTTAGATAGCACTATGCAGCGCCGCCTTCCACCCCCTTTCGGAGCTAGGTTTCCGTCACTTCTACCACTTCACTTATTTCTTACTCCTAATGGCCATATGCAAAGAAAAGATAAAGAAAGTTTCAAGACCCGTCTTTAGTAGACCCCCGTTATTCTTCTCCTCTACCTGTCCCCGTTCTCCTGTTCACCGTTTCCCCTCCCTTCCCCTTTACGATCGCTCGCACTCAGTACTCACGTGCCCGTCTTGAACCGATAGTCTCCGAAACTGGGTCCGTCCAGGCGGTGTCACCGGTAACTCAACGGTCAGCCCCTGGCTCCGGCGAGCGGCACTCAAAGGGGATTTTTTTCCAATCGGGATCCCGTACCCTTTCTCATTGAGTGCGCACTTCTTATTGTGCCGGTCGCCGTTGGCGGGCAGCCTCCCGGAGCCGGCTCACCGTGCGTATCCCTTCTCGACCGGAGATTCTCGTGCCACAAGGGGGTCGTTAGAAAGGAGTTAGGAAAAATAATTTGGAGATATCACGCTATCGGGGTCACCACTGAAAGGAAGCGCCCCCAATTTCAGCACGATCCTCCCCGCAATGAGAGACAATAAGGGACTCTCCCGTAATGGGAATAAGGCCAAGACAGAGTGCGGGTGAGCGTAAGTGGGAGTTTATCCAAAGAATAGGGCATGCAAAGAACTCTGCAACCTCCGAGAGCGCTCTGTCTGACAATAGCAAAGACAGGCGTATTTCTAATACAAAAAACGTCATCAGAACCTACACACTATAGGGGGCACAAGTTAATTGGGATTGGGTGGCGTCGACTAACTATAGGTGTTGCTGCAGCGTGGTTGGTCTTGGCGTGAGGACGTCACTGGTCAGCCTCGTGGGTTGGGTTGGGCCTGGCAGGCCAGCTTGAGGTCATCCGAGCGGTGTTGGTATGCTGGGGCAGCCTGTGACAAAGATGAATACCTTTCCTGACTCGTTTGCCCTAGGCCATGCACACTGCAGTTATTCAAGAAACGACATCTAAGTTCATCAATAAATCGCTCGGCAGTTTATCTTATAAAATAAACGCAACACATGAGGAATGCACCTCTTGAGAGGTCCGGTGATTGTCGGTTGGGGTGAGATTTACCTGTGTCCTATTGACCGGTATTTTAGGTCGAGGGGCTGAGTTCTGGGGCCTGAGCCGACTGGTACATGCCTGTCTGCCGCGTTAGAAGTTATTATATAAATGGGTCTCTGTGTCTTGTCCCAGTGATGGGGGTCGTTCTTGGGGTGGTCTAGGGGGAGGGTTGTGGACTTTACGAGAGGGTGCTGGTAGATCAGTGGATTCAAAACGTGGGTTTATTACCGTGCTGTAAATAACACAGGTGGTGGGCTGTGGCCTTGGGTGCGGTACCGGGGCCTCTGACTCTCTGAAGCGGCTCCAGCTTGGTTGGGGGAGGTGAGGGAGCGCGGCACAGGCCTTAGCTTCCTTATCTGGCAGGCTTGGTAGGGTGGGAGGGAGAATGGCCTTGCATATACTCACAAAGGTTTTTTCCTCGTGCGTTGCTAACTTTTGAATGCAGAACTTTTATAATGTTCCGCCTTATTTTGATGTTATTTAAACACACATATATATTTCCATTTCGTTACACATTTCTTTAATACAGTCGGTCCGAGTACCTTTTCGTTACCTAACATTATATTTACTACATGATGTGATTATTTTATGTACATTAAACGTTACACGAGGTCGTTCTAGGTTATGGCCTACAGAAATTGATGCTCGCTGCTTTAGGTGATTAAGAAAACATATATGAGTAAATAAAGGCTATACATTTGGTCTACATCTTTCTCTGTGGTTGTAGCAGCATTAGTCCAGACCTGGGGTGGTATCATGTAACGTTACATCTTTATGGTTTATTCACAGTTTACAGGATCTGTTTAAACCGAGGTAGTTCGTTAATACCAATACTTGAATTATTTTCTACTTTCTTCAGATAGTGATGCTTCAGCTTTTTTCCCCGTCACCCCGGCCTCGCGGACCAGGTCATGCAGGGTGCAATATTACATTGTGGATAAAAATGTTACAGTGTTAGCATCTCGGGTTAGCTCATATCCGACTTTCTCATGGGAACGCGCTCGCAGCGGATCTACCAGGGCTACTGCGGCGGCAGAGATGCATGAAAGGCCCTCCAAAGGTGGGGGCCTCGTTACAGTGTGCTGAACTCACGCCATGTTTGCTAAACAAGATGGCTTCTAGGCCTAACTGAATTTTGGTATATGCAGGGAACGGATATGTGTGGGCAATGTCGTCGGCGGGTGACCCCTCCTCCACCTGGGCCCGGGTGGCATGAGGGGACGGCCACCGAGTCATGGTCCTCACCTGGGGAGAAGACTGCAGGTGAGGAGGGCCTCGCGGCCAGTCCTTCCCTACAGTAGTTAGCTTTGGATGGTTGGAAATCTTGTGTGAAGCTGCTGTCTCCGGGTACAGGGTAGTTCGCTTTGGATGGTTGGAAATCTTGTGTGAAGCTGCTGTCTCTGGATACAGGGTAGTTAACTTTGGATGGTTGGAAATATTGTGTGAACGTGCTGTCTCCGGGTACAGGTAGTTAGCTTTGGATGGTTGGAAATATTGTGCAAATCTGCTGTCTCCAGGCACAGGGTAGTTCGCTTTGGGTGGCTGGAAATGTTGTGCGAATCTGCTGTCTCGAGGCACAGGGTAGTTTGCTTTGGATGGTTCGAAATGTTGTGCGAAGCTGCTGTCTCCGGGTACTGGGTAGTTAGCTTTGGATGGTTGGAAATCTTTGTGAAGCTGCTGTCTCCGGGTACAGGGTAGTTAGCTTTGGATGGTTGGAAATCTTGTGTGCAGCTGTGGTCTCCGGGTACAGGGTAGTTAGCGTTGGATGGTTGGAAATCTTGTGTGAAGCTGCTGTCTCCGGGTACAGGTAATTAGCTTCGGATGGTTAGAAATGTTGTGCGAATCTGCTGTCTCCAGGCACAGCGTAGTTCGCTTTGGGTGGTTGGAAATGTTGTGTGAACCTGCTGTCCCCGGGTACAGGGTAGTTAGCTTTGGATGGTTGGAAATCTTGTGTGAAGCTGCTGTCTCCGGGGACAGGGTAGTTCGCTTTGGATGGTTGGAAATCTTGTGTGAAGCTGCTGTCTCTGGGTACAGGGTAGTTAACTTTGGATGGTTGGAAATATATTGTGAAGCTGCTGTCTCCGGGCATACAGTAGTTAGCTTTGGATGGTTGGAAATCTTGTGTGAAGCTACTGTCCCCAGGTACAGTGTAGTTAGTTTTGGATGGTTGGAAATGTTGCATGAAGCTGCTGTCTCCGGGTACAGGTTAGTTAGCTTTGGATGTTTGGAAATCTTGTGCGAATCTGCTGTCTCCGGGTACAGGGTAGTTAGGTTTAGATGGTTGGAAATCTTGTGTGAAGCTGCTGTCTCTGGGTACAGGGTAGTTAACTTTGGATGGTTGGAAATCTTGTGTGAAGCTGCTGTCTCCGGGTACAGGGTAGTTCGCTTTGGATGGTTGGAAATCTTGTGTGAAGCTGCTGTCTCTGGGTACAGGGTAGTTAACTTTGGATGGTTGGAAATATTGTGTGAAGGTGCTGTCTCCGGGTACAGGTAGTTAGCTTTGGATGGTTGGAAATGTTGTGCGAATCTGCTGTCTCCAGGCACAGGGTAGTTCGCTTTGGATGGCTGGAAATGTTGTGCGAATCTGCTGTCTCCGGGCACAGGGTAGTTTGCTTTGGATGGTTGGAAATATTGTGTGAAGGTGCTGTCTCTGGGTACAGGTAGTTAGCTTTGGATGGTTGGAAATGTTGTGCGAATCTGTTGTCTCCAGGCACAGGGTAGTTCGCTTTGGATGGTTGGAAATGTTGAGCGAATCTCCTGTCTCCGGGAACAGGGTAGTTAGGTTTGGATGGTTGGAAATCTTGTGTGAAGCTGCTGTCTCTGGGTACAGGGTAGTTAACTTTGGATAGTTGGAAATCTTGTGTGAAGCTGCTGTCTCCGGGTATAGGGTAGTTCGCTTTGGATGGTTGGAAATCTTGTGTGAAGCTGCTGTCTCTGGATACAGGGTAGTTAATTTTGGATGGTTGGAAATATTGTGTGAAGGTGCTGTCTCCGGGTACAGGTAGTTAGCTTTGGATGGTTGGAAATATTGTGCGAATCTGCTGTCTCCAGGCACAGGGTAGTTCGCTTTAGGTGGCTGGAAATGTTGTGCGAATCTGCTGTCTCGAGGCACAGGGTAGTTTGCTTTGGATGGTTCGAAATGTTGTGCGAAGCTGCTGTCTCCGGGTACCGGGTAGTTAGCTTTGGATGGTTGGAAATCTTTGTGAAGCTGCTGTCTCCGGGTACAGGGTAGTTAGCCTTGGATGGTTGGAAATCTTGTGTGCAGCTGTGGTCTCCGGGTACAGGGTAGTTAGCGTTGGATGGTTGGAAATCTTGTGTGAAGCTGCTGTCTCCGGGTACAGGTAGTTAGCTTCGGATGGTTGGAAATGTTGTGCGAATCTGCTGTCTCCAGGCACAGCGTAGTTCGCTTTGGGTGGTTGGAAATGTTGTGTGAACCTGCTGTCCCTGGGTACAGGGTAGTTAGCTTTGGATGGTTGGAAATCTTGTGTGAAGCTGCTGTCTCCGGGGACAGGGTAGTTCGCTTTGGATGGTTGGAAATCTTGTGTGAAGCTGCTGTCTCTGGGTACAGGGTAGTTAACTTTGGATGGTTGGAAATATATTGTGAAGCTGCTGTCTCCGGGCATACAGTAGTTAGCTTTGGATGGTTGGAAATCTTGTGTGAAGCTGCTGTCCCCGGGCACAGGGTAGTTCGCTTTGGATGGTTGGAAATGTTGTGTGAACCTGCTGTCCCCGGGTACGGGGTAGTTCGCTTTGGATGGTTGGAAATCTTGTGTGAAGCTGCTGTCTCTGGGTAAAGGGTAGTTAACTTTGGATGGTTGGAAATATTGTGTGAAGCTGCTGTCTCCGGGCACACGGTAGTTAGCTTTGGATGGTTGGAAATCTTGTGTGAAGCTACTGTCCTCAGGTACAGTGTAGTTAGTTTTGGATGGTTGGAAATGTTGCATGAAGCTGCTGTCTCCGGGTACAGGGTAGTTAGCTTTGGATGTTTGGAAATCTTGTGCGAATCTGCTGTCTCCGGTTACAGGTTAGTTAGGTTTGGATGGTTGGAAATCTTGTGTGAAGCTGCTGTCTCTGGGTACAGGGTAGTTAACTTTGGATGGTTGGAAATCTTGTGTGAAGCTGCTGTCTCCGGGTACAGGGTAGTTCGCTTTGGATGGTTGGAAATCTTATGTGAAGCTGCTGTCTCTGGGAACAGGGTAGTTAACTTTGGATGGTTGGATATATTGTGTGAAGGTGCTGTCTCCGGGTACAGGTAGTTAGCTTTGGATGGTTGGAAATGTTGTGCGAATCTGCTGTCTCCAGGCACAGGGTAGTTCGCTTTGGATGGCTGGAAATGTTGTGCGAATCCGCTGTCTCCGGGCACAGGGTAGTTTGCTTTGGATGGTTCGAAATATTGTGCGAAGCTGCTGTCTCTGGGTACCGGGTAGTTAGCTTTGGATGGTTGGAAATCTTTGTGAAGCTGCTGTATCCGGGTACAGGGTAGTTAGCTTTGGATGGTTGGAAATCTTGTGTGAAGCTGCTGTCTCTGGCTACAAGGTAGTTCGTTTTTGGATGGTTGGAAATCTTGTGTGAAGCTGCTATCTCCGGGTACAGGGTAGTTAGCTTTGGATGGTTGGAAATCTAGTGTGAAGCTGCTGTCTCCGGGCACAGGGTAGTTTGCTTTGGACGATTCGAAATGTTGTGCAAAGTTGCTGTCTCCGGGTACCGGGTAGTTAGCTTTGGATAGTTGGAAATCTTGTGTGAAGCTGCTATCTCCGGATACAAGGTAGTTCGCTTTGGATGGCTGGAGATGGTATGCAAATCTGCTGTCTCCGGGCACAGGGTAGTTCGCTTTGGATGGTTCGAAATGTTGTGCGAAGCTGCTGTCTCCGGGTACCGGGTAGTTAGCTTTGGATGGTTAGAAATCTTGTGTGAAGCTGCTGTCTCCGGGTACCGGGTAGTTAGCTTTGGATGGTTGGAAATCTTGTGTGAAGCTGCTGTCTCTGGCTACAAGGTAGTTCGTTTTTGGATGGTTGGAAATCTTGTGTGAAGCTGCTATCTCCGGGTACAGGGTAGTTAGCTTTGGATGGTTGGAAATCTTGTGTGAAGCTGCTGTCTCCGGGTACAGGGTAGTTAGCTTTGGATGGTTGGAAATCTTGTGTGAAGCTGCTGTCTCCGGGCACAGAGTAGTTTGCTTTGTATGATTGGAAATGTTGTGTGAATCTGCTGTCTCCGGGTACCGGGTAGTTAGCTTTGGATGGTTGGAAATCTTGTTTGAAGCTGCTGTCTCCGGGTACCGGGTAGTTAGCTTTGGATGATTGGAAATCTTGTGTGAAGCTGCGGTCTCCAGGTACAGGGTAGTTCGCTTTGGATGGTTGGAAATCTTGTGTGAAGCTGCTGTCTCCGGGTACAGGGAAGTTAGCTTTGGATGGTTGGAAATCTTGTGTGAAGCTGCTGTCTCCGGGCACAGAGTAGTTTGCTTTCGATGATTGGAAATGTTGTGTGAATCTGCTGTCTCCGGGTACCGGGTAGTTAGCTTTGGATGGTTGGAAATCTTGTGTGAAGCTGCTGTCTCCGGGTACAGGGTAGTTAGCTTTGGATGGTTGGAAATCTAGTGTGAAGCTGCTGTCTCCGGGCACAGGGTAGTTTGCTTTGGACGATTCGAAATGTTGTGCAAAGCTGCTGTCTCCGGGTACCGGGTAGTTAGCTTTGGATGGTTGGAAATCTTGTGTGAAGCTGCTATCTCCGGATACAAGGTAGTTCGCTTTGGATGGCTGGAGATGGTATGCAAATCTGCTGTCTCCGGGCACAGGGTAGTTCGCTTTGGATGGTTCGAAATGTTGTGCGAAGCTGCTGTCTCCGGGTACCGGGTAGTTAGCTTTGGATGGTTAGAAATCTTGTGTGAAGCTGCTGTCTCCGGGTACCGGGTAGTTAGCTTTGGATGGTTGGAAATCTTGTGTGAAGCTGCTGTCTCTGGCTACAAGGTAGTTCGTTTTTGGATGGTTGGAAATCTTGTGTGAAGCTGCTATCTCCGGGTACAGGGTAGTTAGCTTTGGATGGTTGGAAATCTTGTGTGAAGCTGCTGTCTCCGGGTACAGGGTAGTTAGCTTTGGATGGTTGGAAATCTTGTGTGAAGCTGCTGTCTCCGGGCACAGAGTAGTTCGCTTTGGATGATTGGAAATCTTGTGTGAAGCTGCTGTCTCCGGGTACCGGGTAGTTAGCTTTGGATGATTGGAAATCTTGTGTGAAGCTGCGGTTTCCAGGTACAGGGTAGTTCGCTTTGGATGGTTGGAAATCTTGTTTGAAGCTGCTGTCTCCGGGTACCGGGTAGTTAGCTTTGGATGATTGGAAATCTTGTGTGAAGCTGCGGTCTCCAGGTACAGGGTAGTTCGCTTTGGATGGTTGGAAATCTTGTGTGAAGCTGCTGTCTCCGGGTACAGGGAAGTTAGCTTTGGATGGTTGGAAATCTTGTGTGAAGCTGCTGTCTCTGGCTACAAGGTAGTTCGTTTTTGGATGGTTGGAAATCTTGTGTGAAGCTGCTATCACCGGGTACAGGGTAGTTAGCTTTGGATGGTTGGAAATCTTGTGTGAAGCTTCTATCTCCGGTTACAGGGTAGTTCGCTTTGGATGGTTGGAAATCTTGTGTGAAGGTGTTGTCTCCAGGCACAGGGTAGTTCACTTTGGATGGTTGGAAATGTTGAGCGAATCTCCTGTCTCCGGGCACAGGGTAGTTCACACAACATTTCCAACCATCCAAAGCTAAGCTACTGTTTCCGGGTACAGCGTAGTTAGCTTTGGATGGTTGGAAATCTTCTGTGACGCTGCACTCTCCGGGTACAGGGTAGTTAGCTTTGGATGGTTGGAAATATTGTGTGGAGCTACTGTCCCCTGGTACAGTGTTGTTAGTTTTGGATGGTTAGAAATGTTGCATGAAGCTGCAGTCTCCGGGTACAGGGTAGTTAGCTTTGGATGGTTGGAAATGTTGCGTGAAGCTGCTGTCTCTGGGTACAGGGTAGTTGCTTTGGATGGTTGGAAATCTTGTGTGAAGCTGCTATCTCCGGGTACAGGGTAGTTCGCTTTGGATGTTTGGAAATGTTATGTGAAGCTGCTGTCTCCGGGTACCGGGTAGTTAGCTTTGGATGGTTGGAAATCTTGTGTGAAGCGGCTATCTCCGGGTACAGGGTAGTTCGCTTTGGATGGTTGGAAATCTTGTGTGAAGCTGCTGTCTCCGGGTACAGGGTAGTTTGCTTTGGATGGTTGGAAATCTTGTGTGAAGCTGCTATCTCCGGGTACAGGGTAGTTAGCTTTGGATGGTTGGAAATGTTGCATGAAGCTGCTGTCTCCGGGTACAGGGTAGTTTGCTTTGTTGCTTTGAATGGTTGGATATCTTGTGTGAAGCTCCTATCTCCGGGTACAGGGTAGTTAGCTTTGGATGGTTGGAAATCTTGTGTGAAGCTGCTGTCTCCGGGTACAGTGTAGTTAGCTTTGGATGGTTGAAAATCTTGTGTGAAGCTGCTGTCTCCGGGTATAGGGTAATTTGCTTTGGATGGTTGGAAATCTTGTGTGAAGCTGCTGTCCCCGGGCACAGGGTAGTTCGCTTTGGATGGTTGGAAATGTTGTGTGAACCTGCTGTCCCCGGGTACGGGGTAGTTCGCTTTGGATGGTTGGAAATCTTGTGTGAAGCTGCTGTCTCTGGGTAAAGGGTAGTTAACTTTGGATGGTTGGAAATATTGTGTGAAGCTGCTGTCTCCGGTCACACGGTAGTTAGCTTTGGATGGTTGGAAATCTTGTGTGAAGCTACTGTCCTCAGGTACAGTGTAGTTAGTTTTGGATGGTTGGAAATGTTGCATGAAGCTGCTGTCTCCGGGTACAGGGTAGTTAGCTTTGGATGTTTGGAAATCTTGTGCGAATCTGCTGTCTCCGGTTACAGGTTAGTTAGGTTTGGATGGTTGGAAATCTTGTGTGAAGCTGCTGTCTCTGGGTACAGGGTAGTTAACTTTGGATGGTTGGAAATCTTGTGTGAAGCTGCTGTCTCCGGGTACAGGGTAGTTCGCTTTGGATGGTTGGAAATCTTATGTGAAGCTGCTGTCTCTGGGAATAGGGTAGTTAACTTTGGATGGTTGGATATATTGTGTGAAGGTGCTGTCTCCGGGTACAGGTAGTTAGCTTTGGATGGTTGGAAATGTTGTGCGAATCTGCTGTCTCCAGGCACAGGGTAGTTCGCTTTGGATGGCTGGAAATGTTGTGCGAATCCGCTGTCTCCGGGCACAGGGTAGTTTGCTTTGGATGGTTCGAAATATTGTGCGAAGCTCCTGTCTCTGGGTACCGGGTAGTTAGCTTTGGATGGTTGGAAATCTTTGTGAAGCTGCTGTATCCGGGTACAGGGTAGTTAGCTTTGGATGGTTGGAAATCTTGTGTGCAGCTGTAGTCTCTGGGTACAGGGTAGTTAGCTTTGGATGGTTGGAAATCTTGTGTGAAGCTGCTGTCTCCGGGTACAGGTAGTTAGCTTCGGATGGTTGGAAATGTTGCGTGAACCTGCTGTCTCCGGGTACAGGGTAGTTCGCTTTTGGATGGTTGGAAATATTGTGCGAAGCTGCTGTCTCTGGGTACCGGGTAGTTAGGTTTGGATGATTGGAAATGTTGTGTGAATCTGCTGTCTCCGGGTACCGGGTAGTTAGCTTTGGATGGTTGGAAATCGTGTGTGAAGCTGCTGTCTCCGGGTACAGGGTAGTTAGTTTTGGATGGTTGGAAATCTTGTGTGAAGGTGCTGTCTCCGGGTACAGGTAGTTAGCTTTGGATGGTTGGAAATGTTGTGCGAATCTGCTGTCTCCAGGCACAGGGTAGTTCGCTTTGGATGGCTGGAAATGTTGTGCGAATCCGCTGTCTCCGGGCACAGGGTAGTTTGCTTTGGATGGTTCGAAATATTGTGCGAAGCTGCTGTCTCTGGGTACCGGGTAGTTAGCTTTGGATGGTTGGAAATCTTGTGTGCAGCTGTAGTCTCCAGGGTACAGGGTAGTTAGCTTTGGATGGTTGGAAATCTTGTGTGCAGCTGCTGTCTCCGGGTACAGGTAGTTAGCTTCGGATGGTTGGAAATGTTGCGTGAACCTGCTGTCTCCGGGTACAGGGTAGTTCGCTTTGGATGGTTGGAAATCTTTGTGAAGCTGCTGTCTCCAGGGTACAGGGTAGTTAGCTTTGGATGGTTGGAAATCTTGTGTGCAGCTGTAGTCTCCGGGTACAGGGTAGTTAGCTTTGGATGGTTGAAAATCTTGTGTGAAGCTGCTGTCTCCGGGTACAGGTAGTTAGCTTCGGATGGTTGGAAATGTTGCGTGAACCTGCTGTCTCCGGGTACAGGGTAGTTCGCTTTTGGATGGTTGGAAATATTGTGCGAAGCTGCTGTCTCTGGGTAACGGGTATTTAGGTTTGGATGATTGGAAATGTTGTGTGAATCTGCTGTCTCCGGGTACCAGGTAGTTAGCTTTGGATGGTTGGAAATCGTGTGTGAAGCTGCTGTCTCCGGGTACAGGGTAGTTAGTTTTGGATGGTTGGAAATCTTGTGTGAAGCTGCTGTCTCCGGGCACAGGGTAGTTCGCTTTGGATGATTCGAAATGTTGTGCGAAGCTGCTGTCTCCGGGCACAAGGTAGTTCGCTTTGGATGGGTCGAAATCTTGTGTGAAGCTGCTTTCTCTGGATACAGGGTAATTAGCTTTGGATGGTTGGAAATCTTGTATAAAGCTGCTGTCTCCGGGCACAGAGTAGTTCGTTTTGGATGATTGGAAATCTTGTGTGAAGCTGCTGTCTCCGGGTACCAGGTAGTTAGCTTTGGATGGTTGGAAATCGTGTGTGAAGCTGCTGTCTCCGGGTACAGGGTAGTTAGTTTTGGATGGTTGGAAATCTTGTGTGAAGCTGCTGTCTCCGGGCGCAGGGTAGTTCGCTTTGGATGATTCGAAATGTTGTGCGAAGCTGCTGTCTCCGGGCACAAGGTAGTTCGCTTTGGATGGTTCGAAATCTTGTGTGAAGCTGCTGTCTCCGGGTACAGGGTAGTTAGCTTTGGATGGTTGGAAATCTTGTGTGAAGCTGCTGTCTCCGGGTACCGGGTAGTTAGCTTTGGATGGTTGGAAATCTTGTGTGAAGCTGCGGTCTCCAGGTACAGGGTAGTTAGCTTTGGATGGTTGGAAATCTTCTGTGAAGCTGCTGTCTCTGGCTACAAGGTAGTTCGTTTTTGGATGGTTGGAAATCTTGTGTGAAGCTGCTATCTGCGGGTACAGGGTAGTTAGCTTTGGATGGTTGGAAATCTTGTGTGAAGCTGCTGTCTCCGGGTACAGGGTAGTTAGCTTTGGATGGTTGGAAATCTTGTGTGAAGCTGCTGTCTCTGGCTACAGGGTAGTTAGCTTTGGATGGTTGGAAATCTTGTGTGAAGCTGCTGTCTCTGGCTACAAGGTAGTTCATTTTTGGATTGTTGGAAATCTTGTGTGAAGGTGCTGTCTCTGGGTACAGGTAGTTAGCTTTGGATGGTTGGAAATGTTGTGCGAATCTGCTGTCTCCAGGCACAGGGTAGTTCGCTTTGGATGGTTGGAAATGTTGAGCGAATCTCCTGTCTCTGGGCACAGGGTAGTTCACACAACATTTCCAACCATCCAAAGCTAAGCTACTGTCTCCGGGTACAGGGTAGTTAGCTTTGGATGGTTGGAAATCTTGTGTGACGCTGCACTCTCCGGGTACAGGGTAGTTAGCTTTGGATGGTTGGAAATATTGTGTGGAGCTACTGTCCCCTGGTACAGTGTTGTTAGTTTTGGATGGTTAGAAATGTTGCATGAAGCTGCAGTCTCCGGATACAGGGTAGTTAGCTTTGGATGGTTGGAAATGTTGCGTGAAGCTGCTGTCTCTGGGTACAGGGTAGTTTGCTTTGGATGGTTGGAAATCTTGTGTGAAGCTGCTATCTCCGGGTACAGGGTAGTTCGCTTTGGATGTTTGGAAATGTTATGCGAAGCTGCTGTCTCCGGGTACCGGGTAGTTAGCTTTGGATGGTTGGAAATCTTGTGTGAAGCGGCTATCTCCGGGTACAGGGTAGTTCGCTTTGGATGGTTGGAAATCTTGTGTGAAGCTGCTGTCTCCGGGTACAGGGTAGTTTGCTTTGGATGGTTGGAAATCTTGTGTGAAGCTGCTATCTCCGGGTACAGGGTAGTTAGCTTTGGATGGTTGGAAATGTTGCATGAGGCTGCTGTCTCCGGGTACAGGGTAGTTTGCTTTGAATGGTTGGATATCTTGTGTGAAGCTTCTATCTCCGGGTACAGGGTAGTTAGCTTTGGATGGTTGGAAATCTTGTGTGAAGCTGCTGTCTCCGGGTACAGGTAGTTAGCTTCGGATGGATGGAAATGTTGTCAGATCTGCTGTCTCCAGGCACAGCGTACTTCGCTTTGGGTGGTTGGAAATCTTGTGTGAAGCTACTGTCTCTGGGTACAGGGTAGTTAACTTTGGATGGTTGGAAATGTTGCATGAAGCTGCTGTCTCCGGGTACAGGGTAGTTTGCTTTGAATGGTTGGATATCTTGTGTGAAGCTCCTATCTCCGGGTACAGTGTAGTTCGCTTTGGATGGTTCGAAATGTTGTGCGAAGCTGCTGTCTCCGGGTACCGGGTAGTTAGCTTTGGATGGTTGGAAATCTTGTGTGAAGCTGCTGTCTCCGGGTACAGGGTAGTTAGCTTTGGATGGTTGGAAATCTTGTGTGAAGCTGCTGTCTCCGGGTACAGGGTAGTTCGCTTTGGATGGTTGGAAATCTTGTGTGAAGCTGCTGTCTCTGGATACAGGGTAGTTAACTTTGGATGGTTGGAAATATTGTGTGAAGGTGCTGTCTCCGGGTACAGGTAGTTAGCTTTGGATGGTTGGAAATATTGTGCGAATCTGCTGTCTCCAGGCACAGGGTACTTCGCTTTGGGTGGCTGGAAATGTTGTGCGAATCTGCTGTCTCGAGGCACAGGGTAGTTTGCTTTGGATGGTTCGAAATGTTGTGCGAAGCTGCTGTCTCCGGGTACTGGGTAGTTAGCTTTGGATGGTTGGAAATCTTTGTGAAGCTGCTGTCTCCGGGTAAAGGGTAGTTAGCTTTGGATGGTTGGAAATCTTGTGTGCAGCTGTGGTCTCCGGGTACAGGGTAGTTAGCGTTGGATGGTTGGAAATCTTGTGTGAAGCTGCTGTCTCCGGGTACAGGTAGTTAGCTTCGGATGGTTAGAAATGTTGTGCGAATCTGCTGTCTCCAGGCACAGCGTAGTTCGCTTTGGGTGGTTGGAAATGTTGTGTGAACCTGCTGTCCCCGGGTACAGGGTAGTTAGCTTTGGATGGTTGGAAATCTTGTGTGAAGCTGCTGTCTCCGGGGACAGGGTAGTTCGCTTTGGATGGTTGGAAATCTTGTGTGAAGCTGCTGTCTCTGGGTACAGGGTAGTTAACTTTGGATGGTTGGAAATATATTGTGAAGCTGCTGTCTCCGGGCATACAGTAGTTAGCTTTGGATGGTTGGAAATCTTGTGTGAAGCTACTGTCCCCAGGTACAGTGTAGTTAGTTTTGGATGGTTGGAAATGTTGCATGAAGCTGCTGTCTCCGGGTACAGGTTAGTTAGCTTTGGATGTTTGGAAATCTTGTGCGAATCTGCTGTCTCCGGGTACAGGGTAGTTAGGTTTAGATGGTTGGAAATCTTGTGTGAAGCTGCTGTCTCTGGGTACAGGGTAGTTAACTTTGGATGGTTGGAAATCTTGTGTGAAGCTGCTGTCTCCGGGTACAGGGTAGTTCGCTTTGGATGGTTGGAAATCTTGTGTGAAGCTGCTGTCTCTGGGTACAGGGTAGTTAACTTTGGATGGTTGGAAATATTGTGTGAAGGTGCTGTCTCCGGGTACAGGTAGTTAGCTTTGGATGGTTGGAAATGTTGTGCGAATCTGCTGTCTCCAGGCACAGGGTAGTTCGCTTTGGATGGCTGGAAATGTTGTGCGAATCTGCTGTCTCCGGGCACAGGGTAGTTTGCTTTGGATGGTTGGAAATATTGTGTGAAGGTGCTGTCTCTGGGTACAGGTAGTTAGCTTTGGATGGTTGGAAATGTTGTGCGAATCTGCTGTCTCCAGGCACAGGGTAGTTCGCTTTGGATGGTTGGAAATGTTGAGCGAATCTCCTGTCTCCGGGAACAGGGTAGTTAGGTTTGGATGGTTGGAAATCTTGTGTGAAGCTGCTGTCTCTGGGTACAGGGTAGTTAACTTTGGATAGTTGGAAATCTTGTGTGAAGCTGCTGTCTCCGGGTATAGGGTAGTTCGCTTTGGATGGTTGGAAATCTTGTGTGAAGCTGCTGTCTCTGGATACAGGGTAGTTAATTTTGGATGGTTGGAAATATTGTGTGAAGGTGCTGTCTCCGGGTACAGGTAGTTAGCTTTGGATGGTTGGAAATATTGTGCGAATCTGCTGTCTCCAGGCACAGGGTAGTTCGCTTTAGGTGGCTGGAAATGTTGTGCGAATCTGCTGTCTCGAGGCACAGGGTAGTTTGCTTTGGATGGTTCGAAATGTTGTGCGAAGCTGCTGTCTCCGGGTACCGGGTAGTTAGCTTTGGATGGTTGGAAATCTTTGTGAAGCTGCTGTCTCCGGGTACAGGGTAGTTAGCCTTGGATGGTTGGAAATCTTGTGTGCAGCTGTGGTCTCCGGGTACAGGGTAGTTAGCGTTGGATGGTTGGAAATCTTGTGTGAAGCTGCTGTCTCCGGGTACAGGTAGTTAGCTTCGGATGGTTGGAAATGTTGTGCGAATCTGCTGTCTCCAGGCACAGCGTAGTTCGCTTTGGGTGGTTGGAAATGTTGTGTGAACCTGCTGTCCCCGGGTACAGGGTAGTTAGCTTTGGATGGTTGGAAATCTTGTGTGAAGCTGCTGTCTCCGGGGACAGGGTAGTTCGCTTTGGATGGTTGGAAATCTTGTGTGAAGCTGCTGTCTCTGGGTACAGGGTAGTTAACTTTGGATGGTTGGAAATATATTGTGAAGCTGCTGTCTCCGGGCATACAGTAGTTAGCTTTGGATGGTTGGAAATCTTGTGTGAAGCTACTGTCCCCAGGTACAGTGTAGTTAGTTTTGGATGGTTGGAAATGTTGCATGAAGCTGCTGACCCGGGTACAGGTTAGTTAGCTTTGGATGTTTGGAAATCTTGTGCGAATCTGCTGTCTCCGGGTACAGGGTAGTTAGGTTTAGATGGTTGGAAATCTTGTGTGAAGCTGCTGTCTCTGGGTACAGGGTAGTTAACTTTGGATGGTTGGAAATCTTGTGTGAAGCTGCTGTCTCCGGGTACAGGGTAGTTCGCTTTGGATGGTTGGAAATCTTGTGTGAAGCTGCTGTCTCTGGGTACAGGGTAGTTAACTTTGGATGGTTGGAAATATTGTGTGAAGGTGCTGTCTCCGGGTACAGGTAGTTAGCTTTGGATGGTTGGAAATGTTGTGCGAATCTGCTGTCTCCAGGCACAGGGTAGTTCGCTTTGGATGGCTGGAAATGTTGTGCGAATCTGCTGTCTCCGGGCACAGGGTAGTTTGCTTTGGATGGTTGGAAATATTGTGTGAAGGTGCTGTCTCTGGGTACAGGTAGTTAGCTTTGGATGGTTGGAAATGTTGTGCGAATCTGCTGTCTCCAGGCACAGGGTAGTTCGCTTTGGATGGTTGGAAATGTTGAGCGAATCTCCTGTCTCCGGGACAGGGTAGTTCACACAACATTTCCAACCATCCAAAGCTAAGCTACTGTCTCCGGGTACAGGGTAGTTAGCTTTGGATGGTTGGAAATCTTGTGTGACGCTGCACTCTCCGGGTACAGGGTAGTTAGCTTTGGATGGTTGGAAATATTGTGTGGAGCTACTGTCCCCGGGTACAGTGTTGTTAGTTTTGGATGGTTAGAAATGTTGCATGAAGCTGCAGTCTCCGGGTACAGGGTAGGTAGCTTTGGATGGTTGGAAATGTTGCGTGAAGCTGCTGTCTCTGGGTACAGGGTAGTTTGCTTTGGATGGTTGGAAATCTTGTGTGAAGCTGCTATCTCCGGGTACAGGGTAGTTCGTTTTTGGATGTTTGGAAATGTTATGCGAAGCTGCTGTCTCCGGGTACAGGGTAGTTAGCTTTAAATGGTTGGAAATCTTGTGTGAAGCGGCTATCTCCGGGTACAGGGTAGTTCGCTTTGGATGGTTGGAAATCTTGTGTGAAGCTGCTATCTCCGGGTACAGGGTAGTTAGCTTTGGATGGCTGGAAATCTTGTGTGAAGCTGCTATCTCCGGGTACAGGGTAGTTTGCTTTGAATGGTTGGATATCTTTTGTGAAGCTGCTATCTCCGGGTACAGGGTAGTTTGCTTTGAATGGTTGGATATCTTTTGTGAAGCTCCTATCTCCGGGTACAGGGTAGTTAGCTTTGGATGGTTGGAAATCTTGTGTGAAGCTGCTATCTCCGTGTACAGGGTAGTTCGTTTTTGGATGTTTGGAAATGTTATGCGAAGCTGCTGTCTCCGGGTACAGGGTAGTTAGCTTTGGATGGTTGGAAATCTTGTGTGAAGCGGCTATCTCCGGGTACAGGGTAGTTCGCTTTGGATGGTTGGAAATCTAGTGTGAAGCTGCTGTCTCCGGGTACAGGGTAGTTTGCTTTGGATGGCTGGAAATCTTGTGTGAAGCTGCTATCTCCGGGTACAGGGTAGTTCGTTTTTGGATGTTTGGAAATGTTATGCGAAGCTGCTGTCTCCGGGTACAGGGTAGTTAGCTTTGGATGGTTGGAAATCTTGTGTGAAGCGGCTATCTCCGGGGACAGGGTAGTTCGCTTTTGGATGTTTGGAAATGTTGTGTGAACCTGCTGTCCCCGGGTACAGGGTAGTTAGCTTTGGATGGTTGGAAATCTTGTGTGAAGCTGCTGTCTCCGGGGACAGGGTAGTTCGCTTTGGATGGTTGGAAATCTTGTGTGAAGCTGCTGTCTCTGGGTACAGGGTAGTTAACTTTGGATGGTTGGAAATATATTGTGAAGCTGCTGTCTCCGGGCATACAGTAGTTAGCTTTGGATGGTTGGAAATCTTGTGTGAAGCTACTGTCCCCAGGTACAGTGTAGTTAGTTTTGGATGGTTGGAAATGTTGCATGAAGCTGCTGTCTCCGGGTACAGGTTAGTTAGCTTTGGATGTTTGGAAATCTTGTGCGAATCTGCTGTCTCCGGGTACAGGGTAGTTAGGTTTAGATGGTTGGAAATCTTGTGTGAAGCTGCTGTCTCTGGGTACAGGGTAGTTAACTTTGGATGGTTGGAAATCTTGTGTGAAGCTGCTGTCTCCGGGTACAGGGTAGTTCGCTTTGGATGGTTGGAAATCTTGTGTGAAGCTGCTGTCTCTGGGTACAGGGTAGTTAACTTTGGATGGTTGGAAATATTGTGTGAAGGTGCTGTCTCCGGGTACAGGTAGTTAGCTTTGGATGGTTGGAAATGTTGTGCGAATCTGCTGTCTCCAGGCACAGGGTAGTTCGCTTTGGATGGCTGGAAATGTTGTGCGAATCTGCTGTCTCCGGGCACAGGGTAGTTTGCTTTGGATGGTTGGAAATATTGTGTGAAGGTGCTGTCTCTGGGTACAGGTAGTTAGCTTTGGATGGTTGGAAATGTTGTGCGAATCTGTTGTCTCCAGGCACAGGGTAGTTCGCTTTGGATGGTTGGAAATGTTGAGCGAATCTCCTGTCTCCGGGAACAGGGTAGTTAGGTTTGGATGGTTGGAAATCTTGTGTGAAGCTGCTGTCTCTGGGTACAGGGTAGTTAACTTTGGATAGTTGGAAATCTTGTGTGAAGCTGCTGTCTCCGGGTATAGGGTAGTTCGCTTTGGATGGTTGGAAATCTTGTGTGAAGCTGCTGTCTCTGGATACAGGGTAGTTAATTTTGGATGGTTGGAAATATTGTGTGAAGGTGCTGTCTCCGGGTACAGGTAGTTAGCTTTGGATGGTTGGAAATATTGTGCGAATCTGCTGTCTCCAGGCACAGGGTAGTTCGCTTTAGGTGGCTGGAAATGTTGTGCGAATCTGCTGTCTCGAGGCACAGGGTAGTTTGCTTTGGATGGTTCGAAATGTTGTGCGAAGCTGCTGTCTCCGGGTACCGGGTAGTTAGCTTTGGATGGTTGGAAATCTTTGTGAAGCTGCTGTCTCCGGGTACAGGGTAGTTAGCCTTGGATGGTTGGAAATCTTGTGTGCAGCTGTGGTCTCCGGGTACAGGGTAGTTAGCGTTGGATGGTTGGAAATCTTGTGTGAAGCTGCTGTCTCCGGGTACAGGTAGTTAGCTTCGGATGGTTGGAAATGTTGTGCGAATCTGCTGTCTCCAGGCACAGCGTAGTTCGCTTTGGGTGGTTGGAAATGTTGTGTGAACCTGCTGTCCCTGGGTACAGGGTAGTTAGCTTTGGATGGTTGGAAATCTTGTGTGAAGCTGCTGTCTCCGGGGACAGGGTAGTTCGCTTTGGATGGTTGGAAATCTTGTGTGAAGCTGCTGTCTCTGGGTACAGGGTAGTTAACTTTGGATGGTTGGAAATATATTGTGAAGCTGCTGTCTCCGGGCATACAGTAGTTAGCTTTGGATGGTTGGAAATCTTGTGTGAAGCTGCTGTCCCCGGGCACAGGGTAGTTCGCTTTGGATGGTTGGAAATGTTGTGTGAACCTGCTGTCCCCGGGTACGGGGTAGTTCGCTTTGGATGGTTGGAAATCTTGTGTGAAGCTGCTGTCTCTGGGTAAAGGGTAGTTAACTTTGGATGGTTGGAAATATTGTGTGAAGCTGCTGTCTCCGGGCACACGGTAGTTAGCTTTGGATGGTTGGAAATCTTGTGTGAAGCTACTGTCCTCAGGTACAGTGTAGTTAGTTTTGGATGGTTGGAAATGTTGCATGAAGCTGCTGTCTCCGGGTACAGGGTAGTTAGCTTTGGATGTTTGGAAATCTTGTGCGAATCTGCTGTCTCCGGTTACAGGTTAGTTAGGTTTGGATGGTTGGAAATCTTGTGTGAAGCTGCTGTCTCTGGGTACAGGGTAGTTAACTTTGGATGGTTGGAAATCTTGTGTGAAGCTGCTGTCTCCGGGTACAGGGTAGTTCGCTTTGGATGGTTGGAAATCTTATGTGAAGCTGCTGTCTCTGGGAACAGGGTAGTTAACTTTGGATGGTTGGATATATTGTGTGAAGGTGCTGTCTCCGGGTACAGGTAGTTAGCTTTGGATGGTTGGAAATGTTGTGCGAATCTGCTGTCTCCAGGCACAGGGTAGTTCGCTTTGGATGGCTGGAAATGTTGTGCGAATCCGCTGTCTCCGGGCACAGGGTAGTTTGCTTTGGATGGTTCGAAATATTGTGCGAAGCTGCTGTCTCTGGGTACCGGGTAGTTAGCTTTGGATGGTTGGAAATCTTTGTGAAGCTGCTGTATCCGGGTACAGGGTAGTTAGCTTTGGATGGTTGGAAATCTTGTGTGAAGCTGCTGTCTCTGGCTACAAGGTAGTTCGTTTTTGGATGGTTGGAAATCTTGTGTGAAGCTGCTATCTCCGGGTACAGGGTAGTTAGCTTTGGATGGTTGGAAATCTAGTGTGAAGCTGCTGTCTCCGGGCACAGGGTAGTTTGCTTTGGACGATTCGAAATGTTGTGCAAAGTTGCTGTCTCCGGGTACCGGGTAGTTAGCTTTGGATAGTTGGAAATCTTGTGTGAAGCTGCTATCTCCGGATACAAGGTAGTTCGCTTTGGATGGCTGGAGATGGTATGCAAATCTGCTGTCTCCGGGCACAGGGTAGTTCGCTTTGGATGGTTCGAAATGTTGTGCGAAGCTGCTGTCTCCGGGTACCGGGTAGTTAGCTTTGGATGGTTAGAAATCTTGTGTGAAGCTGCTGTCTCCGGGTACCGGGTAGTTAGCTTTGGATGGTTGGAAATCTTGTGTGAAGCTGCTGTCTCTGGCTACAAGGTAGTTCGTTTTTGGATGGTTGGAAATCTTGTGTGAAGCTGCTATCTCCGGGTACAGGGTAGTTAGCTTTGGATGGTTGGAAATCTTGTGTGAAGCTGCTGTCTCCGGGTACAGGGTAGTTAGCTTTGGATGGTTGGAAATCTTGTGTGAAGCTGCTGTCTCCGGGCACAGAGTAGTTTGCTTTGTATGATTGGAAATGTTGTGTGAATCTGCTGTCTCCGGGTACCGGGTAGTTAGCTTTGGATGGTTGGAAATCTTGTTTGAAGCTGCTGTCTCCGGGTACCGGGTAGTTAGCTTTGGATGATTGGAAATCTTGTGTGAAGCTGCGGTCTCCAGGTACAGGGTAGTTCGCTTTGGATGGTTGGAAATCTTGTGTGAAGCTGCTGTCTCCGGGTACAGGGAAGTTAGCTTTGGATGGTTGGAAATCTTGTGTGAAGCTGCTGTCTCCGGGCACAGAGTAGTTTGCTTTCGATGATTGGAAATGTTGTGTGAATCTGCTGTCTCCGGGTACCGGGTAGTTAGCTTTGGATGGTTGGAAATCTTGTGTGAAGCTGCTGTCTCCGGGTACAGGGTAGTTAGCTTTGGATGGTTGGAAATCTAGTGTGAAGCTGCTGTCTCCGGGCACAGGGTAGTTTGCTTTGGACGATTCGAAATGTTGTGCAAAGCTGCTGTCTCCGGGTACCGGGTAGTTAGCTTTGGATGGTTGGAAATCTTGTGTGAAGCTGCTATCTCCGGATACAAGGTAGTTCGCTTTGGATGGCTGGAGATGGTATGCAAATCTGCTGTCTCCGGGCACAGGGTAGTTCGCTTTGGATGGTTCGAAATGTTGTGCGAAGCTGCTGTCTCCGGGTACCGGGTAGTTAGCTTTGGATGGTTAGAAATCTTGTGTGAAGCTGCTGTCTCCGGGTACCGGGTAGTTAGCTTTGGATGGTTGGAAATCTTGTGTGAAGCTGCTGTCTCTGGCTACAAGGTAGTTCGTTTTTGGATGGTTGGAAATCTTGTGTGAAGCTGCTATCTCCGGGTACAGGGTAGTTAGCTTTGGATGGTTGGAAATCTTGTGTGAAGCTGCTGTCTCCGGGTACAGGGTAGTTAGCTTTGGATGGTTGGAAATCTTGTGTGAAGCTGCTGTCTCCGGGCACAGAGTAGTTCGCTTTGGATGATTGGAAATCTTGTGTGAAGCTGCTGTCTCCGGGTACCGGGTAGTTAGCTTTGGATGATTGGAAATCTTGTGTGAAGCTGCGGTTTCCAGGTACAGGGTAGTTCGCTTTGGATGGTTGGAAATCTTGTTTGAAGCTGCTGTCTCCGGGTACCGGGTAGTTAGCTTTGGATGATTGGAAATCTTGTGTGAAGCTGCGGTCTCCAGGTACAGGGTAGTTCGCTTTGGATGGTTGGAAATCTTGTGTGAAGCTGCTGTCTCCGGGTACAGGGAAGTTAGCTTTGGATGGTTGGAAATCTTGTGTGAAGCTGCTGTCTCTGGCTACAAGGTAGTTCGTTTTTGGATGGTTGGAAATCTTGTGTGAAGCTGCTATCACCGGGTACAGGGTAGTTAGCTTTGGATGGTTGGAAATCTTGTGTGAAGCTTCTATCTCCGGTTACAGGGTAGTTCGCTTTGGATGGTTGGAAATCTTGTGTGAAGGTGTTGTCTCCAGGCACAGGGTAGTTCACTTTGGATGGTTGGAAATGTTGAGCGAATCTCCTGTCTCCGGGCACAGGGTAGTTCACACAACATTTCCAACCATCCAAAGCTAAGCTACTGTTTCCGGGTACAGCGTAGTTAGCTTTGGATGGTTGGAAATCTTCTGTGACGCTGCACTCTCCGGGTACAGGGTAGTTAGCTTTGGATGGTTGGAAATATTGTGTGGAGCTACTGTCCCCTGGTACAGTGTTGTTAGTTTTGGATGGTTAGAAATGTTGCATGAAGCTGCAGTCTCCGGGTACAGGGTAGTTAGCTTTGGATGGTTGGAAATGTTGCGTGAAGCTGCTGTCTCTGGGTACAGGGTAGTTGCTTTGGATGGTTGGAAATCTTGTGTGAAGCTGCTATCTCCGGGTACAGGGTAGTTCGCTTTGGATGTTTGGAAATGTTATGTGAAGCTGCTGTCTCCGGGTACCGGGTAGTTAGCTTTGGATGGTTGGAAATCTTGTGTGAAGCGGCTATCTCCGGGTACAGGGTAGTTCGCTTTGGATGGTTGGAAATCTTGTGTGAAGCTGCTGTCTCCGGGTACAGGGTAGTTTGCTTTGGATGGTTGGAAATCTTGTGTGAAGCTGCTATCTCCGGGTACAGGGTAGTTAGCTTTGGATGGTTGGAAATGTTGCATGAAGCTGCTGTCTCCGGGTACAGGGTAGTTTGCTTTGTTGCTTTGAATGGTTGGATATCTTGTGTGAAGCTCCTATCTCCGGGTACAGGGTAGTTAGCTTTGGATGGTTGGAAATCTTGTGTGAAGCTGCTGTCTCCGGGTACAGTGTAGTTAGCTTTGGATGGTTGAAAATCTTGTGTGAAGCTGCTGTCTCCGGGTATAGGGTAATTTGCTTTGGATGGTTGGAAATCTTGTGTGAAGCTGCTGTCCCCGGGCACAGGGTAGTTCGCTTTGGATGGTTGGAAATGTTGTGTGAACCTGCTGTCCCCGGGTACGGGGTAGTTCGCTTTGGATGGTTGGAAATCTTGTGTGAAGCTGCTGTCTCTGGGTAAAGGGTAGTTAACTTTGGATGGTTGGAAATATTGTGTGAAGCTGCTGTCTCCGGTCACACGGTAGTTAGCTTTGGATGGTTGGAAATCTTGTGTGAAGCTACTGTCCTCAGGTACAGTGTAGTTAGTTTTGGATGGTTGGAAATGTTGCATGAAGCTGCTGTCTCCGGGTACAGGGTAGTTAGCTTTGGATGTTTGGAAATCTTGTGCGAATCTGCTGTCTCCGGTTACAGGTTAGTTAGGTTTGGATGGTTGGAAATCTTGTGTGAAGCTGCTGTCTCTGGGTACAGGGTAGTTAACTTTGGATGGTTGGAAATCTTGTGTGAAGCTGCTGTCTCCGGGTACAGGGTAGTTCGCTTTGGATGGTTGGAAATCTTATGTGAAGCTGCTGTCTCTGGGAATAGGGTAGTTAACTTTGGATGGTTGGATATATTGTGTGAAGGTGCTGTCTCCGGGTACAGGTAGTTAGCTTTGGATGGTTGGAAATGTTGTGCGAATCTGCTGTCTCCAGGCACAGGGTAGTTCGCTTTGGATGGCTGGAAATGTTGTGCGAATCCGCTGTCTCCGGGCACAGGGTAGTTTGCTTTGGATGGTTCGAAATATTGTGCGAAGCTCCTGTCTCTGGGTACCGGGTAGTTAGCTTTGGATGGTTGGAAATCTTTGTGAAGCTGCTGTATCCGGGTACAGGGTAGTTAGCTTTGGATGGTTGGAAATCTTGTGTGCAGCTGTAGTCTCTGGGTACAGGGTAGTTAGCTTTGGATGGTTGGAAATCTTGTGTGAAGCTGCTGTCTCCGGGTACAGGTAGTTAGCTTCGGATGGTTGGAAATGTTGCGTGAACCTGCTGTCTCCGGGTACAGGGTAGTTCGCTTTTGGATGGTTGGAAATATTGTGCGAAGCTGCTGTCTCTGGGTACCGGGTAGTTAGGTTTGGATGATTGGAAATGTTGTGTGAATCTGCTGTCTCCGGGTACCGGGTAGTTAGCTTTGGATGGTTGGAAATCGTGTGTGAAGCTGCTGTCTCCGGGTACAGGGTAGTTAGTTTTGGATGGTTGGAAATCTTGTGTGAAGGTGCTGTCTCCGGGTACAGGTAGTTAGCTTTGGATGGTTGGAAATGTTGTGCGAATCTGCTGTCTCCAGGCACAGGGTAGTTCGCTTTGGATGGCTGGAAATGTTGTGCGAATCCGCTGTCTCCGGGCACAGGGTAGTTTGCTTTGGATGGTTCGAAATATTGTGCGAAGCTGCTGTCTCTGGGTACCGGGTAGTTAGCTTTGGATGGTTGGAAATCTTGTGTGCAGCTGTAGTCTCCAGGGTACAGGGTAGTTAGCTTTGGATGGTTGGAAATCTTGTGTGCAGCTGCTGTCTCCGGGTACAGGTAGTTAGCTTCAGATGGTTGGAAATGTTGCGTGAACCTGCTGTCTCCGGGTACAGGGTAGTTCGCTTTGGATGGTTGGAAATCTTTGTGAAGCTGCTGTCTCCAGGGTACAGGGTAGTTAGCTTTGGATGGTTGGAAATCTTGTGTGCAGCTGTAGTCTCCGGGTACAGGGTAGTTAGCTTTGGATGGTTGAAAATCTTGTGTGAAGCTGCTGTCTCCGGGTACAGGTAGTTAGCTTCGGATGGTTGGAAATGTTGCGTGAACCTGCTGTCTCCGGGTACAGGGTAGTTCGCTTTTGGATGGTTGGAAATATTGTGCGAAGCTGCTGTCTCTGGGTACCGGGTATTTAGGTTTGGATGATTGGAAATGTTGTGTGAATCTGCTGTCTCCGGGTACCAGGTAGTTAGCTTTGGATGGTTGGAAATCGTGTGTGAAGCTGCTGTCTCCGGGTACAGGGTAGTTAGTTTTGGATGGTTGGAAATCTTGTGTGAAGCTGCTGTCTCCGGGCACAGGGTAGTTCGCTTTGGATGATTCGAAATGTTGTGCGAAGCTGCTGTCTCCGGGCACAAGGTAGTTCGCTTTGGATGGTTCGAAATCTTGTGTGAAGCTGCTTTCTCTGGATACAGGGTAATTAGCTTTGGATGGTTGGAAATCTTGCATAAAGCTGCTGTCTCCGGGCACAGAGTAGTTCGTTTTGGATGATTGGAAATCTTGTGTGAAGCTGCTGTCTCCGGGTACCAGGTAGTTAGCTTTGGATGGTTGGAAATCGTGTGTGAAGCTGCTGTCTCCGGGTACAGGGTAGTTAGTTTTGGATGGTTGGAAATCTTGTGTGAAGCTGCTGTCTCCGGGCGCAGGGTAGTTCGCTTTGGATGATTCGAAATGTTGTGCGAAGCTGCTGTCTCCGGGCACAAGGTAGTTCGCTTTGGATGGTTCGAAATCTTGTGTGAAGCTGCTGTCTCCGGGTACAGGGTAGTTAGCTTTGGATGGTTGGAAATCTTGTATAAAGCTGCTGTCTCCGGGCACAGTGTAGTTAGCTTTGGATGGTTGGAAATCTTGTGTGAAGCTGCTGTCTCCGGGTACCGGGTAGTTAGCTTTGGATGGTTGGAAATCTTGTGTGAAGCTGCGGTCTCCAGGTACAGGGTAGTTAGCTTTGGATGGTTGGAAATCTTCTGTGAAGCTGCTGTCTCTGGCTACAAGGTAGTTCGTTTTTGGATGGTTGGAAATCTTGTGTGAAGCTGCTATCTCCGGGTACAGGGTAGTTAGCTTTGGATGGTTGGAAATCTTGTGTGAAGCTGCTGTCTCCGGGTACAGGGTAGTTAGCTTTGGATGGTTGGAAATCTTGTGTGAAGCTGCTGTCTCTGGCTACAGGGTAGTTAGCTTTGGATGGTTGGAAATCTTGTGTGAAGCTGCTGTCTCTGGCTACAAGGTAGTTCATTTTTGGATTGTTGGAAATCTTGTGTGAAGGTGCTGTCTCTGGGTACAGGTAGTTAGCTTTGGATGGTTGGAAATGTTGTGCGAATCTGCTGTCTCCAGGCACAGGGTAGTTCGCTTTGGATGGTTGGAAATGTTGAGCGAATCTCCTGTCTCTGGGCACAGGGTAGTTCACACAACATTTCCAACCCTCCAAAGCTAAGCTACTGTCTCCGGGTACAGGGTAGTTAGCTTTGGATGGTTGGAAATCTTGTGTGACGCTGCACTCTCCGGGTACAGGGTAGTTAGCTTTGGATGGTTGGAAATATTGTGTGGAGCTACTGTCCCCTGGTACAGTGTTGTTAGTTTTGGATGGTTAGAAATGTTGCATGAAGCTGCAGTCTCCGGATACAGGGTAGTTAGCTTTGGATGGTTGGAAATGTTGCGTGAAGCTGCTGTCTCTGGGTACAGGGTAGTTTGCTTTGGATGGTTGGAAATCTTGTGTGAAGCTGCTATCTCCGGGTACAGGGTAGTTCGCTTTGGATGTTTGGAAATGTTATGCGAAGCTGCTGTCTCCGGGTACCGGGTAGTTAGCTTTGGATGGTTGGAAATCTTGTGTGAAGCGGCTATCTCCGGGTACAGGGTAGTTCGCTTTGGATGGTTGGAAATCTTGTGTGAAGCTGCTGTCTCCGGGTACAGGGTAGTTTGCTTTGGATGGTTGGAAATCTTGTGTGAAGCTGCTATCTCCGGGTACAGGGTAGTTAGCTTTGGATGGTTGGAAATGTTGCATGAGGCTGCTGTCTCCGGGTACAGGGTAGTTTGCTTTGAATGGTTGGATATCTTGTGTGAAGCTTCTATCTCCGGGTACAGGGTAGTTAGCTTTGGATGGTTGGAAATCTTGTGTGAAGCTGCTGTCTCCGGGTACAGGTAGTTAGCTTCGGATGGATGGAAATGTTGTCAGATCTGCTGTCTCCAGGCACAGCGTACTTCGCTTTGGGTGGTTGGAAATCTTGTGTGAAGCTACTGTCTCTGGGTACAGGGTAGTTAACTTTGGATGGTTGGAAATGTTGCATGAAGCTGCTGTCTCCGGGTACAGGGTAGTTTGCTTTGAATGGTTGGATATCTTGTGTGAAGCTCCTATCTCCGGGTACAGTGTAGTTCGCTTTGGATGGTTCGAAATGTTGTGCGAAGCTGCTGTCTCCGGGTACCGGGTAGTTAGCTTTGGATGGTTGGAAATCTTGTGTGAAGCTGCTGTCTCCGGGTACAGGGTAGTTAGCTTTGGATGGTTGGAAATCTTGTGTGAAGCTGCTGTCTCCGGGTACAGGGTAGTTCGCTTTGGATGGTTGGAAATCTTGTGTGAAGCTGCTGTCTCTGGATACAGGGTAGTTAACTTTGGATGGTTGGAAATATTGTGTGAAGGTGCTGTCTCCGGGTACAGGTAGTTAGCTTTGGATGGTTGGAAATATTGTGCGAATCTGCTGTCTCCAGGCACAGGGTACTTCGCTTTGGGTGGCTGGAAATGTTGTGCGAATCTGCTGTCTTGAGGCACAGGGTAGTTTGCTTTGGATGGTTCGAAATGTTGTGCGAAGCTGCTGTCTCCGGGTACTGGGTAGTTAGCTTTGGATGGTTGGAAATCTTTGTGAAGCTGCTGTCTCCGGGTACAGGGTAGTTAGCTTTGGATGGTTGGAAATCTTGTGTGCAGCTGTGGTCTCCGGGTACAGGGTAGTTAGCGTTGGATGGTTGGAAATCTTGTGTGAAGCTGCTGTCTCCGGGTACAGGTAGTTAGCTTCGGATGGTTAGAAATGTTGTGGGAATCTGCTGTCTCCAGGCACAGCGTAGTTCGCTTTGGGTGGTTGGAAATGTTGTGTGAACCTGCTGTCCCCGGGTACAGGGTAGTTAGCTTTGGATGGTTGGAAATCTTGTGTGAAGCTGCTGTCTCCGGGGACAGGGTAGTTCGCTTTGGATGGTTGGAAATCTTGTGTGAAGCTGCTGTCTCTGGGTACAGGGTAGTTAACTTTGGATGGTTGGAAATATATTGTGAAGCTGCTGTCTCCGGGCATACAGTAGTTAGCTTTGGATGGTTGGAAATCTTGTGTGAAGCTACTGTCCCCAGGTACAGTGTAGTTAGTTTTGGATGGTTGGAAATGTTGCATGAAGCTGCTGTCTCCGGGTACAGGTTAGTTAGCTTTGGATGTTTGGAAATCTTGTGCGAATCTGCTGTCTCCGGGTACAGGGTAGTTAGGTTTAGATGGTTGGAAATCTTGTGTGAAGCTGCTGTCTCTGGGTACAGGGTAGTTAACTTTGGATGGTTGGAAATCTTGTGTGAAGCTGCTGTCTCCGGGTACAGGGTAGTTCGCTTTGGATGGTTGGAAATCTTGTGTGAAGCTGCTGTCTCTGGGTACAGGGTAGTTAACTTTGGATGGTTGGAAATATTGTGTGAAGGTGCTGTCTCCGGGTACAGGTAGTTAGCTTTGGATGGTTGGAAATGTTGTGCGAATCTGCTGTCTCCAGGCACAGGGTAGTTCGCTTTGGATGGCTGGAAATGTTGTGCGAATCTGCTGTCTCCGGGCACAGGGTAGTTTGCTTTGGATGGTTGGAAATATTGTGTGAAGGTGCTGTCTCTGGGTACAGGTAGTTAGCTTTGGATGGTTGGAAATGTTGTGCGAATCTGCTGTCTCCAGGCACAGGGTAGTTCGCTTTGGATGGTTGGAAATGTTGAGCGAATCTCCTGTCTCCGGGAACAGGGTAGTTAGGTTTGGATGGTTGGAAATCTTGTGTGAAGCTGCTGTCTCTGGGTACAGGGTAGTTAACTTTGGATAGTTGGAAATCTTGTGTGAAGCTGCTGTCTCCGGGTATAGGGTAGTTTGCTTTGGATGGTTGGAAATCTTGTGTGAAGCTGCTGTCTCTGGATACAGGGTAGTTAATTTTGGATGGTTGGAAATATTGTGTGAAGGTGCTGTCTCCGGGTACAGGTAGTTAGCTTTGGATGGTTGGAAATATTGTGCGAATCTGCTGTCTCCAGGCACAGGGTAGTTCGCTTTAGGTGGCTGGAAATGTTGTGCGAATCTGCTGTCTCGAGGCACAGGGTAGTTTGCTTTGGATGGTTCGAAATGTTGTGCGAAGCTGCTGTCTCCGGGTACCGGGTAGTTAGCTTTGGATGGTTGGAAATCTTTGTGAAGCTGCTGTCTCCGGGTACAGGGTAGTTAGCCTTGGATGGTTGGAAATCTTGTGTGCAGCTGTGGTCTCCGGGTACAGGGTAGTTAGCGTTGGATGGTTGGAAATCTTGTGTGAAGCTGCTGTCTCCGGGTACAGGTAGTTAGCTTCGGATGGTTGGAAATGTTGTGCGAATCTGCTGTCTCCAGGCACAGCGTAGTTCGCTTTGGGTGGTTGGAAATGTTGTGTGAACCTGCTGTCCCCGGGTACAGGGTAGTTAGCTTTGGATGGTTGGAAATCTTGTGTGAAGCTGCTGTCTCCGGGGACAGGGTAGTTCGCTTTGGATGGTTGGAAATCTTGTATGAAGCTGCTGTCTCTGGGTACAGGGTAGTTAACTTTGGATGGTTGGAAATATATTGTGAAGCTGCTGTCTCCGGGCATACAGTAGTTAGCTTTGGATGGTTGGAAATCTTGTGTGAAGCTACTGTCCCCAGGTACAGTGTAGTTAGTTTTGGATGGTTGGAAATGTTGCATGAAGCTGCTGACCCGGGTACAGGTTAGTTAGCTTTGGATGTTTGGAAATCTTGTGCGAATCTGCTGTCTCCGGGTACAGGGTAGTTAGGTTTAGATGGTTGGAAATCTTGTGTGAAGCTGCTGTCTCTGGGTACAGGGTAGTTAACTTTGGATGGTTGGAAATCTTGTGTGAAGCTGCTGTCTCCGGGTACAGGGTAGTTCGCTTTGGATGGTTGGAAATCTTGTGTGAAGCTGCTGTCTCTGGGTACAGGGTAGTTAACTTTGGATGGTTGGAAATATTGTGTGAAGGTGCTGTCTCCGGGTACAGGTAGTTAGCTTTGGATGGTTGGAAATGTTGTGCGAATCTGCTGTCTCCAGGCACAGGGTAGTTCGCTTTGGATGGCTGGAAATGTTGTGCGAATCTGCTGTCTCCGGGCACAGGGTAGTTTGCTTTGGATGGTTGGAAATATTGTGTGAAGGTGCTGTCTCTGGGTACAGGTAGTTAGCTTTGGATGGTTGGAAATGTTGTGCGAATCTGCTGTCTCCAGGCACAGGGTAGTTCGCTTTGGATGGTTGGAAATGTTGAGCGAATCTCCTGTCTCCGGGACAGGGTAGTTCACACAACATTTCCAACCATCCAAAGCTAAGCTACTGTCTCCGGGTACAGGGTAGTTAGCTTTGGATGGTTGGAAATCTTGTGTGACGCTGCACTCTCCGGGTACAGGGTAGTTAGCTTTGGATGGTTGGAAATATTGTGTGGAGCTACTGTCCCCGGGTACAGTGTTGTTAGTTTTGGATGGTTAGAAATGTTGCATGAAGCTGCAGTCTCCGGGTACAGGGTAGGTAGCTTTGGATGGTTGGAAATGTTGCGTGAAGCTGCTGTCTCTGGGTACAGGGTAGTTTGCTTTGGATGGTTGGAAATCTTGTGTGAAGCTGCTATCTCCGGGTACAGGGTAGTTCGTTTTTGGATGTTTGGAAATGTTATGCGAAGCTGCTGTCTCCGGGTACAGGGTAGTTAGCTTTGGATGGTTGGAAATCTTGTGTGAAGCGGCTATCTCCGGGTACAGGGTAGTTCGCTTTGGATGGTTGGAAATCTTGTGTGAAGCTGCTATCTCCGGGTACAGGGTAGTTAGCTTTGGGTGGCTGGAAATCTTGTGTGAAGCTGCTATCTCCGGGTACAGGGTAGTTTGCTTTGAATGGTTGGATATCTTTTGTGAAGCTGCTATCTCCGGGTACAGGGTAGTTTGCTTTGAATGGTTGGATATCTTTTGTGAAGCTCCTATCTCCGGGTACAGGGTAGTTAGCTTTGGATGGTTGGAAATCTTGTGTGAAGCTGCTATCTCCGTGTACAGGGTAGTTCGTTTTTGGATGTTTGGAAATGTTATGCGAAGCTGCTGTCTCCGGGTACAGGGTAGTTAGCTTTGGATGGTTGGAAATCTTGTGTGAAGCGGCTATCTCCGGGTACAGGGTAGTTCGCTTTGGATGGTTGGAAATCTTGTGTGAAGCTGCTGTCTCCGGGTACAGGGTAGTTTGCTTTGGATGGCTGGAAATCTTGTGTGAAGCTGCTATCTCCGGGTACAGGGTAGTTCGTTTTTGGATGTTTGGAAATGTTATGCGAAGCTGCTGTCTCCGGGTACAGGGTAGTTAGCTTTGGATGGTTGGAAATCTTGTGTGAAGCGGCTATCTCCGGGTACAGGGTAGTTCGCTTTGGATGGTTGGAAATCTTGTGTGAAGCTGCTGTCTCCGGGTACAGGGTAGTTTGCTTTGGATGGCTGGAAATCTTGTGTGAAGCTGCTATCTCCGGGTACAGGGTAGTTAGCTTTGGATGGTTGGAAATCTTGTGTGAAGCTGCTGTCTCCGGGTACAGGGTAGTTAGCTTTGGATGGTTGGAAATCTTGTGTGAAGCTGCTGTCTCTGGCTACAGGGTAGTTAGCTTTGGATGGTTGGAAATCTTGTGTGAAGCTGCTGTCTCTGGCTACAAGGTAGTTCATTTTTGGATTGTTGGAAATCTTGTGTGAAGGTGCTGTCTCTGGGTACAGGTAGTTAGCTTTGGATGGTTGGAAATGTTGTGCGAATCTGCTGTCTCCAGGCACAGGGTAGTTCGCTTTGGATGGTTGGAAATGTTGAGCGAATCTCCTGTCTCTGGGCACAGGGTAGTTCACACAACATTTCCAACCCTCCAAAGCTAAGCTACTGTCTCCGGGTACAGGGTAGTTAGCTTTGGATGGTTGGAAATCTTGTGTGACGCTGCACTCTCCGGGTACAGGGTAGTTAGCTTTGGATGGTTGGAAATATTGTGTGGAGCTACTGTCCCCTGGTACAGTGTTGTTAGTTTTGGATGGTTAGAAATGTTGCATGAAGCTGCAGTCTCCGGATACAGGGTAGTTAGCTTTGGATGGTTGGAAATGTTGCGTGAAGCTGCTGTCTCTGGGTACAGGGTAGTTTGCTTTGGATGGTTGGAAATCTTGTGTGAAGCTGCTATCTCCGGGTACAGGGTAGTTCGCTTTGGATGTTTGGAAATGTTATGCGAAGCTGCTGTCTCCGGGTACCGGGTAGTTAGCTTTGGATGGTTGGAAATCTTGTGTGAAGCGGCTATCTCCGGGTACAGGGTAGTTCGCTTTGGATGGTTGGAAATCTTGTGTGAAGCTGCTGTCTCCGGGTACAGGGTAGTTTGCTTTGGATGGTTGGAAATCTTGTGTGAAGCTGCTATCTCCGGGTACAGGGTAGTTAGCTTTGGATGGTTGGAAATGTTGCATGAGGCTGCTGTCTCCGGGTACAGGGTAGTTTGCTTTGAATGGTTGGATATCTTGTGTGAAGCTTCTATCTCCGGGTACAGGGTAGTTAGCTTTGGATGGTTGGAAATCTTGTGTGAAGCTGCTGTCTCCGGGTACAGGTAGTTAGCTTCGGATGGATGGAAATGTTGTCAGATCTGCTGTCTCCAGGCACAGCGTACTTCGCTTTGGGTGGTTGGAAATCTTGTGTGAAGCTACTGTCTCTGGGTACAGGGTAGTTAACTTTGGATGGTTGGAAATGTTGCATGAAGCTGCTGTCTCCGGGTACAGGGTAGTTTGCTTTGAATGGTTGGATATCTTGTGTGAAGCTCCTATCTCCGGGTACAGTGTAGTTCGCTTTGGATGGTTCGAAATGTTGTGCGAAGCTGCTGTCTCCGGGTACCGGGTAGTTAGCTTTGGATGGTTGGAAATCTTGTGTGAAGCTGCTGTCTCCGGGTACAGGGTAGTTAGCTTTGGATGGTTGGAAATCTTGTGTGAAGCTGCTGTCTCCGGGTACAGGGTAGTTCGCTTTGGATGGTTGGAAATCTTGTGTGAAGCTGCTGTCTCTGGATACAGGGTAGTTAACTTTGGATGGTTGGAAATATTGTGTGAAGGTGCTGTCTCCGGGTACAGGTAGTTAGCTTTGGATGGTTGGAAATATTGTGCGAATCTGCTGTCTCCAGGCACAGGGTACTTCGCTTTGGGTGGCTGGAAATGTTGTGCGAATCTGCTGTCTTGAGGCACAGGGTAGTTTGCTTTGGATGGTTCGAAATGTTGTGCGAAGCTGCTGTCTCCGGGTACTGGGTAGTTAGCTTTGGATGGTTGGAAATCTTTGTGAAGCTGCTGTCTCCGGGTACAGGGTAGTTAGCTTTGGATGGTTGGAAATCTTGTGTGCAGCTGTGGTCTCCGGGTACAGGGTAGTTAGCGTTGGATGGTTGGAAATCTTGTGTGAAGCTGCTGTCTCCGGGTACAGGTAGTTAGCTTCGGATGGTTAGAAATGTTGTGGGAATCTGCTGTCTCCAGGCACAGCGTAGTTCGCTTTGGGTGGTTGGAAATGTTGTGTGAACCTGCTGTCCCCGGGTACAGGGTAGTTAGCTTTGGATGGTTGGAAATCTTGTGTGAAGCTGCTGTCTCCGGGGACAGGGTAGTTCGCTTTGGATGGTTGGAAATCTTGTGTGAAGCTGCTGTCTCTGGGTACAGGGTAGTTAACTTTGGATGGTTGGAAATATATTGTGAAGCTGCTGTCTCCGGGCATACAGTAGTTAGCTTTGGATGGTTGGAAATCTTGTGTGAAGCTACTGTCCCCAGGTACAGTGTAGTTAGTTTTGGATGGTTGGAAATGTTGCATGAAGCTGCTGTCTCCGGGTACAGGTTAGTTAGCTTTGGATGTTTGGAAATCTTGTGCGAATCTGCTGTCTCCGGGTACAGGGTAGTTAGGTTTAGATGGTTGGAAATCTTGTGTGAAGCTGCTGTCTCTGGGTACAGGGTAGTTAACTTTGGATGGTTGGAAATCTTGTGTGAAGCTGCTGTCTCCGGGTACAGGGTAGTTCGCTTTGGATGGTTGGAAATCTTGTGTGAAGCTGCTGTCTCTGGGTACAGGGTAGTTAACTTTGGATGGTTGGAAATATTGTGTGAAGGTGCTGTCTCCGGGTACAGGTAGTTAGCTTTGGATGGTTGGAAATGTTGTGCGAATCTGCTGTCTCCAGGCACAGGGTAGTTCGCTTTGGATGGCTGGAAATGTTGTGCGAATCTGCTGTCTCCGGGCACAGGGTAGTTTGCTTTGGATGGTTGGAAATATTGTGTGAAGGTGCTGTCTCTGGGTACAGGTAGTTAGCTTTGGATGGTTGGAAATGTTGTGCGAATCTGCTGTCTCCAGGCACAGGGTAGTTCGCTTTGGATGGTTGGAAATGTTGAGCGAATCTCCTGTCTCCGGGAACAGGGTAGTTAGGTTTGGATGGTTGGAAATCTTGTGTGAAGCTGCTGTCTCTGGGTACAGGGTAGTTAACTTTGGATAGTTGGAAATCTTGTGTGAAGCTGCTGTCTCCGGGTATAGGGTAGTTTGCTTTGGATGGTTGGAAATCTTGTGTGAAGCTGCTGTCTCTGGATACAGGGTAGTTAATTTTGGATGGTTGGAAATATTGTGTGAAGGTGCTGTCTCCGGGTACAGGTAGTTAGCTTTGGATGGTTGGAAATATTGTGCGAATCTGCTGTCTCCAGGCACAGGGTAGTTCGCTTTAGGTGGCTGGAAATGTTGTGCGAATCTGCTGTCTCGAGGCACAGGGTAGTTTGCTTTGGATGGTTCGAAATGTTGTGCGAAGCTGCTGTCTCCGGGTACCGGGTAGTTAGCTTTGGATGGTTGGAAATCTTTGTGAAGCTGCTGTCTCCGGGTACAGGGTAGTTAGCCTTGGATGGTTGGAAATCTTGTGTGCAGCTGTGGTCTCCGGGTACAGGGTAGTTAGCGTTGGATGGTTGGAAATCTTGTGTGAAGCTGCTGTCTCCGGGTACAGGTAGTTAGCTTCGGATGGTTGGAAATGTTGTGCGAATCTGCTGTCTCCAGGCACAGCGTAGTTCGCTTTGGGTGGTTGGAAATGTTGTGTGAACCTGCTGTCCCCGGGTACAGGGTAGTTAGCTTTGGATGGTTGGAAATCTTGTGTGAAGCTGCTGTCTCCGGGGACAGGGTAGTTCGCTTTGGATGGTTGGAAATCTTGTATGAAGCTGCTGTCTCTGGGTACAGGGTAGTTAACTTTGGATGGTTGGAAATATATTGTGAAGCTGCTGTCTCCGGGCATACAGTAGTTAGCTTTGGATGGTTGGAAATCTTGTGTGAAGCTACTGTCCCCAGGTACAGTGTAGTTAGTTTTGGATGGTTGGAAATGTTGCATGAAGCTGCTGACCCGGGTACAGGTTAGTTAGCTTTGGATGTTTGGAAATCTTGTGCGAATCTGCTGTCTCCGGGTACAGGGTAGTTAGGTTTAGATGGTTGGAAATCTTGTGTGAAGCTGCTGTCTCTGGGTACAGGGTAGTTAACTTTGGATGGTTGGAAATCTTGTGTGAAGCTGCTGTCTCCGGGTACAGGGTAGTTCGCTTTGGATGGTTGGAAATCTTGTGTGAAGCTGCTGTCTCTGGGTACAGGGTAGTTAACTTTGGATGGTTGGAAATATTGTGTGAAGGTGCTGTCTCCGGGTACAGGTAGTTAGCTTTGGATGGTTGGAAATGTTGTGCGAATCTGCTGTCTCCAGGCACAGGGTAGTTCGCTTTGGATGGCTGGAAATGTTGTGCGAATCTGCTGTCTCCGGGCACAGGGTAGTTTGCTTTGGATGGTTGGAAATATTGTGTGAAGGTGCTGTCTCTGGGTACAGGTAGTTAGCTTTGGATGGTTGGAAATGTTGTGCGAATCTGCTGTCTCCAGGCACAGGGTAGTTCGCTTTGGATGGTTGGAAATGTTGAGCGAATCTCCTGTCTCCGGGACAGGGTAGTTCACACAACATTTCCAACCATCCAAAGCTAAGCTACTGTCTCCGGGTACAGGGTAGTTAGCTTTGGATGGTTGGAAATCTTGTGTGACGCTGCACTCTCCGGGTACAGGGTAGTTAGCTTTGGATGGTTGGAAATATTGTGTGGAGCTACTGTCCCCGGGTACAGTGTTGTTAGTTTTGGATGGTTAGAAATGTTGCATGAAGCTGCAGTCTCCGGGTACAGGGTAGGTAGCTTTGGATGGTTGGAAATGTTGCGTGAAGCTGCTGTCTCTGGGTACAGGGTAGTTTGCTTTGGATGGTTGGAAATCTTGTGTGAAGCTGCTATCTCCGGGTACAGGGTAGTTCGTTTTTGGATGTTTGGAAATGTTATGCGAAGCTGCTGTCTCCGGGTACAGGGTAGTTAGCTTTGGATGGTTGGAAATCTTGTGTGAAGCGGCTATCTCCGGGTACAGGGTAGTTCGCTTTGGATGGTTGGAAATCTTGTGTGAAGCTGCTATCTCCGGGTACAGGGTAGTTAGCTTTGGGTGGCTGGAAATCTTGTGTGAAGCTGCTATCTCCGGGTACAGGGTAGTTTGCTTTGAATGGTTGGATATCTTTTGTGAAGCTGCTATCTCCGGGTACAGGGTAGTTTGCTTTGAATGGTTGGATATCTTTTGTGAAGCTCCTATCTCCGGGTACAGGGTAGTTAGCTTTGGATGGTTGGAAATCTTGTGTGAAGCTGCTATCTCCGTGTACAGGGTAGTTCGTTTTTGGATGTTTGGAAATGTTATGCGAAGCTGCTGTCTCCGGGTACAGGGTAGTTAGCTTTGGATGGTTGGAAATCTTGTGTGAAGCGGCTATCTCCGGGTACAGGGTAGTTCGCTTTGGATGGTTGGAAATCTTGTGTGAAGCTGCTGTCTCCGGGTACAGGGTAGTTTGCTTTGGATGGCTGGAAATCTTGTGTGAAGCTGCTATCTCCGGGTACAGGGTAGTTCGTTTTTGGATGTTTGGAAATGTTATGCGAAGCTGCTGTCTCCGGGTACAGGGTAGTTAGCTTTGGATGGTTGGAAATCTTGTGTGAAGCGGCTATCTCCGGGTACAGGGTAGTTCGCTTTGGATGGTTGGAAATCTTGTGTGAAGCTGCTGTCTCCGGGTACAGGGTAGTTTGCTTTGGATGGCTGGAAATCTTGTGTGAAGCTGCTATCTCCGGGCACAGGGTAGTTTGCTTTGGATGGTTCGAAATATTGTGCGAAGCTGCTGTCTCTGGGTACCGGGTAGTTAGCTTTGGATGGTTGGAAATCTTTGTGAAGCTGCTGTATCCGGGTACAGGGTAGTTAGCTTTGGATGGTTGGAAATCTTGTGTGCAGCTGTAGTCTCCGGGTACAGGGTAGTTAGCTTTGGATGGTTGGAAATCTTGTGTGAAGCTGCTGTCTCCGGGTACAGGTAGTTAGCTTCGGATGGTTGGAAATGTTGCGTGAACCTGCTGTCTCCGGGTACAGGGTAGTTCGCTTTTGGATGGTTGGAAATATTGTGCGAAGCTGCTGTCTCTGGGTACCGGGTAGTTAGGTTTGGATGATTGGAAATGTTGTGTGAATCTGCTGTCTCCGGGTACCGGGTAGTTAGCTTTGGATGGTTGGAAATCGTGTGTGAAGCTGCTGTCTCCGGGTACAGGGTAGTTAGTTTTGGATGGTTGGAAACTTGTGTGAAGGTGCTGTCTCCGGGTACAGGTAGTTAGCTTTGGATGGTTGGAAATGTTGTGTGAATCTGCTGTCTCCAGGCACAGGGTAGTTCGCTTTGGATGGCTGGAAATGTTGTGCGAATCCGCTGTCTCCGGGCACAGGGTAGTTTGCTTTGGATGGTTCGAAATATTGTGCGAAGCTGCTGTTTCTGGGTACGTGGTAGTTAGCTTTGGATGGTTGGAAATCTTTGTGAAGCTGCTGTCTCCGGGTACAGGGTAGTTAGCTTTGGATGGTTGGAAATCTTGTGTGCAGCTGTAGTCTCCGGGTACAGGGTAGTTAGCTTTGGATGGTTGGAAATCTTGTGTGAAGCTGCTGTCTCCGGGTACAGGTAGTTAGCTTCGGATGGTTGGAAATGTTGCGTGAACCTGCTGTCTCCGGGTACAGGGTAGTTCGCTTTTGGATGGTTGGAAATATTGTGCGAAGCTGCTGTCTCTGGGTACCGGGTATTTAGGTTTGGATGATTGGAAATGTTGTGTGAATCTGCTGTCTCCGGGTACCAGGTAGTTAGCTTTGGATGGTTGGAAATCGTGTGTGAAGCTGCTGTCTCCGGGTACAGGGTAGTTAGTTTTGGATGGTTGGAAATCTTGTGTGAAGCTGCTGTCTCCGGGCACAGGGTAGTTCGCTTTGGATGATTCGAAATGTTGTGCGAAGCTGCTGTCTCCGAGCACAAGGTAGTTCGCTTTGGATGGTTCGAAATCTTGTGTGAAGCTGCTGTCTCTGGATACAGGGTAGTTAGCTTTGGATGGTTGGAAATCTTGTATAAAGCTGCTGTCTCCGGGCACAGAGTAGTTTGTTTCGGATGATTGGAAATCTTGTGTGAAGCTGCTGTCTCCGGGTACCAGGTAGTTAGCTTTGGATGGTTGGAAATCGTGTGTGAAGCTGCTGTCTCCGGGTACAGGGTAGTTAGTTTTGGATGGTTGGAAATCTTGTGTGAAGCTGCTGTCTCCGGGCACAGGGTAGTTCGCTTTGGATGATTCGAAATGTTGTGCGAAGCTGCTGTCTCCGGGCACAAGGTAGTTCGCTTTGGATGGTTCGAAATCTTGTGTGAAGCTGCTGTTTCCGGGTACAGGGTAGTTAGCTTTGGATGGTTGGAAATCTTGTATAAAGCTGCTGTCTCCGGGCACAGTGTAGTTAGTTTTGGATGGTTGGAAATGTTGCATGAAGCTGCTGTCTCCGGGTACCGGGTAGTTAGATTTGGATGGTTGGAAATCTTGCGTGAAGCTGCTGTCTCCAGGTACCGGGTAGTTAGCTTTGGATGGTTGGAAATCTTGTGTGAAGCTGCGGTCTCCGGGTACAGGGTAGTTAGCTTTGGATGGTTGGAAATCTTCTGTGAAGCTGCTGTCTCTGGCTACAAGGTAGTTCGTTTTTGGATGGTTGGAAATCTTGTGTGAAGCTGCTATCTCCGGGTACAGGGTAGTTAGCTTTGGATGGTTGGAAATCTTGTGTGAAGCTGCTGTCTCCGGGTACAGGGTAGTTAGCTTTGGATGGTTGGAAATCTTGTGTGAAGCTGCTGTCTCTGGCTACAGGGTAGTTAGCTTTGGATGGTTGGAAATCTTGTGTGAAGCTGCTGTCTCTGGCTACAAGGTAGTTCATTTTTGGATTGTTGGAAATCCTGTGTGAAGGTGCTGTCTCTGGGTACAGGTAGTTAGCTTTGGATGGTTGGAAATGTTGTGCGAATCTGCTGTCTCCAGGCACAGGGTAGTTCGCTTTGGATGGTTGGAAATGTTGAGCGAATCTCCTGTCTCCGGGCACAGGGTAGTTCACACAACATTTCCAACCATCCAAAGCTAAGCTACTGTCTCCGGGTACAGGGTAGTTAGCTTTGGATGGTTGGAAATCTTGTGTGACGCTGCAGTCTCCGGGTACAGGGTAGTTAGCTTTGGATGGTTGGAAATATTGTGTGGAGCTACTGTCCCCTGGTACAGTGTTGTTAGTTTTGGATGGTTAGAAATGTTGCATGAAGCTGCAGTCTCCGGGTACAGGGTAGTTAGCTTTGGATGGTTGGAAATGTTGCGTGAAGCTGCTGTCTCTGGGTACAGGATAGTTTGCTTTGGATGGTTGGAAATCTTGTGTGAAGCTGCTATCTCCGGGTACAGGGTAGTTCGCTTTGGATGTTTGGAAATGTTATGCGAAGCTGCTGTCTCCGGGTACCGCGTAGTTAGCTTTGGATGGTTGGAAATCTTGTGTGAAGCGGCTATCTCCGGGTACAGGGTAGTTCGCTTTGGATGGTTGGAAATCTTGTGTGAAGCTGCTGTCTCCGGGTACAGGGTAGTTTGCTTTGGATGGTTGGAAATCTTGTGTGAAGCTGCTATCTCCGGGTACAGGGTAGTTAGCTTTGGATGGTTGGAAATGTTGCATGAAGCTGCTGTCTCCGGGTACAGGGTAGTTTGCTTTGAATGGTTGGATATCTTGTGTGAAGCTGCTGTCTCCGGGTACAGGTAGTTAGCTTCGGATGGATGGAAATGTTGTCAGATCTGCTGTCTCCAGGCACAGCGTAGTTCGCTTTGGGTGGTTGGAAATCTTGTGTGAAGCTGCTGTCTCTGGGTACAGGGTAGTTAACTTTGGATGGTTGGAAATGTTGCATGAAGCTGCTGTCTACGGGTACAGGGTAGTTTGCTTTGAATGGTTGGATATCTTGTGTGAAGCTCCTATCTCCGGGTACAGGGTAGTTCGCTTTGGATGGTTCGAAATCTTGTGTGACCCTGCACTCTCCGGGTACAGGGTAGTTAGCTTTGGATGGTTGGAAATATTGTGTGGAGCTACTGTCCCCTGGTACAGTGTTGTTAGTTTTGGATGGTTAGAAATGTTGCATGAAGCTGCAGTCTCCGGGTACAGGGTAGTTAGCTTTGGATGGTTGGAAATGTTGCGTGAAGCTGCTGTCTCTGGGTACAGGGTAGTTTGCTTTGGATGGTTGGAAATCTTGTGTGAAGCTGCTATCTCCGGGTACAGGGTAGTTAGCTTTGGATGGTTGGAAATCTTCTGTGAAGCTGCTGTCTCTGGCTACAAGGTAGTTCGTTTTTGGATGGTTGGAAATCTTGTGTGAAGCTGCTATCTCCGGGTACAGGGTAGTTAGCTTTGGATGGTTGGAAATCTTGTGTGAAGCTGCTGTCTCCGGGTACAGGGTAGTTAGCTTTGGATGGTTGGAAATCTTGTGTGAAGCTGCTGTCTCCGGGTACAGGGTAGTTAGCTTTGGATGGTTGGAAATCTTGTGTGAAGCTGCTGTCTCTGGCTACAGGGTAGTTAGCTTTGGATGGTTGGAAATCTTGTGTGAAGCTGCTGTCTCTGGCTACAAGGTAGTTCATTTTTGGATTGTTGGAAATCCTGTGTGAAGGTGCTGTCTCTGGGTACAGGTAGTTAGCTTTGGATGGTTGGAAATGTTGTGCGAATCTGCTGTCTCCAGGCACAGGGTAGTTCGCTTTTGGATGGTTGGAAATATTGTGCGAAGCTGCTGTCTCTGGGTACCGGGTATTTAGGTTTGGATGATTGGAAATGTTGTGTGAATCTGCTGTCTCCGGGTACCAGGTAGTTAGCTTTGGATGGTTGGAAATCGTGTGTGAAGCTGCTGTCTCCGGGTACAGGGTAGTTAGTTTTGGATGGTTGGAAATCTTGTGTGAAGCTGCTGTCTCCGGGCACAGGGTAGTTCGCTTTGGATGATTCGAAATGTTGTGCGAAGCTGCTGTCTCCGAGCACAAGGTAGTTCGCTTTGGATGGTTCGAAATCTTGTGTGAAGCTGCTGTCTCTGGATACAGGGTAGTTAGCTTTGGATGGTTGGAAATCTTGTATAAAGCTGCTGTCTCCGGGCACAGAGTAGTTTGTTTCGGATGATTGGAAATCTTGTGTGAAGCTGCTGTCTCCGGGTACCAGGTAGTTAGCTTTGGATGGTTGGAAATCGTGTGTGAAGCTGCTGTCTCCGGGTACAGGGTAGTTAGTTTTGGATGGTTGGAAATCTTGTGTGAAGCTGCTGTCTCCGGGCACAGGGTAGTTCGCTTTGGATGATTCGAAATGTTGTGCGAAGCTGCTGTCTCCGGGCACAAGGTAGTTCGCTTTGGATGGTTCGAAATCTTGTGTGAAGCTGCTGTTTCCGGGTACAGGGTAGTTAGCTTTGGATGGTTGGAAATCTTGTATAAAGCTGCTGTCTCCGGGCACAGTGTAGTTAGTTTTGGATGGTTGGAAATGTTGCATGAAGCTGCTGTCTCCGGGTACCGGGTAGTTAGATTTGGATGGTTGGAAATCTTGCGTGAAGCTGCTGTCTCCAGGTACCGGGTAGTTAGCTTTGGATGGTTGGAAATCTTGTGTGAAGCTGCGGTCTCCGGGTACAGGGTAGTTAGCTTTGGATGGTTGGAAATCTTCTGTGAAGCTGCTGTCTCTGGCTACAAGGTAGTTCGTTTTTGGATGGTTGGAAATCTTGTGTGAAGCTGCTATCTCCGGGTACAGGGTAGTTAGCTTTGGATGGTTGGAAATCTTGTGTGAAGCTGCTGTCTCCGGGTACAGGGTAGTTAGCTTTGGATGGTTGGAAATCTTGTGTGAAGCTGCTGTCTCTGGCTACAGGGTAGTTAGCTTTGGATGGTTGGAAATCTTGTGTGAAGCTGCTGTCTCTGGCTACAAGGTAGTTCATTTTTGGATTGTTGGAAATCCTGTGTGAAGGTGCTGTCTCTGGGTACAGGTAGTTAGCTTTGGATGGTTGGAAATGTTGTGCGAATCTGCTGTCTCCAGGCACAGGGTAGTTCGCTTTGGATGGTTGGAAATGTTGAGCGAATCTCCTGTCTCCGGGCACAGGGTAGTTCACACAACATTTCCAACCATCCAAAGCTAAGCTACTGTCTCCGGGTACAGGGTAGTTAGCTTTGGATGGTTGGAAATCTTGTGTGACGCTGCAGTCTCCGGGTACAGGGTAGTTAGCTTTGGATGGTTGGAAATATTGTGTGGAGCTACTGTCCCCTGGTACAGTGTTGTTAGTTTTGGATGGTTAGAAATGTTGCATGAAGCTGCAGTCTCCGGGTACAGGGTAGTTAGCTTTGGATGGTTGGAAATGTTGCGTGAAGCTGCTGTCTCTGGGTACAGGATAGTTTGCTTTGGATGGTTGGAAATCTTGTGTGAAGCTGCTATCTCCGGGTACAGGGTAGTTCGCTTTGGATGTTTGGAAATGTTATGCGAAGCTGCTGTCTCCGGGTACCGCGTAGTTAGCTTTGGATGGTTGGAAATCTTGTGTGAAGCGGCTATCTCCGGGTACAGGGTAGTTCGCTTTGGATGGTTGGAAATCTTGTGTGAAGCTGCTGTCTCCGGGTACAGGGTAGTTTGCTTTGGATGGTTGGAAATCTTGTGTGAAGCTGCTATCTCCGGGTACAGGGTAGTTAGCTTTGGATGGTTGGAAATGTTGCATGAAGCTGCTGTCTCCGGGTACAGGGTAGTTTGCTTTGAATGGTTGGATATCTTGTGTGAAGCTGCTGTCTCCGGGTACAGGTAGTTAGCTTCGGATGGATGGAAATGTTGTCAGATCTGCTGTCTCCAGGCACAGCGTAGTTCGCTTTGGGTGGTTGGAAATCTTGTGTGAAGCTGCTGTCTCTGGGTACAGGGTAGTTAACTTTGGATGGTTGGAAATGTTGCATGAAGCTGCTGTCTACGGGTACAGGGTAGTTTGCTTTGAATGGTTGGATATCTTGTGTGAAGCTCCTATCTCCGGGTACAGGGTAGTTCGCTTTGGATGGTTCGAAATCTTGTGTGACCCTGCACTCTCCGGGTACAGGGTAGTTAGCTTTGGATGGTTGGAAATATTGTGTGGAGCTACTGTCCCCTGGTACAGTGTTGTTAGTTTTGGATGGTTAGAAATGTTGCATGAAGCTGCAGTCTCCGGGTACAGGGTAGTTAGCTTTGGATGGTTGGAAATGTTGCGTGAAGCTGCTGTCTCTGGGTACAGGGTAGTTTGCTTTGGATGGTTGGAAATCTTGTGTGAAGCTGCTATCTCCGGGTACAGGGTAGTTAGCTTTGGATGGTTGGAAATCTTCTGTGAAGCTGCTGTCTCTGGCTACAAGGTAGTTCGTTTTTGGATGGTTGGAAATCTTGTGTGAAGCTGCTATCTCCGGGTACAGGGTAGTTAGCTTTGGATGGTTGGAAATCTTGTGTGAAGCTGCTGTCTCCGGGTACAGGGTAGTTAGCTTTGGATGGTTGGAAATCTTGTGTGAAGCTGCTGTCTCTGGCTACAGGGTAGTTAGCTTTGGATGGTTGGAAATCTTGTGTGAAGCTGCTGTCTCTGGCTACAAGGTAGTTCATTTTTGGATTGTTGGAAATCCTGTGTGAAGGTGCTGTCTCTGGGTACAGGTAGTTAGCTTTGGATGGTTGGAAATGTTGTGCGAATCTGCTGTCTCCAGGCACAGGGTAGTTCGCTTTGGATGGTTGGAAATGTTGAGCGAATCTCCTGTCTCCGGGCACAGGGTAGTTCACACAACATTTCCAACCATCCAAAGCTAAGCTACTGTCTCCGGGTACAGGGTAGTTAGCTTTGGATGGTTGGAAATCTTGTGTGACGCTGCACTCTCCGGGTACAGGGTAGTTAGCTTTGGATGGTTGGAAATATTGTGTGGAGCTACTGTCCCCTGGTACAGTGTTGTTAGTTTTGGATGGTTAGAAATGTTGCATGAAGCTGCAGTCTCCGGGTACAGGGTAGTTAGCTTTGGATGGTTGGAAATGTTGCGTGAAGCTGCTGTCTCTGGGTACAGGGTAGTTTGCTTTGGATGGTTGGAAATCTTGTGTGAAGCTGCTATCTCCGGGTACAGGGTAGTTCGCTTTGGATGTTTGGAAATGTTATGCGAAGCTGCTGTCTCCGGGTACCGGGTAGTTAGCTTTGGATGGTTGGAAATCTTGTGTGAAGCGGCTATCTCCGGGTACAGGGTAGTTCGCTTTGGATGGTTGGAAATCTTGTGTGAAGCTGCTGTCTCCGGGTACAGGGTAGTTTGCTTTGGATGGTTGGAAATCTTGTGTGAAGCTGCTATCTCCGGGTACAGGGTAGTTAGCTTTGGATGGTTGGAAATGTTGCATGAAGCTGCTGTCTCCGGGTACAGGGTAGTTTGCTTTGAATGGTTGGATATCTTGTGTGAAGCTTCTATCTCCGGGTACAGGGTAGTTAGCTTTGGATGGATGGAAATCTTGTGTGAAGCTGCTGTCTCCGGGTACAGGTAGTTAGCTTCGGATGGATGGAAATGTTGTCAGATCTGCTGTCTCCAGGCACAGCGTAGTTCGCTTTGGGTGGTTGGAAATCTTGTGTGAAGCTGCTGTCTCCGGGTACAGGGTAGTTAGCTTTGGATGGTTGGAAATCTTGCATGAAGCTGCTGTCTCCGGGTACCGGGTAGTTAGATTTGGATGGTTGGAAATCTTGTGTGAAGCTGCTGTCTCCGGGTACCGGGTAGTTAGCTTTGGATGGTTGGAAATCTTGTGTGAAGCTGCGGTCTCCAGGTACAGGGTAGTTAGCTTTGGATGGTTGGAAATCTTCTGTGAAGCTGCTGTCTCTGGCTACAAGGTAGTTCGTTTTTGGATGGTTGGAAATCTTGTGTGAAGCTGCTATCTCCGGGTACAGGGTAGTTAGCTTTGGATGGTTGGAAATCTTGTGTGAAGCTGCTGTCTCCGGGTACAGGGTAGTTAGCTTTGGATGGTTGGAAATCTTGTGTGAAGCTGCTGTCTCTGGCTACAGGGTAGTTAGCTTTGGATGGTTGGAAATCTTGTGTGAAGCTGCTGTCTCTGGCTACAAGGTAGTTCATTTTTGGATTGTTGGAAATCCTGTGTGAAGGTGCTGTCTCTGGGTACAGGTAGTTAGCTTTGGATGGTTGGAAATGTTGTGCGAATCTGCTGTCTCCAGGCACAGGGTAGTTCGCTTTGGATGGTTGGAAATGTTGAGCGAATCTCCTGTCTCCGGGCACAGGGTAGTTCACACAACATTTCCAACCATCCAAAGCTAAGCTACTGTCTCCGGGTACAGGGTAGTTAGCTTTGGATGGTTGGAAATCTTGTGTGACGCTGCACTCTCCGGGTACAGGGTAGTTAGCTTTGGATGGTTGGAAATATTGTGTGGAGCTACTGTCCCCTGGTACAGTGTTGTTAGTTTTGGATGGTTAGAAATGTTGCATGAAGCTGCAGTCTCCGGGTACAGGGTAGTTAGCTTTGGATGGTTGGAAATGTTGCGTGAAGCTGCTGTCTCTGGGTACAGGGTAGTTTGCTTTGGATGGTTGGAAATCTTGTGTGAAGCTGCTATCTCCGGGTACAGGGTAGTTCGCTTTGGATGTTTGGAAATGTTATGCGAAGCTGCTGTCTCCGGGTACCGGGTAGTTAGCTTTGGATGGTTGGAAATCTTGTGTGAAGCGGCTATCTCCGGGTACAGGGTAGTTCGCTTTGGATGGTTGGAAATCTTGTGTGAAGCTGCTGTCTCCGGGTACAGGGTAGTTTCCTTTGGATGGTTGGAAATCTTGTGTGAAGCTGCTATCTCCGGGTACAGGGTAGTTAGCTTTGGATGGTTGGAAATGTTGCATGAAGCTGCTGTCTCCGGGTACAGGGTAGTTTGCTTTGAATGGTTGGATATCTTGTGTGAAGCTTCTATCTCCGGGTACAGGGTAGTTAGCTTTGGATGGTTGGAAATCTTGTGTGAAGCTGCTGTCTCCGGGTACAGGTAGTTAGCTTCAGATGGATGGAAATGTTGTCAGATCTGCTGTCTCCAGGCACAGCGTAGTTCGCTTTGGGTGGTTGGAAATCTTGTGTGAAGCTGCTGTCTCTGGGTACAGGGTAGTTAACTTTGGATGGTTGGAAATGTTGCATGAAGCTGCTGTCTACGGGTACAGGGTAGTTTGCTTTGAATGGTTGGATATCTTGTGTGAAGCTCCTATCTCCGGGTACAGGGTAGTTCGCTTTGGATGGTTCGAAATGTTGTGCGAAGCTGCTGTCTCCGGGTACCGGGTAGTTAGCTTTGGATGGTTGGAAATCTTGTGTGAAGCTGCTGTCTCCGGGTACAGGGTAGTTAGCTTTGGATGGTTGGAAATCTTGTGTGAAGCTGCTGTCTCCGGGTACAGGGTAGTTCGCTTTGGATGGTTGGAAATCTTGTGTGAAGCTGCTGTCTCTGGATACAGGGTAGTTAACTTTGGATGGTTGGAAATATTGTGTGAAGGTGCTGTCTCCGGGTACAGGTAGTTAGCTTTGGATGGTTGGAAATATTGTGCGAATCTGCTGTCTCCAGGCACAGGGTAGTTCGCTTTGGGTGGCTGGAAATGTTGTGCGAAGCTGCTGTTTCTGGGTACGTGGTAGTTAGCTTTGGATGGTTGGAAATCTTTGTGAAGCTGCTGTCTCCGGGTACAGGGTAGTTAGCTTTGGATGGTTGGAAATCTTGTGTGCAGCTGTAGTCTCCGGGTACAGGGTAGTTAGCTTTGGATGGTTGGAAATCTTGTGTGAAGCTGCTGTCTCCGGGTACAGGTAGTTAGCTTCGGATGGTTGGAAATGTTGCGTGAACCTGCTGTCTCCGGGTACAGGGTAGTTCGCTTTTGGATGGTTGGAAATATTGTGCGAAGCTGCTGTCTCTGGGTACCGGGTATTTAGGTTTGGATGATTGGAAATGTTGTGTGAATCTGCTGTCTCCGGGTACCAGGTAGTTAGCTTTGGATGGTTGGAAATCATGTGTGAAGCTGCTGTCTCCGGGTACAGGGTAGTTAGTTTTGGATGGTTGGAAATCTTGTGTGAAGCTGCTGTCTCCGGGCACAGGGTAGTTCGCTTTGGATGATTCGAAATGTTGTGCGAAGCTGCTGTCTCCGGGCACAAGGTAGTTCGCTTTGGATGGTTCGAAATCTTGTGTGAAGCTGCTGTCTCTGGATACAGGGTAGTTAGCTTTGGATGGTTGGAAATCTTGTATAAAGCTGCTGTCTCCGGGCACAGAGTAGTTCGTTTCGGATGATTGGAAATCTTGTGTGAAGCTGCTGTCTCCGGGTACCAGGTAGTTAGCTTTGGATGGTTGGAAATCGTGTGTGAAGCTGCTGTCTCCGGGTACAGGGTAGTTAGTTTTGGATGGTTTGAAATCTTGTGTGAAGCTGCTGTCTCCGGGCACAGGGTAGTTCGCTTTGGATGATTCGAAATGTTGTGCGAAGCTGCTGTCTCCGGGCACAAGGTAGTTCGCTTTGGATGGTTCGAAATCTTGTGTGAAGCTGCTGTTTCCGGGTACAGGGTAGTTAGCTTTGGATGGTTGGAAATCTTGTATAAAGCTGCTGTCTCCGGGCACAGTGTAGTTAGTTTTGGATGGTTGGAAATGTTGCATGAAGCTGCTGTCTCCGGGTACCGGGTAGTTAGATTTGGATGGTTGGAAATCTTGTGTGAAGCTGCTGTCTCCGGGTACCGGGTAGTTAGCTTTGGATGGTTGGAAATCTTGTGTGAAGCTGCGGTCTCCAGGTACAGGGTAGTTAGCTTTGAATGGTTGGAAATCTTCTGTGAAGCTGCTGTCTCTGGCTACAAGGTAGTTCGTTTTTGGATGGTTGGAAATCTTGTGTGAAGCTGCTATCTCCGGGTACAGGGTAGTTAGCTTTGGATGGTTGGAAATCTTGTGTGAAGCTGCTGTCTCCGGGTACAGGGTAGTTAGCTTTGGATGGTTGGAAATCTTGTGTGAAGCTGCTGTCTCTGGCTACAGGGTAGTTAGCTTTGGATGGTTGGAAATCTTGTGTGAAGCTGCTGTCTCTGGCTACAAGGTAGTTCATTTTTGGATTGTTGGAAATCCTGTGTGAAGGTGCTGTCTCTGGGTACAGGTAGTTAGCTTTGGATGGTTGGAAATGTTGTGCGAATCTGCTGTCTCCAGGCACAGGGTAGTTTGCTTTGGATGGTTGGAAATGTTGAGCGAATTTCCTGTCTCCGGGCACAGGGTAGTTCACACAACATTTCCAACCATCCAAAGCTAAGCTACTGTCTCCGGGTACAGGGTAGTTAGCTTTGGATGGTTGGAAATCTTGTGTGACGCTGCACTCTCCGGGTACAGGGTAGTTAGCTTTGGATGGTTGGAAATATTGTGTGGAGCTACTGTCCCCTGGTACAGTGTTGTTAGTTTTGGATGGTTAGAAATGTTGCATGAAGCTGCAGTCTCCGGGTACAGGGTAGTTAGCTTTGGATGGTTGGAAATGTTGCGTGAAGCTGCTGTCTCTGGGTACAGGGTAGTTTGCTTTGGATGGTTGGAAATCTTGTGTGAAGCTGCTATCTCCGGGTACAGGGTAGTTCGCTTTGGATGTTTGGAAATGTTATGCGAAGCTGCTGTCTCCGGGTACCGGGTAGTTAGCTTTGGATGGTTGGAAATCTTGTGTGAAGCGGCTATCTCCGGGTACAGGGTAGTTCGCTTTGGATGGTTGGAAATCTTGTGTGAAGCTGCTGTCTCCGGGTACAGGGTAGTTTGCTTTGGATGGTTGGAAATCTTGTGTGAAGCTGCTATCTCCGGGTACAGGGTAGTTAGCTTTGGATGGTTGGAAATGTTGCATGAAGCTGCTGTCTCCGGGTACAGGGTAGTTTGCTTTGAATGGTTGGATATCTTGTGTGAAGCTTCTATCTCCGGGTACAGGGTAGTTAGCTTTGGATGGTTGGAAATCTTGTGTGAAGCTGCTGTCTCCGGGTACAGGTAGTTAGCTTCGGATGGATGGAAATGTTGTCAGATCTGCTGTCTCCAGGCACAGCGTAGTTCGCTTTGGGTGGTTGGAAATCTTGTGTGAAGCTGCTGTCTCTGGGTACAGGGTAGTTAACTTTGGATGGTTGGAAATGTTGCATGAAGCTGCTGTCTACGGGTACAGGGTAGTTTGCTTTGAATGGTTGGATATCTTGTGTGAAGCTCCTATCTCCGGGTACAGGGTAGTTCGCTTTGGATGGTTCGAAATCTTGTGTGACGCTGCACTCTCCGGGTACAGGGTAGTTAGCTTTGGATGGTTGGAAATATTGTGTGGAGCTACTGTCCCCTGGTACAGTGTTGTTAGTTTTGGATGGTTAGAAATGTTGCATGAAGCTGCAGTCTCCGGGTACAGGGTAGTTAGCTTTGGATGGTTGGAAATGTTGCGTGAAGCTGCTGTCTCTGGGTACAGGGTAGTTTGCTTTGGATGGTTGGAAATCTTGTGTGAAGCTGCTATCTCCGGGTACAGGGTAGTTAGCTTTGGATGGTTGGAAATCTTCTGTGAAGCTGCTGTCTCTGGCAACAAGGTAGTTCGTTTTTGGATGGTTGGAAATCTTGTGTGAAGCTGCTATCTCCGGGTACAGGGTAGTTAGCTTTGGATGGTTGGAAATCTTGTGTGAAGCTGCTGTCTCCGGGTACAGGGTAGTTAGCTTTGGATGGTTGGAAATCTTGTGTGAAGCTGCTGTCTCTGGCTACAGGGTAGTTAGCTTTGAATGGTTGGAAATCTTGTGTGAAGCTGCTGTCTCTGGCTACAAGGTAGTTCATTTTTGGATTGTTGGAAATCCTGTGTGAAGGTGCTGTCTCTGGGTACAGGTAGTTAGCTTTGGATGGTTGGAAATGTTGTGCGAATCTGCTGTCTCCAGGCACAGGGTAGTTCGCTTTGGATGGTTGGAAATGTTGAGCGAATCTCCTGTCTCCGGGCACAGGGTAGTTCACACAACATTTCCAACCATCCAAAGCTAAGCTACTGTCTCCGGGTACAGGGTAGTTAGCTTTGGATGGTTGGAAATCTTGTGTGACGCTGCACTCTCCGGGTACAGGGTAGTTAGCTTTGGATGGTTGGAAATATTGTGTGGAGCTACTGTCCCCTGGTACAGTGTTGTTAGTTTTGGATGGTTAGAAATGTTGCATGAAGCTGCAGTCTCCGGGTACAGGGTAGTTAGCTTTGGATGGTTGGAAATGTTGCGTGAAGCTGCTGTCTCTGGGTACAGGGTAGTTTGCTTTGGATGGTTGGAAATCTTGTGTGAAGCTGCTATCTCCGGGTACAGGGTAGTTCGCTTTGGATGTTTGGAAATGTTATGCGAAGCTGCTGTCTCCGGGTACCGGGTAGTTAGCTTTGGATGGTTGGAAATCTTGTGTGAAGCGGCTATCTCCGGGTACAGGGTAGTTCGCTTTGGATGGTTGGAAATCTTGTGTGAAGCTGCTGTCTCCGGGTACAGGGTAGTTTGCTTTGGATGGTTGGAAATCTTGTGTGAAGCTGCTATCTCCGGGTACAGGGTAGTTAGCTTTGGATGGTTGGAAATGTTGCATGAAGCTGCTGTCTCCGGGTACAGGGTAGTTTGCTTTGAATGGTTGGATATCTTGTGTGAAGCTTCTATCTCCGGGTACAGGGTAGTTAGCTTTGGATGGTTGGAAATCTTGTGTGAAGCTGCTGTCTCCGGGTACAGGTAGTTAGCTTCGGATGGATGGAAATGTTGTCAGATCTGCTGTCTCCAGGCACAGCGTAGTTCGCTTTGGGTGGTTGGAAATCTTGTGTGAAGCTGCTGTCTCCGGGTACAGGGTAGTTAGCTTTGGATGGTTGGAAATCTTGCATGAAGCTGCTGTCTCCGGGTACCGGGTAGTTAGATTTGGATGGTTGGAAATCTTGTGTGAAGCTGCTGTCTCCGGGTACCGGGTAGTTAGCTTTGGATGGTTGGAAATCTTGTGTGAAGCTGCGGTCTCCAGGTACAGGGTAGTTAGCTTTGGGTGGTTGGAAATCTTCTGTGAAGCTGCTGTCTCTGGCTACAAGGTAGTTCGTTTTTGGATGGTTGGAAATCTTGTGTGAAGCTGCTATCTCCGGGTACAGGGTAGTTAGCTTTGGATGGTTGGAAATCTTGTGTGAAGCTGCTGTCTCCGGGTACAGGGTAGTTAGCTTTGGATGGTTGGAAATCTTGTGTGAAGCTGCTGTCTCTGGCTACAGGGTAGTTAGCTTTGGATGGTTGGAAATCTTGTGTGAAGCTGCTGTCTCTGGCTACAAGGTAGTTCATTTTTGGATTGTTGGAAATCCTGTGTGAAGGTGCTGTCTCTGGGTACAGGTAGTTAGCTTTGGATGGTTGGAAATGTTGTGCGAATCTGCTGTCTCCAGGCACAGGGTAGTTCGCTTTGGATGGTTGGAAATGTTGAGCGAATCTCCTGTCTCCGGGCACAGGGTAGTTCACACAACATTTCCAACCATCCAAAGCTAAGCTACTGTCTCCGGGTACAGGGTAGTTAGCTTTGGATGGTTGGAAATCTTGTGTGACGCTGCACTCTCCGGGTACAGGGTAGTTAGCTTTGGATGGTTGGAAATATTGTGTGGAGCTACTGTCCCCTGGTTCAGTGTTGTTAGTTTTGGATGGTTAGAAATGTTGCATGAAGCTGCAGTTTCCGGGTACAGGGTAGTTAGCTTTGGATGGTTGGAAATGTTGCGTGAAGCTGCTGTCTCTGGGTACAGGGTAGTTTGCTTTGGATGGTTGGAAATCTTGTGTGAAGCTGCTATCTCCGGGTACAGGGTAGTTCACTTTGGATGTTTGGAAATGTTATGCGAAGCTGCTGTCTCCGGGTACCGGGTAGTTAGCTTTGGATGGTTGGAAATCTTGTGTGAAGCGGCTATCTCCGGGTACAGGGTAGTTCGCTTTGGATGGTTGGAAATCTTGTGTGAAGCTGCTGTCTCCGGGTACAGGGTAGTTTGCTTTGGATGGTTGGAAATCTTGTGTGAAGCTGCTATCTCCGGGTACAGGGTAGTTAGCTTTGGATGGTTGGAAATGTTGCATGAAGCTGCTGTCTCCGGGTACAGGTTAGTTTGCTTTGAATGGTTGGATATCTTGTGTGAAGCTTCTATCTTCGGGTACAGGGTAGTTAGCTTTGGATGGTTGGAAATCTTGTGTGAAGCTGCTGTCTCCGGGTACAGGTAGTTAGCTTCGGATGGATGGAAATGTTGTCAGATCTGCTGTCTCCAGGCACAGCGTAGTTCGCTTTGGGTGGTTGGAAATCTTGTGTGAAGCTGCTGTCTCTGGGTACAGGGTAGTTAACTTTGGATGGTTGGAAATGTTGCATGAAGCTGCTGTCTACGGGTACAGGGTAGTTTGCTTTGAATGGTTGGATATCTTGTGTGAAGCTCCTATCTCCGGGTACAGGGTAGTTCGCTTTGGATGGTTCGAAATGTTGTGCGAAGCTGCTGTCTCCGGGTACCGGGTAGTTAGCTTTGGATGGTTGGAAATCTTGTGTGAAGCTGCTGTCTCCGGGTACAGGGTAGTTAGCTTTGGATGGTTGGAAATCTTGTGTGAAGCTGCTGTCTCCGGGTACAGGGTAGTTCGCTTTGGATGGTTGGAAATCTTGTGTGAAGCTGCTGTCTCTGGATACAGGGTAGTTAACTTTGGATGGTTGGAAATATTGTGTGAAGGTGCTGTCTCCGGGTACAGGTAGTTAGCTTTGGATGGTTGGAAATATTGTGCGAATCTGCTGTCTCCAGGCACAGGGTAGTTCGCTTTGGGTGGCTGGAAATGTTGTGCGAATCTGCTGTCTCGAGGCACAGGGTAGTTTGCTTTGGATGGTTCGAAATGTTGTGCGAAGCTGCTGTCTCCGGGTACCGGGTAGTTAGCTTTGGATGGTTGGAAATCTTTGTGAAGCTGCTGTCTCCGGGTACAGGGTAGTTAGCTTTGGATGGTTGGAAATCTTGTGTGCAGCTGTGGTCTCCGGGTACAGGGTAGTTAGCGTTGGATGGTTGGAAATCTTGTGTGAAGCTGCTGTCTCCGGGTACAGGTAGTTAGCTTCGGATGGTTGGAAATGTTGTGCGAATCTGCTGTCTCCAGGCACAGCGTAGTTCGCTTTGGGTGGTTGGAAATGTTGTGTGAACCTGCTGTCCCCGGGTACAGGGTAGTTAGCTTTGGATGGTTGGAAATCTTGTGTGAAGCTGCTGTCTCCGGGGACAGGGTAGTTCGCTTTGGATGGTTGGAAATCTTGTGTGAAGCTGCTGTCTCTGGGTACAGGGTAGTTAACTTTGGATGGTTGGAAATATATTGTGAAGCTGCTGTCTCCGGGCATACAGTAGTTAGCTTTGGATGGTTGGAAATCTTGTGTGAAGCTACTGTCCCCAGGTACAGTGTAGTTAGTTTTGGATGTTTGGAAATGTTGCATGAAGCTGCTGTCTCCGGGTACAGGTTAGTTAGCTTTGGATGTTTGGAAATCTTGTGCGAATCTGCTGTCTCCGGGTACAGGGTAGTTAGGTTTAGATGGTTGGAAATCTTGTGTGAAGCTGCTGTCTCTGGGTACAGGGTAGTTAACTTAGGATGGTTGGAAATCTTGTGTGAAGCTGCTGTCTCCGGGTACAGGATAGTTCGCTTTGGATGGTTGGAAATCTTGTGTGAAGCTGCTGTCTCTGGGTACAGGGTAGTTAACTTTGGATGGTTGGAAATATTGTGTGAAGGTGCTGTCTCCGGGTACAGGTAGTTAGCTTTGGATGGTTGGAAATGTTGTGCGAATCTGCTGTCTCCAGGCACAGGGTAGTTCGCTTTGGATGGCTGGAAATGTTGTGCGAATCTGCTGTCTCCGGGCACAGGGTAGTTTGCTTTGGATGGTTGGAAATATTGTGTGAAGGTGCTGTCTCTGGGTACAGGTAGTTAGCTTTGGATGGTTGGAAATGTTGTGCGAATCTGCTGTCTCCAGGCACAGGGTAGTTCGCTTTGGATGGTTGGAAATGTTGAGCGAATCTCCTGTCTCCGGGAACAGGGTAGTTAGGTTTGGATGGTTGGAAATCTTGTGTGAAGCTGCTGTCTCTGGGTACAGGGTAGTTAACTTTGGATAGTTGGAAATCTTGTGTGAAGCTGCTGTCTCCGGGTACAGGGTAGTTCGCTTTGGATGGTTGGAAATCTTGTGTGAAGCTGCTGTCTCTGGATACAGGGTAGTTAATTTTGGATGGTTGGAAATATTGTGTGAAGGTGCTGTCTCCGGGTACAGGTAGTTAGCTTTGGATGGTTGGAAATATTGTGCGAATCTGCTGTCTCCAGGCACAGGGTAGTTCGCTTTAGGTCGCTGGAAATGTTGTGCGAATCTGCTGTCTCGAGGCACAGGGTAGTTTGCTTTGGATGGTTCGAAATGTTGTGCGAAGCTGCTGTCTCCGGGTACCGGGTAGTTAGCTTTGGATGGTTGGAAATCTTTGTGAAGCTGCTGTCTCCGGGTACAGGGTAGTTAGCTTTGGATGGTTGGAAATCTTGTGTGAAGCTGCTGTCTCTGGATACAGGGTAGTTAATTTTGGATGGTTGGAAATATTGTGTGAAGGTGCTGTCTCCGGGTACAGGTAGTTAGCTTTGGATGGTTGGAAATATTGTGCGAATCTGCTGTCTCCAGGCACAGGGTAGTTCGCTTTAGGTGGCTGGAAATGTTGTGCGAATCTGCTGTCTCGAGGCACAGGGTAGTTTGCTTTGGATGGTTCGAAATGTTGTGCGAAGCTGCTGTCTCCGGGTACCGGGTAGTTAGCTTAAGATGGTTGGAAATCTTTGTGAAGCTGCTGTCTCCGGGTACAGGGTAGTTAGCTTTGGATGGTTGGAAATCTTGTGTGCAGCTGTGGTCTCCGGGTACAGGGTAGTTAGCGTTGGATGGTTGGAAATCTTGTGTGAAGCTGCTGTCTCCGGGTACAGGTAGTTAGCTTCGGATGGTTGGAAATGTTGTGCGAATCTGCTGTCTCCAGGCACAGCGTAGTTCGCTTTGGGTGGTTGGAAATGTTGTGTGAACCTGCTGTCCCCGGGTACAGGGTAGTTAGCTTTGGATGGTTGGAAATCTTGTGTGAAGCTGCTGTCTCTGGGGACAGGGTAGTTCGCTTTGGATGGTTGGAAATCTTGTGTGAAGCTGCTGTCTCTGGGTACAGGGTAGTTAACTTTGGATGGTTGGAAATATTTTGTGAAGCTGCTGTCTCCGGGCATACAGTAGTTAGCTTTGGATGGTTGGAAATCTTGTGTGAAGCTACTGTCCCCAGGTACAGTGTAGTTAGTTTTGGATGGTTGGAAATGTTGCATGAAGCTGCTGACCCGGGTACATGTTAGTTAGCTTTGGATGTTTGGAAATCTTGTGCGAATCTGCTGTCTCCGGGTACAGGGTAGTTAGGTTTAGATGGTTGGAAATCTTGTGTGAAGCGGCTGTCTCTGGGTACAGGGTAGTTAACTTTGGATGGTTGGAAATCTTGTGTGAAGCTGCTGTCTCCGGGAACAGGGTAGTTCGCTTTGGATGGTTGGAAATCTTGTGTGAAGCTGCTGTCTCTGGGTACAGGGTAGTTAACTTTGGATGGTTGGAAATATTGTGTGAAGGTGCTGTCTCCGGGTACAGGTAGTTAGCTTTGGATGGTTGGAAATGTTGTGCGAATCTGCTGTCTCCAGGCACAGGGTAGTTCGCTTTGGATGGCTGGAAATGATGTGCGAATCTGCTGTCTCCGGGCACAGGGTAGTTTGCTTTGGATGGTTGGAAATATTGTGTGAAGGTGCTGTCTCTGGGTACAGGTAGTTAGCTTTGGATGGTTGGAAATGTTGTGCGAATCTGCTGTCTCCAGGCACAGGGTAGTTCGCTTTGGATGGTTGGAAATGTTGAGCGAATCTCCTGTCTCCGGGACAGGGTAGTTCACACAACATTTCCAACCATCCAAAGCTAAGCTACTGTCTCCGGATACAGGGTAGTTAGCTTTGGATGGTTGGAAATCTTGTGTGACGCTGCACTCTCCGGGTACAGGGTAGTTAGCTTTGGATGGTTGGAAATATTGTGTGGAGCTACTGTCCCCGGGTACAGTGTTGTTAGTTTTGGATGGTTAGAAATGTTGCATGAAGCTGCAGTCTCTGGGTACAGGGTAGTTAGCTTTGGATGGTTGGAAATGTTGCGTGAAGCTGCTGTCTCTGGGTACAGGGTAGTTTGCTTTGGATGGTTGGAAATCTTGTGTGAAGCTGCTATCTCCGGGTACAGGGTAGTTCGTTTTTGGATGTTTGGAAATGTTATGCGAAGCTGCTGTCTCCGGGTACAGGGTAGTTAGCTTTGGATGGTTGGAAATCTTGTGTGAAGCGGCTATCTCCGGGTACAGGGTAGTTCGCTTTGGATGGTTGGAAATCTTGTGTGAAGCTGCTGTCTCCGGGTACAGGGTAGTTTGCTTTGGATGACTGGAAATCTTGTGTGAAGCTGCTATCTCCGGGTACAGGGTAGTTAGCTTTGGATGGCTGGAAATCTTGTGTGAAGCTGCTATCTCCGGGTACAGGGTAGTTTGCTTTGAATGGTTGGATATCTTTTGTGAAGCTCCTATCTCCGGGTACAGGGTAGTTAGCTTTGGATGGTTGGAAATCTTGTGTGAAGCTGCTGTCTCCGGGTACAGGGTAGTTAGCTTTGGATGGTTGGAAATCTTGTGTGAAGCGGCTATATCCGGGTACAGGGTAGTTCGCTTTGGATGGTTGGAAATCTTGTGTGAAGCTGCTGTCTCCGGGTACAGGGTAGTTTGCTTTGGATGGCTGGAAATCTTGTGTGAAGCTGCTATCTCCGGGCACAGGGTAGTTTGCTTTGGATGGTTCAAAATATTGTGCGAAGCTGCTGTCTCTGGGTACCGGGTAGTTAGCTTTGGATGGTTGGAAATCTTTGTGAAGCTGCTGTATCCGGGTACAGGGTAGTTAGCTTTGGATGGTTGTAAATCTTGTGTGCAGCTGTATTCTCCGGGTACAGGGTAGTTAGCTTTGGATGGTTGGAAATCTTGTGTGAAGCTGCTGTCTCCGGGTACAGGTAGTTAGCTTCGGATGGTTGGAAATGTTGCGTGAACCTGCTGTCTCCGGGTACAGGGTAGTTCGCTTTTGGATGGTTGGAAATATTGTGCGAAGCTGCTGTCTCTGGGTACCGGGTAGTTAGGTTTGGATGATTGGAAATGTTGTGTGAATCTGCTGTCTCCGGGTACCGGGTAGTTAGCTTTGGATGGTTGGAAATCGTGTGTGAAGCTGCTGTCTCCGGGTACAGGGTAGTTAGTTTTGGATGGTTGGAAATCTTGTGTGAAGGTGCTGTCTCCGGGTACAGGTAGTTAGCTTTGGATGGTTGGAAATGTTGTGCGAATCTGCTGTCTCCAGGCACAGGGTAGTTCGCTTTGGATGGCTGGAAATGTTGTGCGAATCCGCTGTCTCCGGGCACAGGGTAGTTTGCTTTGGATGGTTCGAAATATTGTGCGAAGCTGCTGTCTCTGGGTACCGGGTAGTTAGCTTTGGATGGTTGGAAATCTTTGTGAAGCTGCTGTCTCCGGGGACAGGGTAGTTAGCTTTGGATGGTTGGAAATCTTGTGTGCAGCTGTAGTCTCCGGGTACAGGGTAGTTAGCTTTGGATGGTTGGAAATCTTGTGTGAAGCTGCTGTCTCCGGGTACAGGTAGTTAGCTTCGGATGGTTGGAAATGTTGCGTGAACCTGCTGTTTCCGGGTACAGGGTAGTTCCCTTTTGGATGGTTGGAAATATTGTGCGAAGCTGCTGTCTCTGGGTACCGGGTATTTAGGTTTGGATGATTGGAAATGTTGTGTGAATCTGCTGTCTCCGGGTACCAGGTAGTTAGCTTTGGATGGTTGGAAATCGTGTGTGAAGCTGCTGTCTCCGGGTACAGGGTAGTTAGTTTTGGATGGTTGGAAATCTTGTGTGAAGCTGCTGTCTCCGGGCACAGGGTAGTTCGCTTTGGATGATTCGAAATGTTGTGCGAAGCTGCTGTCTCCGGGCACAAGGTAGTTCGCTTTGGATGGTTCGAAATCTTGTGTGAAGCTGCTGTCTCTGGATACAGGGTAGTTAGCTTTGGATGGTTGGAAATCTTGTATAAAGCTGCTGTCTCCGGGCACAGAGTAGTTCGTTTTGGATGATTGGAAATCTTGTGTGAAGCTGCTGTCTCCGGGTACCAGGTAGTTAGCTTTGGATGGTTGGAAATCGTGTGTGAAGCTGCTGTCTCCGGGTACAGGGTAGTTAGTTTTGGATGGTTGGAAATCTTGTGTGAAGCTGCTGTCTCCGGGCACAGGGTAGTTCGCTTTGGATGATTCGAAATGTTGTGCGAAGCTGCTGTCTCCGGGCACAAGGTAGTTCGCTTTGGATGGTTCGAAATCTTGTGTGAAGCTGCTGTCTCCGGGTACAGGGTAGTTAGCTTTGGATGGTTGGAAATCTTGTATAAAGCTGCTGTCTCCGGGCACAGTGTAGTTAGTTTTGGATGGTTGGAAATGTTGCATGAAGCTGCTGTCTCCGGGTACCGGGTAGTTAGATTTGGATGGTTGGAAATCTTGTGTGAAGCTGCTGTCTCCGGGTACCGGGTAGTTAGCTTTGGATGGTTGGAAATCTTGTGTGAAGCTGCGGTCTCCAGGTACAGGGTAGTTAGCTTTGGATGGTTGGAAATCTTCTGTGAAGCTGCTGTCTCTGGCTACAAGGTAGTTTGTTTTTGGATGGTTGGAAATCTTGTGTGAAGCTGCTATCTCCGGGTACAGGGTAGTTAGCTTTGGATGGTTGGAAATCTTGTGTGAAGCTGCTGTCTCCGGGTACAGGGTAGTTAGCTTTGGATGGTTGGAAATCTTGTGTGAAGCTGCTGTCTCTGGCTACAGGGTAGTTAGCTTTGGATGGTTGGAAATCTTGTGTGAAGCTGCTGTCTCTGGCTACAAGGTAGTTCATTTTTGGATTGTTGGAAATCCTGTGTGAAGGTGCTGTCTCTGGGTACAGGTAGTTAGCTTTGGATGGTTGGAAATGTTGTGCGAATCTGCTGTCTCCAGGCACAGGGTAGTTCGCTTTGGATGGTTGGAAATGTTGAGCGAATCTCCTGTCTCCGGGCACAGGGTAGTTCACACAACATTTCCAACCATCCAAAGCTAAGCTACTGTCTCCGGGTACAGGGTAGTTAGCTTTGGATGGTTGGAAATCTTGTGTGACGCTGCACTCTCCGGGTACAGGGTAGTTAGCTTTGGATGGTTGGAAATATTGTGTGGAGCTACTGTCCCCTGGTACAGTGTTGTTAGTTTTGGATGGTTAGAAATGTTGCATGAAGCTGCAGTTTCCGGGTACAGGGTAGTTAGCTTTGGATGGTTGGAAATGTTGCGTGAAGCTGCTGTCTCTGGGTACAGGGTAGTTTGCTTTGGATGGTTGGAAATCTTGTGTGAAGCTGCTATCTCCGGGTACAGGGTAGTTCGCTTTGGATGTTTGGAAATGTTATGCGAAGCTGCTGTCTCCGGGTACCGGGTAGTTAGCTTTGGATGGTTGGAAATCTTGTGTGAAGCGGCTATCTCCGGGTACAGGGTAGTTCGCTTTGGATGGTTGGAAATCTTGTGTGAAGCTGCTGTCTCCGGGTACAGGGTAGTTTGCTTTGGATGGTTGGAAATCTTGTGTGAAGCTGCTATCTCCGGGTACAGGGTAGTTAGCTTTGGATGGTTGGAAATGTTGCATGAAGCTGCTGTCTCCGGGTACAGGGTAGTTTGCTTTGAATGGTTGGATATCTTGTGTGAAGCTTCTATCTCCGGGTACAGGGTAGTTAGCTTTGGATGGTTGGAAATCTTGTGTGAAGCTGCTGTCTCCGGGTACAGGTAGTTAGCTTCAGATGGATGGAAATGTTGTCAGATCTGCTGTCTCCAGGCACAGCGTAGTTCGCTTTGGGTGGTTGGAAATCTTGTGTGAAGCTGCTGTCTCTGGGTACAGGGTAGTTAACTTTGGATGGTTGGAAATGTTGCATGAAGCTGCTGTCTACGGGTACAGGGTAGTTTGCTTTGAATGGTTGGATATCTTGTGTGAAGCTCCTATCTCCGGGTACAGGGTAGTTCGCTTTGGATGGTTCGAAATGTTGTGCGAAGCTGCTGTCTCCGGGTACCGGGTAGTTAGCTTTGGATGGTTGGAAATCTTGTGTGAAGCTGCTGTCTCCGGGTACAGGGTAGTTAGCTTTGGATGGTTGGAAATCTTGTGTGAAGCTGCTGTCTCCGGGTACAGGGTAGTTCGCTTTGGATGGTTGGAAATCTTGTGTGAAGCTGCTGTCTCTGGATACAGGGTAGTTAACTTTGGATGGTTGGAAATATTGTGTGAAGGTGCTGTCTCCGGGTACAGGTAGTTAGCTTTGGATGGTTGGAAATATTGTGCGAATCTGCTGTCTCCAGGCACAGGGTAGTTCGCTTTGGGTGGCTGGAAATGTTGTGCGAATCTGCTGTCTCGAGGCACAGGGTAGTTTGCTTTGGATGGTTCGAAATGTTGTGCGAAGCTGCTGTCTCCGGGTACCGGGTAGTTAGCTTTGGATGGTTTGAAATCTTTGTGAAGCTGCTGTCTCCGGGTACAGGGTAGTTAGCTTTGGATGGTTGGAAATCTTGTGTGCAGCTGTGGTCTCCGGGTACAGGGTAGTTAGCGTTGGATGGTTGGAAATCTTGTGTGAAGCTGCTGTCTCCGGGTACAGGTAGTTAGCTTCGGATGGTTGGAAATGTTGTGCGAATCTGCTGTCTCCAGGCACAGCGTAGTTCGCTTTGGGTGGTTGGAAATGTTGTGTGAACCTGCTGTCCCCGGGTACAGGGTAGTTAGCTTTGGATGGTTGGAAATCTTGTGTGAAGCTGCTGTCTCCGGGGACAGGGTAGTTCGCTTTGGATGGTTGGAAATCTTGTGTGAAGCTGCTGTCTCTGGGTACAGGGTAGTTAACTTTGGATGGTTGGAAATATATTGTGAAGCTGCTGTCTCCGGGCATACAGTAGTTAGCTTTGGATGGTTGGAAATCTTCTGTGAAGCTACTGTCCCCAGGTACAGTGTAGTTAGTTTTGGATGTTTGGAAATGTTGCATGAAGCTGCTGTCTCCGGGTACAGGTTAGTTAGCTTTGGATGTTTGGAAATCTTGTGCGAATCTGCTGTCTCCAGGTACAGGGTAGTTAGGTTTAGATGGTTGGAAATCTTGTGTGAAGCTGCTGTCTCTGGGTACAGGGTAGTTAACTTTGGATGGTTGGAAATCTTGTGTGAAGCTGCTGTCTCCGGGTACAGGATAGTTCGCTTTGGATGGTTGGAAATCTTGTGTGAAGCTGCTGTCTCTGGGTACAGGGTAGTTAACTTTGGATGGTTGGAAATATTGTGTGAAGGTGCTGTCTCCGGGTACAGGTAGTTAGCTTTGGATGGTTGGAAATGTTGTGCGAATCTGCGGTCTCCAGGCACAGGGTAGTTCGCTTTGGATGGCTGGAAATGTTGTGCGAATCTGCTGTCTCCGGGCACAGGGTAGTTTGCTTTGGATGGTTGGAAATATTGTGTGAAGGTGCTGTCTCTGGGTACAGGTAGTTAGCTTTGGATGGTTGGAAATGTTGTGCGAATCTGCTGTCTCCAGGCACAGGGTAGTTCGCTTTGGATGGTTGGAAATGTTGAGCGAATCTCCTGTCTCCGGGAACAGGGTAGTTAGGTTTGGATGGTTGGAAATCTTGTGTGAAGCTGCTGTCTCTGGGTACAGGGTAGTTAACTTTGGATAGTTGGAAATATTGTGTGAAGGTGCTGTCTCCGGGTACAGGTAGTTAGCTTTGGATGGTTGGAAATATTGTGCAAATCTGCTGTCTCCAGGCACAGGGTAGTTCGCTTTAGGTGGCTGGAAATGTTGTGCGAATCTGCTGTCTCGAGGCACAGGGTAGTTTGCTTTGGATGGTTCGAAATGTTGTGCGAAGCTGCTGTCTCCGGGTACCGGGTAGTTAGCTTTGGATGGTTGGAAATCTTTGTGAAGCTGCTGTCTCCAGGTACAGGGTAGTTAGCTTTGGATGGTTGGAAATCTTGTGTGCAGCTGTGGTCTCCGGGTACAGGGTAGTTAGCGTTGGATGGTTGGAAATCTTCTGTGAAGCTGCTGTCTCCGGGTACAGGTAGTTAGCTTCGGATGGTTGGAAATGTTGTGCGAATCTGCTGTCTCCAGGCACAGCGTAGTTCGCTTTGGGTGGTTGGAAATCTTGTGTGAACCTGCTGTCCCCGGGTACAGGGTAGTTAGCTTTGGATGGTTGGAAATCTTGTGTGAAGCAGCTGTCTCCGGGGACAGGGTAGTTCGCTTTGGATGGTTGGAAATCTTGTGTGAAGCTGCTGTCTCTGGGTACAGGGTAGTTAACTTTGGATGGTTGGAAATATTTTGTGAAGCTGCTGTCTCCGGGCATACAGTAGTTAGCTTTGGATGGTTGGAAATCTTGTGTGAAGCTACTGTCCCCAGGTACAGTGTAGTTAGTTTTGGATGGTTGGAAATGTTGCATGAAGCTGCTGACCCGGGTACAGGTTAGTTAGCTTTGGATGTTTGGAAATCTTGTGCGAATCTGCTGTCTCCGGGTACAGGGTAGTTAGGTTTAGATGGTTGGAAATCTTGTGTGAAGCTGCTGTCTCTGGGTACAGGGTAGTTAACTTTGGATGGTTGGATATATTGTGTGAAGGTGCTGTCTCCGGGTACAGGTAGTTAGCTTTGGATGGTTGGAAATGTTGTGCGAATCTGCTGTCTCCAGGCACACGGTAGTTCGCTTTGGATGGCTGGAAATGTTGTGCGAATCTGCTGTCTCCGGGCACAGGTTAGTTTGCTTTGGATGGTTCGAAATATTGTGCGAAGCTGCTGTCTCTGGGTACCGGGTAGTTAGCTTTGGATGGTTGGAAATCTTTGTGAAGCTGCTGTCTCCGGGTACAGGGTAGTTAGCTTTGGATGGTTGGAAATCTTGTGTGCAGCTGTGGTCTCCGGGTCCAGGGTAGTTAGCTTTGGATGGTTGGAAATCTTGTGTGAAGCTGCTGTCTCCGGGTACAGGTAGTTAACTTTGGATGGTTGGAAATCTTGTGTGAACCTGCTGTCTCCGGGTACAGAGTAGTTCGCTTTTGGATGGTTGGAAATCTTGTGTGAAGCTGCCTTCTCTGGGTACAGGGTAGTAACTTTGGATGGTTGGAAATATTGTGTGAAGCTGCTGTCTCCGGGCACACAATAGTTAGCTTTGGATGGTTGTAAATCTTGTGTGAAGCTACTGTCCCCAGGTACAGTGTAGTTAGTTTTGGATGGTTGGAAATGTTGCATGAAGCTGCTGTCTCCGGGTAGAGGGTAGTTAGGTTTGGATGGTTGGAAATCTTGTGTGAAGCTGCTGTCTCTGGGTACAGGGTAGTTAACTTTGGATGGTTGGAAATCTTGTGTGAAGCTGCTGTCTCTGGGTACAGGGTAGTTCGCTTTGGATGGTTGGAAATCTTGTGTGAAGCTGCTGTCTCTGGGTACAGGGTAGTTAACTTTGGATGGTTGGAAATATTGTGTGAATGTGCTGTCTCCGGATACAGGTAGTTAGCTTTGGATGGTTGGAAATGTTGTGCGAATCTGCTGTCTCCAGGCAAAGGGTAGTTCGCTTTGGATGGCTGGAAATGTTGTGCGAATCTGCTGTCTCCGGGCACATGGTAGTTTGCTTTGGATGGTTCGAAATGTTGTGTGAAGCTGCTGTCTCCGGGTACCGGGTAGTTAGCTTTGGATGGTTGGAAATCTTGTGTGAAGCTGCTGTCTCCGGGTACAGGTAGTTAGCTTCGGATGGTTGGAAGTCTTCTGTGAAGCTGCTGTCTCTGGCTACAAGGTAGTTCGTTTTTGGATGGTTGGAAATCTTGTGTGAAGCTGCTATCTCCGGGTACAGGGTAGTTAGCTTTGGATGGTTGGAAATCTTGTGTGAAGCTGCTGTCTCCGGGTACAGGGTAGTCAGCTTTGTATGGTTGGAAATCTTGTGTGAAGCTGCTGTCTCTGGCTACAGGGTAGTTAGCTTTGGATGGTTGGAAATCTTGTGTGAAGCTGCTGTCTCTGGCTACAAGGTAGTTCATTTTTGGATTGTTGGAAATCTTGTGTGAAGGTGCTGTCTCTGGGTACAGGTAGTTAGCTTTGGATGGTTGGAAATGTTGAGCGAATCTCCTGTCTCAGGGCACAGGGTAGTTCGCTTTGGATGGTTGGAAATGTTGTGTGAGGCTGCTGTCTCCGGGTACAGGGTAGTTAGCTTTGGATGGTTGGAAATCTTGTGTGAAGCTGCTGTCTCCGGGCACACGGTAGTTAGCTTTGGATGGTTGGAAATCTTGTGTGAAGCTACTGTCCCCAGGTACAGTGTAGTTAGTTTTGGATGGTTGGAAATGTTGCATGAAGCTGCTGTCTCCGGATACAGGGTAGTTAGCATTGGATGTTTGGAAATCTTGTGCGAATCTGCTGTCTCCGAGTACAGGGTAGTTAGGTTTGGATGGTTGGAAATTTGTGTGAAGCTGCTGTCTCTGGGTACAGGGTAGTTAACTTTGGATGGTTGGAAATCTTGTGTGAAGCTGCTGTCTCCGGGTACAGGGTAGTTTGCTTTGGATGGCTGGAAATGTTGTGCGAATCTGCTGTCTCCGGGCACAGGGTAGTTTGCTTTGGATGGTTCGAAATGTTGTGCGAAGCTGCTGTCTCCGGGTACCAGGTAGTTAGCTTTGGATGGTTGGAAATCTTTGTGAAGCTGCTGTCTCTGGGTACAGGGTAGTTAGCTTTGGATGGTTGGAAATCTTGTGTGAAGCTGCTGTCTCCGGGTACAGGTAGTTAGCTTCGGATGGTTGGAAATGTTGTGCGAATCTGCTGTCTCCGGGCACAGGGTAGTTCGCTTTGGATGGTTGGAAATGTTGTGTGAGGCTGCTGTCTCCGGGTACAGGGTAGTTAGCTTTGGATGGTTGGAAATCTTGTGTGAAGCTGCTGTCTCCGGGCACACGGTAGTTAGCTTTGGATGGTTGGAAATGTTGAGCGAATCTCCTGTCTCCGGGCACAGGGTAGTTCGCTTTGGATGGTTGGAAATGTTGTGTGAGGCTGCTGTCTCCGGGTACAGGGTAGTTAGCTTTGGATGGCTGGAAATGTTGTGCGAATCTGCTGTCTCCGGGCACAGGGTAGTTTGCTTTGGATGGTTCGAAATGTTGTGCGAAGCTGCTGTCTCCGGGTACCGGGTAGTTAGCTTTGGATGGTTGGAAATCTTTGTGAAGCTGCTGTCTCCGGGTACAGGGTAGTTAGCTTTGGATGGTTGGAAATCTTGTGTGCAGCTGTGGTCTCCGGGTACAGGGTATTTAGCTTTGGATGGTTGGAAATCTTGTGTGAAGCTGCTGTCTCCGGGTACAGGTAGTTAGCTTCGGATGGTTGGAAATGTTGTGCGAATCTGCTGTCTCCAGGCACAGCGTAGTTCGCTTTGGGTGGTTGGAAATGTTGTGTGAACCTGCTGTCCCCCGGTACAGGGTAGTTAGCTTTGGATGGTTGGAAATCTTGTGTGAAGCTGCTGTCTCCGGGTACAGGGTAGTTCGCTTTGGATGGTTGGAAATCTTGTGTGAAGCTGCTGTCTCTGGGTACAGGGTAGTTAACTTTGGATGGTTGGAAATATATTGTGAAGCTGCTGTCTCCGGGCACACAGTAGTTAGCTTTGGATGGTTGGAAATCTTGTGTGAAGCTACTGTCCCCAGGTACAGTGTAGTTAATTTTGGATGGTTGGAAATGTTGCATGAAGCTGCTGTCTCCGGGTACCGGGTAGTTAGATTTGGATGGTTGGAAATCTTGTGTGAAGCTGCTGTCTCTGGGTACCGGGTAGTTAGCTTTGGATGGTTGGAAATCTTGTGTGAAGCTGCGGTCTCCAGGTACAGGGTAGTTAGCTTTGGATGGTTGGAAATCTTCTGTGAAGCTGCTGTCTCTGGCTACAAGGTAGTTTGTTTTTGGATGGTTGGAAATCTTGTGTGAAGCTGCTATCTCCGGGTACAGGGTAGTTAGCTTTGGATGGTTGGAAATCTTGTGTGAAGCTGCTGTCTCCGGGTACAGGGTAGTTAGCTTTGGATGGTTGGAAATCTTGTGTGAAGCTGCTGTCTCTGGCTACAGGGTAGTTAGCTTTGGATGGTTGGAAATCTTGTGTGAAGCTGCTGTCTCCGGGTACAGGGTAGTTTGCTTTGGATGGCTGGAAATGTTGTGCGAATCTGCTGTCTCCGGGCACAGGGTAGTTTGCTTTGGATGGTTCGAAATGTTGTGCGAAGCTGCTGTCTCCGGGTACCAGGTAGTTAGCTTTGGATGGTTGGAAATCTTTGTGAAGCTGCTGTCTCTGGGTACAGGGTAGTTAGCTTTGGATGGTTGGAAATCTTGTGTGCAGCTGTGGTCTCCGGGTACAGGGTAGTTAGCTTTGGATGGTTGGAAATCTTGTGTGAAGCTGCTGTCTCCGGGTACAGGTAGTTAACTTCGGATGGTTGGAAATGTTGTGCGAATCTGCTGTCTCCGGGCACAGGGTAGTTCGCTTTGGATGGTTGGAAATGTTGTGTGAGGCTGCTGTCTCCGGGTACAGGGTAGTTAGCTTTGGATGGTTGGAAATCTTGTGTGAAGCTGCTGTTTCCGGGCACACGGTAGTTAGCTTTGGATGGTTGGAAATGTTGAGCGAATCTCCTGTCTCCGGGCACAGGGTAGTTCGCTTTGGATGGTTGGAAATGTTGTGTGAGGCTGCTGTCTCCGGGTACAGGGTAGTTAGCTTTGGATGGTTGGAAATCTTGTGTGAAGCTGCTGTCTCCGGGCACACGGTAGTTAGCTTTGGATGGTTGGAAATCTTGTGTGAAGCTAATGTCCCCACGTACAGTGTAGTTAGTTTTGGATGGTTGGAAATGTTGCATGAAGCTGCTGTCTCCGGGTACAGGGTAGTTAGCATTGGATGTTTGGAAATCTTGTGCGAATCTGCTGTCTCTGAGTACAGGGTAGTTAAGTTTGGATGGTTGGAAATTTGTGTGAAGCTGCTGTCTCTGGGTACAGGGTAGTTAACTTTGGATGGTTGGAAATCTTGTGTGAAGCTGCTGTCTCCGGGTACAGGGTAGTTCGCTTTGGATGGCTGGAAATGTTGTGCGAATCTGCTGTCTCCGGGCACAGGGTAGTTTGCTTTGGATGGTTTGAAATGTTGTGCGAAGCTGCTGTCTCCGGGTACCGGGTAGTTAGCTTTGGATGGTTGGAAATCTTTGTGAAGCTGCTGTCTCCGGGTACAGGGTAGTTAGCTTTGGATGGTTGGAAATCTTGTGTGCAGCTGTGGTCTCCGGGTACAGGGTATTTAGCTTTGGATGGTTGGAAATCTTGTGTGAAGCTGCTGTCTCCGGGTACAGGTAGTTATCTTCGGATGGTTGGAAATGTTGTGCGAATCTGCTGTCTCCAGGCACAGCGTAGTTCGCTTTGGGTGGTTGGAAATGTTGTGTGAACCTGCTGTCCCCCGGTACAGGGTAGTTAGCTTTGGATGGTTGGAAATCTTGTGTGAAGCTGCTGTCTCCGGGTACAGGGTAGTTCGCTTTGGATGGTTGGAAATCTTGTGTGAAGCTGCTGTCTCTGGGTACAGGGTAGTTAACTTTGGATGGTTGGAAATATATTGTGAAGCTGCTGTCTCCGGGCACACAGTAGTTAGCTTTGGATGGTTGGAAATCTTGTGTGAAGCTACTGTCCCCAGGTACAGTGTAGTTAATTTTGGATGGTTGGAAATGTTGCATGAAGCTGCTGTCTCCGGGTACCGGGTAGTTAGATTTGGATGGTTGGAAATCTTGTGTGAAGCTGCTGTCTCCGGGTACCGGGTAGTTAGCTTTGGATGGTTGGAAATCTTGTGTGAAGCTGCGGTCTCCAGGTACAGGGTAGTTAGCTTTGGATGGTTGGAAATCTTCTGTGAAGCTGCTGTCTCTGGCTACAAGGTAGTTTGTTTTTGGATGGTTGGAAATCTTGTGTGAAGCTGCTATCTCCGGGTACAGGGTAGTTAGCTTTGGATGGTTGGAAATCTTGTGTGAAGCTGCTGTCTCTGGGTACAGGGTAGTTAGCTTTGGATGGTTGGAAATCTTGTGTGAAGCTGCTGTCTCTGGCTACAGGGTAGTTAGCTTTGGATGGTTGGAAATCTTGTGTGAAGCTGCTGTCTCTGGCTACAAGGTAGTTCATTTTTGGATTGTTGGAAATCCTGTGTGAAGGTGCTGTCTCTGGGTACAGGTAGTTAGCTTTGGATGGTTGGAAATGTTGTGCGAATCTGCTGTCTCCAGGCACAGGGTAGTTCGCTTTGGATGGTTGGAAATGTTGAGCGAATCTCCTGTCTCCGGGCACAGGGTAGTTCACACAACATTTCCAACCATCCAAAGCTAAGCTACTGTCTCCGGGTACAGGGTAGTTAGCTTTGGATGGTTGGAAATCTTGTGTGACGCTGCACTCTCCGGGTACAGGGTAGTTAGCTTTGGATGGTTGGAAATATTGTGTGGAGCTACTGTCCCCTGGTACAGTGTTGTTAGTTTTGGATGGTTAGAAATGTTGCATGAAGCTGCAGTTTCCGGGTACAGGGTAGTTAGCTTTGGATGGTTGGAAATGTTGCGTGAAGCTGCTGTCTCTGGGTACAGGGTAGTTTGCTTTGGATGGTTGGAAATCTTGTGTGAAGCTGCTATCTCCGGGTACAGGGTAGTTCGCTTTGGATGTTTGGAAATGTTATGCGAAGCTGCTGTCTCCGGGTACCGGGTAGTTAGCTTTGGATGGTTGGAAATCTTGTGTGAAGCGGCTATCTCCGGGTACAGGGTAGTTCGCTTTGGATGGTTGGAAATCTTGTGTGAAGCTGCTGTCTCCGGGTACAGGGTAGTTTGCTTTGGATGGTTGGAAATCTTGTGTGAAGCTGCTATCTCCGGGTACAGGGTAGTTAGCTTTGGATGGTTGGAAATGTTGCATGAAGCTGCTGTCTCCGGGTACAGGGTAGTTTGCTTTGAATGGTTGGATATCTTGTGTGAAGCTTCTATCTCCGGGTACTGGGTAGTTAGCTTTGGATGGTTGGAAATCTTGTGTGAAGCTGCTGTCTCCGGGTACAGGTAGTTAGCTTCAGATGGATGGAAATGTTGTCAGATCTGCTGTCTCCAGGCACAGCGTAGTTCGCTTTGGGTGGTTGGAAATCTTGTGTGAAGCTGCTGTCTCTGGGTACAGGGTAGTTAACTTTGGATGGTTGGAAATGTTGCATGAAGCTGCTGTCTACGGGTACAGGGTAGTTTGCTTTAAATGGTTGGATATCTTGTGTGAAGCTCCTATCTCCGGGTACAGGGTAGTTCGCTTTGGATGGTTCGAAATGTTGTGCGAAGCTGCTGTCTCCGGGTACCGGGTAGTTAGCTTTGGATGGTTGGAATTCTTGTGTGAAGCTGCTGTCTCCGGGTACAGGGTAGTTAGCTTTGGATGGTTGGAAATCTTGTGTGAAGCTGCTGTCTCCGGGTACAGGGTAGTTCGCTTTGGATGGTTGGAAATCTTGTGTGAAGCTGCTGTCTCTGGATACAGGGTAGTTAACTTTGGATGGTTGGAAATATTGTGTGAAGGTGCTGTCTCCGGGTACAGGTAGTTAGCTTTGGATGGTTGGAAATATTGTGCGAATCTGCTGTCTCCAGGCACAGGGTAGTTCGCTTTGGGTGGCTGGAAATGTTGTGCGAATCTGCTGTCTCGAGGCACAGGGTAGTTTGCTTTGGATGGTTCGAAATGTTGTGCGAAGCTGCTGTCTCCGGGTACCGGGTAGTTAGCTTTGGATGGTTGGAAATCTTGTGTGCAGCTGTGGTCTCCGGGTACAGGGTAGTTAGCGTTGGATGGTTGGAAATCTTGTGTGAAGCTGCTGTCTCCGGGTACAGGTAGTTAGCTTCGGATGGTTGGAAATGTTGTGCGAATCTGCTGTCTCCAGGCACAGCGTAGTTCGCTTTGGGTGGTTGGAAATGTTGTGTGAACCTGCTGTCCCCGGGTACAGGGTAGTTAGCTTTGGATGGTTGGAAATCTTGTGTGAAGCTGCTGTCTCCGGGGACAGGGTAGTTCGCTTTGGATGGTTGGAAATCTTGTGTGAAGCTGCTGTCTCTGGGTACAGGGTAGTTAACTTTGGATGGTTGGAAATATATTGTGAAGCTGCTGTCTCCGGGCATACAGTAGTTAGCTTTGGATGGTTGGAAATCTTCTGTGAAGCTACTGTCCCCAGGTACAGTGTAGTTAGTTTTGGATGTTTGGAAATGTTGCATGAAGCTGCTGTCTCCGGGTACAGGTTAGTTAGCTTTGGATGTTTGGAAATCTTGTGCGAATCTGCTGTCTCCGGGTACAGGGTAGTTAGGTTTAGATGGTTGGAAATCTTGTGTGAAGCTGCTGTCTCTGGGTACAGGTAGTTAGCTTTGGATGGTTGGAAATGTTGTGCCAATCTGCTGTCTCCAGGCACAGGGTAGTTCGCTTTGGATGGTTGGAAATGTTGAGCGAATCTCCTGTCTCCGGGAACAGGGTAGTTAGGTTTGGATGGTTGGAAATCTTGTGTGAAGCTGCTGTCTCTGGGTACAGGGTAGTTAACTTTGGATAGTTGGAAATATTGTGTGAAGGTGCTGTCTCCGGGTATAGGTAGTTAGCTTTGGATGGTTGGAAATATTGTGCAAATCTGCTGTCTCCAGGCACAGGGTAGTTCGCTTTAGGTGGCTGGAAATGTTGTGCGAATCTGCTGTCTCGAGGCACAGGGTAGTTTGCTTTGGATGGTTCGAAATGTTGTGCGAAGCTGCTGTCTCCGGGTACCGGGTAGTTAGCTTTGGATGGTTGGAAATCTTTGTGAAGCTGCTGTCTCCAGGTACAGGGTAGTTAGCTTTGGATGGTTGGAAATCTTGTGTGCAGCTGTGGTCTCCGGGTACAGGGTAGTTAGCGTTGGATGGTTGGAAATCTTGTGTGAAGCTGCTGTCTCCGGGTACAGGTAGTTAGCTTCGGATGGTTGGAAATGTTGTGCGAATCTGCTGTCTCCAGGCACAGCGTAGTTCGCTTTGGGTGGTTGGAAATCTTGTGTGAACCTGCTGTCCCCGGGTACAGGGTAGTTAGCTTTGGATGGTTGGAAATCTTGTGTGAAGCAGCTGTCTCCGGGGACAGGGTAGTTCGCTTTGGATGGTTGGAAATCTTGTGTGAAGCTGCTGTCTCTGGGTACAGGGTAGTTAACTTTGGATGGTTGGAAATATTTTGTGAAGCTGCTGTCTCCGGGCATACAGTAGTTAGCTTTGGATGGTTGGAAATCTTGTGTGAAGCTACTGTCCCCAGGTACAGTGTAGTTAGTTTTGGATGGTTGGAAATGTTGCATGAAGCTGCTGACCCGGGTACAGGTTAGTTAGCTTTGGATGTTTGGAAATCTTGTGCGAATCTGCTGTCTCCGGGTTCAGGGTAGTTAGGTTTAGATGGTTGGAAATCTTGTGTGAAGCTGCTGTCTCTGGGTACAGGGTAGTTAACTTTGGATGGTTGGAAATCTTGTGTGAAGATGCTGTCTCCGGGTACAGGGTAGTTCGCTTTGGATGGTTGGAAATCTTGTGTGAAGCTGCTGTCTCTGGGTACAGGGTAGTTAACTTTGGATGGTTGGAAATATTGTGTGAAGGTGCTGTCTCCGGGTACAGGTAGTTAGCTTTGGGTGGTTGGAAATGTTGTGCGAATCTGCTGTCTCCAGGCACAGGGTAGTTCGCTTTGGATGGCTGGAAATGTTGTGCGAATCTGCTGTCTCCGGGCACAGGGTAGTTTGCTTTGGATGGTTCGAAATGTTGTGCGAAGCTGCTGTCTCCGGGTACCGGGTAGTTAGCTTTGGATGGTTGGAAATCTTTGTGAAGCTGCTGTCTCCGGGTACAGGGTAGTTAGCTTTGGATGGTTGGAAATCTTGTGTGCAGCTGTGGTCTCCGGGTACAGGGTATTTAGCTTTGGATGGTTGGAAATCTTGTGTGAAGCTGCTGTCTCCGGGTACAGGTAGTTAGCTTCGGATGGTTGGAAATGTTGTGCGAATCTGCTGTCTCCAGGCACAGCGTAGTTCGCTTTGGGTGGTTGGAAATGTTGTGTGAACCTGCTGTCCCCCGGTACAGGGTAGTTAGCTTTGGATGGTTGGAAATCTTGTGTGAAGCTGCTGTCTCCGGGTACAGGGTAGTTCGCTTTGGATGGTTGGAAATCTTGTGTGAAGCTGCTGTCTCTGGGTACAGGGTAGTTAACTTTGGATGGTTGGAAATATATTGTGAAGCTGCTGTCTCCGGGCACACAGTAGTTAGCTTTGGATGGTTGGAAATCTTGTGTGAAGCTACTGTCCCCAGGTACAGTGTAGTTAATTTTGGATGGTTGGAAATGTTGCATGAAGCTGCTGTCTCCGGGTACCGGGTAGTTAGATTTGGATGGTTGGAAATCTTGTGTGAAGCTGCTGTCTCCGGGTACCGGGTAGTTAGCTTTGGATGGTTGGAAATCTTGTGTGAAGCTGCGGTCTCCAGGTACAGGGTAGTTAGCTTTGGATGGTTGGAAATCTTCTGTGAAGCTGCTGTCTCTGGCTACAAGGTAGTTTGTTTTTGGATGGTTGGAAATCTTGTGTGAAGCTGCTATCTCCGGGTACAGGGTAGTTAGCTTTGGATGGTTGGAAATCTTGTGTGAAGCTGCTGTCTCCGGGTACAGGGTAGTTAGCTTTGGATGGTTGGAAATCTTGTGTGAAGCTGCTGTCTCTGGCTACAGGGTAGTTAGCTTTGGATGGTTGGAAATCTTGTGTGAAGCTGCTGTCTCCGGGTACAGGGTAGTTTGCTTTGGATGGCTGGAAATGTTGTGCGAATCTGCTGTCTCCGGGCACAGGGTAGTTTGCTTTGGATGGTTCGAAATGTTGTGCGAAGCTGCTGTCTCCGGGTACCAGGTAGTTAGCTTTGGATGGTTGGAAATCTTTGTGAAGCTGCTGTCTCTGGGTACAGGGTAGTTAGCTTTGGATGGTTGGAAATCTTGTGTGCAGCTGTGGTCTCCGGGTACAGGGTAGTTAGCTTTGGATGGTTGGAAATCTTGTGTGAAGCTGCTGTCTCCGGGTACAGGTAGTTAGCTTCGGATGGTTGGAAATGTTGTGCGAATCTGCTGTCTCCGGGCACAGGGTAGTTCGCTTTGGATGGTTGGAAATGTTGTGTGAGGCTGCTGTCTCCGGGTACAGGGTAGTTAGCTTTGGATGGTTGGAAATCTTGTGTGAAGCTGCTGTTTCCGGGCACACGGTAGTTAGCTTTGGATGGTTGGAAATGTTGAGCGAATCTCCTGTCTCCGGGCACAGGGTAGTTCGCTTTGGATGGTTGGAAATGTTGTGTGAGGCTGCTGTCTCCGGGTACAGGGTAGTTAGCTTTGGATGGTTGGAAATCTTGTGTGAAGCTGCTGTCTCCGGGCACACGGTAGTTAGCTTTGGATGGTTGGAAATCTTGTGTGAAGCTAATGTCCCCAGGTACAGTGTAGTTAGTTTTGGATGGTTGGAAATGTTGCATGAAGCTGCAGTCTCCGGGTACAGGGTAGTTAGCATTGGATGTTTGGAAATCTTGTGCGAATCTGCTGTCTCTGAGTACAGGGTAGTTAAGTTTGGATGGTTGGAAATTTGTGTGAAGCTGCTGTCTCTGGGTACAGGGTAGTTAACTTTGGATGGTTGGAAATCTTGTGTGAAGCTGCTGTCTCCGGGTACAGGGTAGTTCGCTTTGGATGGCTGGAAATGTTGTGCGAATCTGCTGTCTCCGGGCACTGGGTAGTTTGCTTTGGATGGTTTGAAATGTTGTGCGAAGCTGCTGTCTCCGGGTACCGGGTAGTTAGCTTTGGATGGTTGGAAATCTTTGTGAAGCTGCTGTCTCCGGGTACAGGGTAGTTAGCTTTGGATGGTTGGAAATCTTGTGTGCAGCTGTGGTCTCCGGGTACAGGGTATTTAGCTTTGGATGGTTGGAAATCTTGTGTGAAGCTGCTGTCTCCGGGTACAGGTAGTTAGCTTCGGATGGTTGGAAATGTTGTGCGAATCTGCTGTCTCCAGGCACAGCGTAGTTCGCTTTGGGTGGTTGGAAATGTTGTGTGAACCTGCTGTCCCCCGGTACAGGGTAGTTAGCTTTGGATGGTTGGAAATCTTGTGTGAAGCTGCTGTCTCCGGGTACAGGGTAGTTCGCTTTGGATGGTTGGAAATCTTGTGTGAAGCTGCTGTCTCTGGGTACAGGGTAGTTAACTTTGGATGGTTGGAAATATATTGTGAAGCTGCTGTCTCCGGGCACACAGTAGTTAGCTTTGGATGGTTGGAAATCTTGTGTGAAGCTACTGTCCCCAGGTACAGTGTAGTTAATTTTGGATGGTTGGAAATGTTGCATGAAGCTGCTGTCTCCGGGTACCGGGTAGTTAGATTTGGATGGTTGGAAATCTTGTGTGAAGCTGCTGTCTCCGGGTACCGGGTAGTTAGCTTTGGATGGTTGGAAATCTTGTGTGAAGCTGCGGTCTCCAGGTACAGGGTAGTTAGCTTTGGATGGTTGGAAATCTTCTGTGAAGCTGCTGTCTCTGGCTACAAGGTAGTTTGTTTTTGGATGGTTGGAAATCTTGTGTGAAGCTGCTATCTCCGGGTACAGGGTAGTTAGCTTTGGATGGTTGGAAATCTTGTGTGAAGCTGCTGTCTCCGGGTACAGGGTAGTTAGCTTTGGATGGTTGGAAATCTTGTGTGAAGCTGCTGTCTCTGGCTACAGGGTAGTTAGCTTTGGATGGTTGGAAATCTTGTGTGAAGCTGCTGTCTCTGGCTACAAGGTAGTTCATTTTTGGATTGTTGGAAATCCTGTGTGAAGGTGCTGTCTCTGGGTACAGGTAGTTAGCTTTGGATGGTTGGAAATGTTGTGCGAATCTGCTGTCTCCAGGCACAGGGTAGTTCGCTTTGGATGGTTGGAAATGTTGAGCGAATCTCCTGTCTCCGGGCACAGGGTAGTTCACACAACATTTCCAACCATCCAAAGCTAAGCTACTGTCTCCGGGTACAGGGTAGTTAGCTTTGGATGGTTGGAAATCTTGTGTGACGCTGCACTCTCCGGGTACAGGGTAGTTAGCTTTGGATGGTTGGAAATATTGTGTGGAGCTACTGTCCCCTGGTACAGTGTTGTTAGTTTTGGATGGTTAGAAATGTTGCATGAAGCTGCAGTTTCCGGGTACAGGGTAGTTAGCTTTGGATGGTTGGAAATGTTGCGTGAAGCTGCTGTCTCTGGGTACAGGGTAGTTTGCTTTGGATGGTTGGAAATCTTGTGTGAAGCTGCTATCTCCGGGTACAGGGTAGTTCGCTTTGGATGTTTGGAAATGTTATGCGAAGCTGCTGTCTCCGGGTACCGGGTAGTTAGCTTTGGATGGTTGGAAATCTTGTGTGAAGCGGCTATCTCCGGGTACAGGGTAGTTCGCTTTGGATGGTTGGAAATCTTGTGTGAAGCTGCTGTCTCCGGGTACAGGGTAGTTTGCTTTGGATGGTTGGAAATCTTGTGTGAAGCTGCTATCTCCGGGTACAGGGTAGTTAGCTTTGGATGGTTGGAAATGTTGCATGAAGCTGCTGTCTCCGGGTACAGGGTAGTTTGCTTTGAATGGTTGGATATCTTGTGTGAAGCTTCTATCTCCGGGTACAGGGTAGTTAGCTTTGGATGGTTGGAAATCTTGTGTGAAGCTGCTGTCTCCGGGTACAGGTAGTTAGCTTCAGATGGATGGAAATGTTGTCAGATCTGCTGTCTCCAGGCACAGCGTAGTTCGCTTTGGGTGGTTGGAAATCTTGTGTGAAGCTGCTGTCTCTGGGTACAGGGTAGTTAACTTTGGATGGTTGGAAATGTTGCATGAAGCTGCTGTCTACGGGTACAGGGTAGTTTGCTTTAAATGGTTGGATATCTTGTGTGAAGCTCCTATCTCCGGGTACAGGGTAGTTCGCTTTGGATGGTTCGAAATGTTGTGCGAAGCTGCTGTCTCCGGGTACCGGGTAGTTAGCTTTGGATGGTTGGAAATCTTGTGTGAAGTTGCTGTCTCCGGGTACAGGGTAGTTAGCTTTGGATGGTTGGAAATCTTGTGTGAAGCTGCTGTCTCCGGGTACAGGGTAGTTCGCTTTGGATGGTTGGAAATCTTGTGTGAAGCTGCTGTCTCTGGATACAGGGTAGTTAACTTTGGATGGTTGGAAATATTGTGTGAAGGTGCTGTCTCCGGGTACAGGTAGTTAGCTTTGGATGGTTGGAAATATTGTGCGAATCTGCTGTCTCCAGGCACAGGGTAGTTCGCTTTGGGTGGCTGGAAATGTTGTGCGAATCTGCTGTCTCGAGGCACAGGGTAGTTTGCTTTGGATGGTTCGAAATGTTGTGCGAAGCTGCTGTCTCCGGGTACCGGGTAGTTAGCTTTGGATGGTTGGAAATCTTGTGTGCAGCTGTGGTCTCCGGGTACAGGGTAGTTAGCGTTGGATGGTTGGAAATCTTGTGTGAAGCTGCTGTCTCCGGGTACAGGTAGTTAGCTTCGGATGGTTGGAAATGTTGTGCGAATCTGCTGTCTCCAGGCACAGCGTAGTTCGCTTTGGGTGGTTGGAAATGTTGTGTGAACCTGCTGTCCCCGGGTACAGGGTAGTTAGCTTTGGATGGTTGGAAATCTTGTGTGAAGCTGCTGTCTCCGGGGACAGGGTAGTTCGCTTTGGATGGTTGGAAATCTTGTGTGAAGCTGCTGTCTCTGGGTACAGGGTAGTTAACTTTGGATGGTTGGAAATATATTGTGAAGCTGCTGTCTCCGGGCATACAGTAGTTAGCTTTGGATGGTTGGAAATCTTCTGTGAAGCTACTGTCCCCAGGTACAGTGTAGTTAGTTTTGGATGTTTGGAAATGTTGCATGAAGCTGCTGTCTCCGGGTACAGGTTAGTTAGCTTTGGATGTTTGGAAATCTTGTGCGAATCTGCTGTCTCCGGGTACAGGGTAGTTAGGTTTAGATGGTTGGAAATCTTGTGTGAAGCTGCTGTCTCTGGGTACAGGTAGTTAGCTTTGGATGGTTGGAAATGTTGTGCGAATCTGCTGTCTCCAGGCACAGGGTAGTTCGCTTTGGATGGTTGGAAATGTTGAGCGAATCTCCTGTCTCCGGGAACAGGGTAGTTAGGTTTGGATGGTTGGAAATCTTGTGTGAAGCTGCTGTCCCTGGGTACAGGGTAGTTAACTTTGGATAGTTGGAAATATTGTGTGAAGGTGCTGTCTCCGGGTACAGGTAGTTAGCTTTGGATGGTTGGAAATATTGTGCAAATCTGCTGTCTCCAGGCACAGGGTAGTTCGCTTTAGGTGGCTGGAAATGTTGTGCGAATCTGCTGTCTCGAGGCACAGGGTAGTTTGCTTTGGATGGTTCGAAATGTTGTGCGAAGCTGCTGTCTCCGGGTACCGGGTAGTTAGCTTTGGATGGTTGGAAATCTTTGTGAAGCTGCTGTCTCCAGGTACAGGGTAGTTAGCTTTGGATGGTTGGAAATCTTGTGTGCAGCTGTGGTCTCCGGGTACAGGGTAGTTAGCGTTGGATGGTTGGAAATCTTGTGTGAAGCTGCTGTCTCCGGGTACAGGTAGTTAGCTTCGGATGGTTGGAAATGTTGTGCGAATCTGCTGTCTCCAGGCACAGCGTAGTTCGCTTTGGGTGGTTGGAAATCTTGTGTGAACCTGCTGTCCCCGGGTACAGGGTAGTTAGCTTTGGATGGTTGGAAATCTTGTGTGAAGCAGCTGTCTCCGGGGACAGGGTAGTTCGCTTTGGATGGTTGGAAATCTTGTGTGAAGCTGCTGTCTCTGGGTACAGGGTAGTTAACTTTGGATGGTTGGAAATATTTTGTGAAGCTGCTGTCTCCGGGCATACAGTAGTTAGCTTTGGATGGTTGGAAATCTTGTGTGAAGCTACTGTCCCCAGGTACAGTGTAGTTAGTTTTGGATGGTTGGAAATGTTGCATGAAGCTGCTGACCCGGGTACAGGTTAGTTAGCTTTGGATGTTTGGAAATCTTGTGCGAATCTGCTGTCTCCGGGTACAGGGTAGTTAGGTTTAGATGGTTGGAAATCTTGTGTGAAGCTGCTGTCTCTGGGTACAGGGTAGTTAACTTTGGATGTGAAAGGAAGCGCCCCCAATTCAGCACGATCCTCCCCGCAATGAGAGACAATAAGGGACTCTCCCGTAGTGGGAATAAGACCAAGACAGAGTGCGGGTGAGCGTAAGTGGGAGTTTATCCAAGGATAAGGCATGCAAAGAACTCTGCAACCTACGAGAGCGCTCTGCCTGACAATAGCAAAGACAGGCGTATTTCTAATACAAAAAACGTCATCAACACCTAAACACTATAGGGGGCACAAGTTAATTGGGATTGGGTATCGTCGACTAACTATAGGTGTTGCTGCAGCATGGTTGGTCTTGGCAAGACGACGTCACTGGTCAGCCTCGTGGGTTGGGTTGGGTCTGGCAGGCCGGCTTGAGGTCATCCGTGCGGTGTTGGTGCGCTGGGGCAGCCTGTGACAATGATGAATACCTTTCCTGTCTTAGTTGCCCTAGGCCATGCACACTGCAGTTATTCAGAAAATGACATTTACGTTCACTAATAAATTGTTCCGTAGCTTATCTTATAAAATAAACGCAACACATGAGGAATGCACCTCGTGAGAGGTCTGGTGGTTATCGGTTGGGGTGAGATTTACCTGTGTCCTATTGACCGGTACTTTAGGTCGTAGGACGGGGCTCTGGGACCTGGGCCGAGTGATACATGTCTGTCTGCTGCGTTAGAAGTTATTATATAGATGGGTCTCTGTGTCTTGTCCCAATGATGGGGGTCGTCCTTACACGGGGTCAGGATTCTTGGGGGGGTTCGTGGGGATTTATGAAAGGGTGCTGGTAGATCAGTGGGTTCATCTGTGGGTTTATTACCGTGCTGTAAATAACACAGGTGGCAGGCTATGGCCTTGGTTGCGGCGCCGGGGCCTCTGAAGTAACGCCAGCTTGGTTGGGGGAGGTGAGGGAGCGCAGCACAAGTCTTAGCTTTTTTATCTGGCAGGCTTGGTGGGGTGGGAGAGGGAATGACCTTGCATATACTCACAAAGGTATTTTCCTCGTGCGTTGCTGATCAGTGAATGCAGAAGTTTTATACTGTTCTGCCTCATTTTAACGTTATTCAGACACACATATATATATATATATTTCATTTTCGTTACACATTTCTTTAATACAGTCGGTTCCAGTACCTTTTCATTACCTAACATTATGTTCACTACATTGTGTGCGTATTGTATGTACATTAGACGTTATACGAGGGATATCTAGGTTATGGCCTACAGAGATTGATGCTCGCCGCTTTGGGTGATTCAAAACATATATGAGTTCAAGTTTCTACATACTATTGAAAAACACTTTTACAAATAGAGGTTACACGTTTGGTCAACATCTTTCTCCGTGGTTATAGCAGCATTAGTCCAGACCTGGAGGGATATCATATAACGTTACATTTTTATGGTTCGTTCACATTTTAAACAGAGGTAGTTCATTAACACCAATACTTGAACTATTTTCTACCTTCTTCAGATAGTGATGCTTCAGCTTTTTTCCCCGTTGCCCCGGCCTTGCGGTCTGGGTCATACGGGGTGCAATATCACATTGTTACTAATATAATGTTGCCGTGTTGGCATCTCGGGTTTAGCTCATCTCCGACTTTCTCATGGGAACGCGCTCGCAGCGGACCTGCCAGGGCTGCTGAGGCGGCAGAGATGCATGAAAGGCCCTCCAAAGGTGGGGGCCTCGTTACAGTGTGCTGAACTCACACCATGTTTGCTGTGCACGATGGCGTCTAGGCCTAACTTAAGTTTCGGTAAATGCAAAGACAGGGTGCGTGTGGGCAATGTCGTCGGCGGGTGAACCCCCCTCCACCTGGGCCCGGGTGGCATGAGGGTGCTCCCACCGAGCCATGGTCCTCACCTGGGGAGGGAGCTGTAGGTGAGGAGGGCCTCGTGGCCATTCCTCCCCTACATTTCCCCCCTTTCGTTACTTAAAGTAACGAATTTCTTTAGCTCTTCTAATCTTCTACATTCTTGTTCTTCTAACACTGCACCATCCCATGCAGGGGTTCCTTTTATAGGCATCCATGCTCTGCACACCCCCCTTAAGCTCTCACCTCTCCTAGCATACTCGTCTGGTGTACATGTCAAATATATACAGTCGCCGGTCTCTTCCAGATCTACCCAGACCTCCTCATACCATTCCAGTTCTACGTCTCGTGGTTCTTTAATCGTGGTGTGCCATAGCTTATCTACTATGTACTTGTCACGGCACATAGGCACTAACTGGTACCTGGGGGTGTTGTCTGTTCCTGTCTGCACATGTACTTCTTGTGTTGCTTTAATTGTACCACCGGAGTTGCCCATTGTCACCATCATCATTGCACCGTTAGGGACTGCATTAGCACAACATCGGAGGCCCACCTGGCACAGGCAGAACATCACAAGGATGATCACCACTATTGGTATCAGGAACTTCATTGTCACTCCAAGCCATGAGGGAACCCAGGAGAAGATATTGTCGAACCACGAGCTATCCTCAGCTCCACCTTCCATTTTCATCTTCTCGCCCAGGTTATGTACTGCTTCAATAACGTGGGACAGGGACCCATTTTCTGCGTCTTCAGAAGGTACGAACGTGCAGCACGCACTTCCTATTTTTCGGCAAACACCTCCATCGATAGCTGTTAACAGGTCTAGAACATACCTGTTCTGCATGGTCATTAGTCGCAGAGCTCGTAGTTCCACCTTTATTATGTTGAACCCTTCTTCAGTGTCATTGGCCAACTGGATCAGTTCCCACCGTGTGATCTGGAGCCATTTTGCATTTGCTCTTGCTTGGACACTGGACACTAGTGAAGCAAAGAATGTTTCCACGGAGCTGAACAGGCGATACTTGTCTGGGATCTGTGCCAATAAATCAGATGATGCTTGTGATATGTAGTTCGAGGCTCGCTTGTTTCTTGAGAGCTCTTCTTCCTTCCCCCCGGAGGACAGGACATAAAGGTGCGCTTGTGTAGTTGGAGAAGCTGCATTCTGGTTCAAGCCTCCTTTCATCATGTTACTTCTGTCAATATGGCTTTCTGGAATCACCATTAGTGTCGAGTGCAAGGTGGCCATTGAGCAGCTACCACTCCATGATTGGGGAAGGTGCAGGTACGCCTTGTTCCCGCATACCCAGTAGGTGTCCATTAGTGCTGCTGTTCCTTTTTTCATATCTGGGATGGTGAGAGTTTTGTTACAGTTCTTGTTCGTTCCTATTGCCATTTTTCCTTCTCCCTTGAAACATAGTTTGTTTTGTATTTCACTTTGTAGCTTAAAGGGTTTTTCCATCGCTGTTACCCATGTTAATTTAGGGATGTGTTCTTTCCATATTGGCAAGCACGTTCTTTCCATCCACCGCAACTTTTCCGGTTGAACACCCTTCAGTGCTTCTGCCTTGCACAGCACTTCTTCGTCTTTCCATTTGCTTTCGGAAAACAGTGTCCCTTGTATTGCAAAGAAAGGTTCTTTAAGGCAGATCACTCCAGACGCTTGCGAATAGCACGTTTTGTTGTTCTGTACCATTCTGAAAGAGACATCGTGTGCTTGGAAAGTGTTCTTTATTCTACACAGCGTGAGATGAAGGAGACATTGGGCATCCACAATGGGCAATTCTCGTGGCAACAATACTTTAGGTGTGCCTGATGCATGGGGGATAAGTGAGCAGACATAACAGCTCTCATTGGTTGTTTGTTTAGCTGTTGTGCTCATATCTGCATACCATTTATTTGCTTGGTGAGGGTGTCGTGGGTCTTCCATTTTGTCTAACCCTAGCCCATAATACTCATCATACCCTTTTCCACCAGTCTCTCTTCTCCGCCTACTTTTCTCCCTTCTTCTGTACCTTCTCGTTATAGGAGGTGAAGAACCAGGCCCCCCTTCCTCCCTCCCACCCCCCTTTTCTAATTCTTCATATAGGGACGTGTGTTCTGTCATCATAATCACTTTTCCATCCTCATTAATAAACAAGAGATCGTTGTTTGAAATTGGGGCGGGAGGGATCGTGTGGTTGTTGTATGTTCCAGGTTGGGACATTGTGTCATTATCTACATTTTTGGTTCTCCATTGTGAGAGGACAGCAGTGGGTGGTGTAGTATAGTATCCCCACACAAAGTGTGATCCATCCCAGATCAAGAAATCACCTTCTTTGATACCTACAGTCGGAATTGTTTTCGTTCCAGGAGCAAGGGTGGTGTTGTTCCCCCCTCCCCCCTCGTTCATCTCGGTAGAGATGAACGCTATAATCCAGTGTAACACCAGACAAAACATTGAGATGAAGAACACGATAGCACACATTGATAAACCACATTCAAATGAATATGTTAATCTAGCCACTAACATTTCTCTAAATCTAACATATCTATTAGTTGCAGGCTGCCCATTCGATGCCATGATAAATCCTGTTTGAGACACAAAAGTTCATTAAATACAAACATGTAAGCATTTCCACATTGTAACGTTTCGGTGATAAAATATAGTGTTGGGTGAGGAAGGGGGTTTGTTGACAGACAAGGTAGCTTTCAGTCAATATTATTCGTAACTTACTATATATATATATAAATAATAAAAAAAACATGACATTTTTAAAAACAACAATAATAAAAAACATCTTAAATAGTACAGGAAGGAAAAAAAGAACCCCACGCAAAACTTTCAAAAATTGTAAAAAGAAAATTTACATATACATGTGTACATGTTTTAGTCCAGGACATTTGTTGCGCGCTAATTGTGTTCACTGTTCATCTCATGAAGCACACAAAATTCAAATCATTCATTCCGCACAACTTCATCGTCCGCTGTTGCCTGTGCCTCATCCTGCACCTCACTCTCCGCAGCGCTGTAAGCTTTACGTACATCTGTCAAATGCACCCAATATCGCAGGCCCTTAACCTTTACTGCTGTAGGCGTGCAAAACACTACCTCATAGGGGCCATGGAAGCGTGGTGCGTTCCACCTCCGCACAAAACTTCTAACATATATAAGGTCCCCAGGCATTAGCTGTAGTGGTTTTTCAGGCAAACCGTTTAGTTCAGTCGCGTTCCCCTCCTCTCTTGTCGAGGGGGGGGCTAGTTGCTTTGAAATTACGCGCGCTGCCCGTGTCAATTTTCGCAGGTATTCTGTGAACTCCTCCCCCAATATGGCTGCGCTTCTGTGTGCATCAGAACGCTCACGGAGAGGCGAATGCGCTGTGTGCATTCTTCTTCCCGTGACGATCTCGTGCGGGGACAAATGGTGATCCTTACTTGGCTGGTTTCGTAGCTCAAACAAGGCCAAAGGCAGGCAGTACATCCAAGTCTTTTTAAGGGAAAAACAAAGTTTTGATAATCTGCTTTTTAACAGGCCGTTTATCTTTTCTACGACGCCATTACTTTGAGGATGATAAATCGAACATAATTTGTGCTTTATTCCCAATAATGTAGTCACTTCTTTAAAGAGTTCATTAACAAAATGCGTCCCGTTATCTGAGCGAATAACGTCGCAAATTCCCCAGCGCGGAAACACTTCCCGCACTAGGAACTTCGCGGCGCCCTTCGCGTCAGGGCGGGCACAAGGGCCTGCCTCCACCCACCTCGAAAATGGACATACAACCACAATCATGTATCGAGCCCCGTTACACCTTTCTCCCATGTCTACATAATCAATGTGGAGCTCTCTGAATGGGCCACTTGGTTTTGGTATCGTACCCCTTAGTGTACGCAATGTCATACCTGAGTTGTAAATTTGACATGTCGTGCATTCTAGAGCTAACCTTGTGACGTGTTCCTGGAGGCAAGGTGTAAACCAATCTTCTTGTATCTCTGCCATTATGTGTTTCTTTGTGTTGTGTGCAGGAAAGTGTAGTTGTTGAAATGCTATTTCTAACAGCGTGATTGGCATTACCACTTTTCCTGAACTCTCTTGTCGCCACAATAAATCAGTCGGTGATTTGCTGCATCCTCTCTTAGTCCACAGCAATTTTTCCTCTGCACTAGCTCCCTCTTGCAGCTCTATTATCTCCTGTGTGGACATCATGTTGTATCCTGTGGGGACTTCTTGGCTTGCTGTGTGGTGCAACATGTACTCTCCTATTTCACCTTTTTGTAGATATGAAGCTGCTTTGGCAGCGGCGTCTGCTGCCGCGTTCCCCAAAGATACAAAATCTGTATTGGTGGTATGAGCTTGACATTTTACGATGGCCACTGCCGTGGGGTCTTGCAGGGCCTCAATCAGTTCTTTCAATAATTCTGCATGCTGGACTGGCGTTCCGTCTGCTCGTCGGAACCCTCTCCGCCCCCACCGGGCCAACCCGCCGTGAACTGTTGTTGTCATGTATGCTGAGTCTGTATATATGGTCACTGCGCACCCCTTGGCGGCATGCAATGCTTCTATTAGCGCTATTAGTTCTGCTGCTTGCGCTGAATAGTGTGATGGGAGGCGGTGTTGTACTAGTATCTCATATTCATCTTCCTCTAATCGTACCACTGCCATACCCACATGCTTTTCTCCTGTCTCCATGTCTATTGATGCTGACCCGTCCACAAAATACACCTCACCCTCGGTCAGGGCATTTTCAAAAATCACTTGATCCTTACTTTCGTCACCTGTGTACGTGGCGCAGTTGTGGTTTTGCATGTCCTCTATGGTGCATGCCTCTGTGATGAATGTGGCTGGGTTCACTGTTTTACATCTTACTATATGGATGTTAGCGCTGGACAGTATTATCTCATATGCTGTGGCGCGTTGTGTTGTCAATGTGCTCTTTGTTCGCTCTAATATTGCAAAAAGTGAGTGTTCCACGAACAGTGTCACCGGGCAGCCCATTACTATCGTGGCACTTTTTTCAATTGCGAACGCGGCTGCAGCTAGGGATTGCTCGCACGCGAAATGACCTTGCATTACTGCGTCTAGGGTGCCGCTGTAGTAAGCTAGTGGTTTGTGCCCTAAGGATGTTTTCTGTGTCAGTACTGCTGTCATCAATGTTCCTTTGCAGTGTGAAAATAAGAAGAACTCGCGCCCATAATCTGGGTTTGCTAGTACTGGAGCGCTTGATATCAGCTCTTTTAGTGAGTTAAATGCTGTGTTCGTCACCTCTGTCCATTCTATGTGTTTGTGTTCTTGTTGTGCTTCTTTCAGTGCCTGTAGCAGGGGCCTTGTGTACGCCGCATAGTCCAATATCCATGCTCGGCAATAGTTACACATACCCAGAAATTTCTGCATCTCTTTTACTGTTTTGGGCTCCCCAATTGTTCTAATCGCCTGTGCCCTGTCTGGTATAATTCGCTTGCCATCCTTTGATATCAACTGACCCAAGTATAGGACCTCCGTCAGACAGTATTGTAACTTCCCCTTGTCCACCTTGTACCCCTTATTTGCCAATAATGTCAAGAGTGTTATCGAGTCCTGTCTGCATTCTTCTTCAGCCTGTGCACAAACCAATAAATCATCAACGTACTGAATCACTGTGCTTTCTACAGACAAATTCCCCAGATCTTCATGTAGTACCCTGTTAAATATGCTTGGGCTCTCGCAATATCCTTGTGGTAGTCTGCAGTGTTCGAACCTCCTTCCTCCCAATGTAAATGCTGTCAAGTACCTGCTCTCTTCTGCCAAGGGAATCGAAAAGAATGCATTTTTTAAGTCAATTACTGTGAAGTGTGATGCTATTTTTGGAATGTTGCACAGTATTGTCGCCGGGTTCGGGACTAAAGGGAACTCCTTCATTACCACATCGTTCAATGGGCGTAAATCTTGTATCATCCTCCATGAACCCCCCTTCGCTTTTTTGATTGGGTAAATGCATGTGTTGCATGGGGAGTTTGAGGGCACTATTATACCCTGTGCTAGCAGTGCTTCTATTGTCTCTCTGATCCCTTCTTCTGCTTCTCGCGACAGTGGATATTGTTTCACCCGGGGTAGTATTGCTCCTTGTTTTACTTTTATCACCACAGGCTGAACTTCATGTAGCAACCCTACATCGTGGGGGCCATTAGTCCATAAGTTAGCGGGTACTGAACTCATGTCTTCATCAAAAAATGTATGCGGTGCTCCTACTACCGCCATTAGTTCAACTTTAGTTTGTCTGGCTGTAACTACGATGTCGCAGGGCATTGCCAGTTCCATCACTACTTCACCATCTCCCTCAGTGTCAGAAAATAGCTCCTCGTCCGAGAGCTCTCTCAGGGGGATATTTGCATTTGTACACAATACTGTCCGCCACTCACACCCTTCCATGTCAATACCAATCACGCATATTCTGTTTGCTGATACATGTATTGCATGCAAATCCAATGATAGTACTTCCCCAAGAGCAGTGTCAGGGCTTGCTATGGGACGAAAAAGGAATTCTGCTGGTATTCTCCACTCCACCCTTTTTAGTTCTGGTACTATGAGAGCCAATGTTCTCATGCCTTCAACAAACATCTCCTCATTTCTTGGTACCCCTCTGATCTCTTTTATTGTTGTGTGGCCGTGTATTACTGCTAATATACGGAGGGGGCATATGCCTGGCGTTGAACATACGATGCCGCTCCCTGTGAATGATATGGTCATGTTTAGTTTGCTCAAGAGATCTCTCCCCAGTAAGTTGATGGGAGAGTTTTCATAGTACAGTAAGGGTGCTTTCACTGTTTTACCCCCCACTGTCACATCCAATACCTCTGTGTAAGGAACTTCAATTACAGCCCCAGAGAACCCCTGCGTCTCTAACGTTCTATTAGATAACGGGAACCGGCCCTCTCTAATGCATGATTTCTCCGCTCCCGAATCCACCATGAATATGAATTGCTTGTCTCCTATCTGCGCTCCTATCAATGGTTCCTCTGATGCATTGTGGGTCGTAGACAGTACTGGACACGCAAGTGCTCTCTGTGGGCTGTCCTATGCGGGGTGTCTCATTGCCCCCCCTTGATCGAAAATATTCCCCGAAACTACTGACACTCCACTGTAAGGTGCGGGGGCTGGTGCCCCATTAGCTCCTGTGGCGAAAGTATTACCAGGCGTGTAGTGCACATTGTCATTATTCTGTGGGCTGGTTTGTGTTCGGTATTGATGTCCGTGTAGTTGTGCGTTACTCCTTTGTACTACATTGTCTGGTTGCTGGTATTGTCCCATGGGGAGGCCGTAGGGGCTTCCTGGATGGGGGTGTCCGTACTGTTCTATCTCTTGGAAACCGTTGTTTTGTCTGCTCCTACATTCCCTTGAGTAATGCCCCCATCTCCCACAATTCCAACAGCTCCCCTGTGGACCTCTGGGACCCTGCCACCCATTTCCTCCCATTCCTCCATACCCTTGTCCTCCTCTTCGCCCCCTGTACCCACCTCTTCCTCCTCTTGGGGCCCACTCTTGCCACGTTGGACCTCCGTTCTGCTCCTGCTCTGTCCACTGTCGTTGCCCTTGTCCTGCCCAATTCGCTGCTATTCTTCCTTGTATTGCTATTTGCCCCTCCTCTCCTTCCTCTCCCTCCCGTGTGAGTGGGAGTCCCGCTACCGCGGCTGCGACCTTCACCAATTTTGATTGCACCAACTTCGCCTCGTCCGCCAACCTTTTCTGTGCTACTTCCCTCTCTCTTTCTTTGATCCGTTTACAATGGTGTACTATTATGCTTTGGATCTCTGGCCAGCCTTTTGCCTCAACTCCTGCTATTTTATCTAGTGCCTTTTGCACTTCCTTTGGGAGCCCTCTCTTAATGATGAAATAGAATAGAGATGTGGATTGGTGCCAGGGCGTACCCGTTTCCGCTCTCCACATCTCCTGCACCCGGAGAATGTAATCCATAGCGTCCTCCCCGTCATTCATGGTACATTGCATTACTGACTGCAAATCAGGGGTATCCGGGAAGGTTTCCCGTAGTGCGTCCCACACCCTTGCTCGCACAGTGTTAAAAGAAGCCCCATCATGGCGATCACACTCTAAAGTTACAGCTGGAAAACCCGCCTTAGCCCATACTCTGTCTGCCTGATCCCCTACTGAGGACACTAGTAGGCTTTTCACATCGCCTACTGCCAGCGGTATACCCGCGGTATGTTTTTCAAATGCATATATCCACTTGCTTGCCCCTCCTGACAGCTGTGGTAGTAATTTCATTAAGTTAGCCTTGTCCATCTGAGCCCACGGTATATAGTTCGGCCTCCCACCTCCCCTGTGGAGTAATGGTAGTTGTAATTTCCCTTTTGCCGTTGCAGCTTCCTTTTCCTTAGTCACTGCTGACTCTAATGACGCCATCTTCCCCACCCTATTTCTTAGTCGTCCTATCCATTCATCCTCTATAGTCCCCAGTGAACATGCCCCATCTAGCTCCTCGCCTTCTCCTCCTACTGCCATGCTCAATCTATCACTCTCATCCCCCCCTCCTCTGACATCACATAACAAATCCTCTCTGATCCCTCTCTCTCTCGAGACATCACCAATGCTTCCTTCTGCTGTCCCTACTTCTATTATCCTGGTCGGTTCTTCCTCAATTCTGAACAGTATTTCCCCCTTTTTCCATCCTTCCTCAATTTGTCTACTTTCGCTCGACGCTCTAGACGTGCGTCCAGATTGTGTGGGGGCGCACGCTGTGCGTTCACATATGTCTTTTATTCTTGAGAGCTCATCTCGTGCCACTGTAAGCCTCGACTCTAAGTCACTCGTTAACTTCTCTATGTCCACTCTCTGTGTGCCTCCCTGGGTGTGCTCTCTAGTGTTTTCGTATGGTGGGGGTGCAGTTGGTCTTTGTGGCGTGCTGGTTGAAGGGGGAGGCACATAAATCGGGTCGCTATATCCTGTTGCAGGGGCTGGTTTAGGTAATATTGGGTACAACATAACCACTTCCGCAGGCTGTTCTGTACTTAACTGTTCCTTTTCCTCTCGCGGGATCATTAGTGGATTGTCTGTGGTGGAGGGTAAATCAATATTTGGAGCTGGAGCTTTGGGTGGGGGTACTTCCTCAAACAATCTCCAAAGATCTAATATCTCCTTCCTGTTCTGCCATTTTTTTCCCTTATACTTAAGGCGAATACATGTACATACCATATCAAGAACGCTTTTGTCAAAAGACCCTCCTTCTGGCCAAATCTGGGGCAACCCCTCCCCTTTCAATTCTGTTAACCATTGATCATGATATTTATTTATGCGTTCAGCATATCCCGGCAAGCTCTTACAAATGTGTGACAAGGGAGTTTCAGCCCCCATCCTCTAAATCGTCAGCGCTACCGCGTTCGCCTTCGTAACTTTTAAATAGGTGTAAATATGCGTACGTATACCTTTATGGCACAGACAAGAGCGGACCTCTCAAAATTGTCACCCACTGTAATTCAGTGCACAAATCTCTTCTCACTCACCATATCTCATCTCTTTCTCATTCTCAGGCACACTTATGTGATCTCACTGGCAATCGATCTAGTACTGGTTATGTCCACACTCTTTGGCACCACCTCACGGCCACCTGTTCGTCTCTAACACTCGTACGGTGCGCGCACCCTTCACAATACTTCCCACTCACACTTTTGTCTTTTTCCTCCCTTTCCTCCCTAGCCAGCTGTCCCTGTTTCCCTACTAAGGTTACTGTGTTCACGTCTGTACGTGCCACTACTGAGTCCCCACTTTTTAAGATGTTCTAACTACTTCATACCCTTCTCATTTTCACCCCCTACCCCGTGGAAATGGAAAAAAAGAAATAGAGAGAGAGAGAGCACAATCACTAAAAAATATTCCCGGTGTCTCCTTTTGCTAGACACCAATAACTTATTTCTCACTTCTTCATATATTCCCAGTACTAATTTAGATAGTACTATGCGGCGCCGCCTTCCACCCCCTCTCGGAGCTAGGTTTCCGTCACTTCTACCACGTCACTTATTTCTTACTCCTAATGGCCATATGCAAAAGAAAGAATAAAGAAAATTTCAAGACCCGTCTGTAGTAGACCCCCGATATTCTTCTCCTCTACCTGTCCCCGTTCTGTTATTCCCAATTCCCTTTCTTTTCCCCTTGACGATCACTCGCACTCGGTACTCACGTGCCCTTCTTGAACCGATACTCTCCGAAACTGGGTCCGTCCAGGCGGCGTCACCGGTAACTCAACGGTCAGCCCCTGGCTCCGGCGAGCGGCACTCAAAGGGGATTTTTTTCCAATCGGGATCCCGTACCCTTTCTCATTGAGTGCGCACTTCTTATTGTGCCGGTCGCCGTTGGCGGGCGGCCTCCCGGAGACGGCTCACCGTGCGTATCCCTTCTCGACCGGAGATTCTCGTGCCACAAGGGGGTCGTTTAAGAAGGAGTTAGGAAAAATAGTTTGGAGATATCACGCTATCGGGGTCACCACTGAAAGGAAGCGCCCCCAATTCAGCACGATCCTCCCCGCAATGAGAGACAATAAGGGACTCTCCCGTAGTGGGAATAAGACCAAGACAGAGTGCGGGTGAGCGTAAGTGGGAGTTTATCCAAGGATAAGGCATGCAAAGAACTCTGCAACCTACGAGAGCGCTCTGCCTGACAATAGCAAAGACAGGCGTATTTCTAATACAAAAAACGTCATCAACACCTAAACACTATAGGGGGCACAAGTTAATTGGGATTGGGTATCGTCGACTAACTATAGGTGTTGCTGCAGCATGGTTGGTCTTGGCAAGACGACGTCACTGGTCAGCCTCGTGGGTTGGGTTGGGTCTGGCAGGCCGGCTTGAGGTCATCCGTGCGGTGTTGGTGCGCTGGGGCAGCCTGTGACAATGATGAATACCTTTCCTGTCTTAGTTGCCCTAGGCCATGCACACTGCAGTTATTCAGAAAATGACATTTACGTTCACTAATAAATTGTTCCGTAGCTTATCTTATAAAATAAACGCAACACATGAGGAATGCACCTCGTGAGAGGTCTGGTGGTTATCGGTTGGGGTGAGATTTACCTGTGTCCTATTGACCGGTACTTTAGGTCGTAGGACGGGGCTCTGGGACCTGGGCCGAGTGATACATGTCTGTCTGCTGCGTTAGAAGTTATTATATAGATGGGTCTCTGTGTCTTGTCCCAATGATGGGGGTCGTCCTTACACGGGGTCAGGATTCTTGGGGGGGTTCGTGGGGATTTATGAAAGGGTGCTGGTAGATCAGTGGGTTCATCTGTGGGTTTATTACCGTGCTGTAAATAACACAGGTGGCAGGCTATGGCCTTGGTTGCGGCGCCGGGGCCTCTGAAGTAACGCCAGCTTGGTTGGGGGAGGTGAGGGAGCGCAGCACAAGTCTTAGCTTTTTTATCTGGCAGGCTTGGTGGGGTGGGAGAGGGAATGACCTTGCATATACTCACAAAGGTATTTTCCTCGTGCGTTGCTGATCAGTGAATGCAGAAGTTTTATACTGTTCTGCCTCATTTTAACGTTATTCAGACACACATATATATATATATATTTCATTTTCGTTACACATTTCTTTAATACAGTCGGTTCCAGTACCTTTTCATTACCTAACATTATGTTCACTACATTGTGTGCGTATTGTATGTACATTAGACGTTATACGAGGGATATCTAGGTTATGGCCTACAGAGATTGATGCTCGCCGCTTTGGGTGATTCAAAACATATATGAGTTCAAGTTTCTACATACTATTGAAAAACACTTTTACAAATAGAGGTTACACGTTTGGTCAACATCTTTCTCCGTGGTTATAGCAGCATTAGTCCAGACCTGGAGGGATATCATATAGCGTTACATTTTTATGGTTCGTTCACATTTTAAACAGAGGTAGTTCATTAACACCAATACTTGAACTATTTTCTACCTTCTTCAGATAGTGATGCTTCAGCTTTTTTCCCCGTTGCCCCGGCCTTGCGGTCTGGGTCATACGGGGTGCAATATCACATTGTTACTAATATAATGTTGCCGTGTTGGCATCTCGGGTTTAGCTCATCTCCGACTTTCTCATGGGAACGCGCTCGCAGCGGACCTGCCAGGGCTGCTGAGGCGGCAGAGATGCATGAAAGGCCCTCCAAAGGTGGGGGCCTCGTTACAGTGTGCTGAACTCACACCATGTTTGCTGTGCACGATGGCGTCTAGGCCTAACTTAAGTTTCGGTAAATGCAAAGACAGGGTGCGTGTGGGCAATGTCGTCGGCGGGTGAACCCCCCTCCACCTGGGCCCGGGTGGCATGAGGGTGCTCCCACCGAGCCATGGTCCTCACCTGGGGAGGGAGCTGTAGGTGAGGAGGGCCTCGTGGCCATTCCTCCCCTACAGATGGTTGGAAATCTTGTGTGAAGATGCTGTCTCCGGGTACAGGGTAGTTCGCTTTGGATGGTTGGAAATCTTGTGTGAAGCTGCTGTCTCTGGGTACAGGGTAGTTAACTTTGGATGGTTGGAAATATTGTGTGAAGGTGCTGTCTCCGGGTACAGGTAGTTAGCTTTGGGTGGTTGGAAATGTTGTGCGAATCTGCTGTCTCCAGGCACAGGGTAGTTCGCTTTGGATGGCTGGAAATGTTGTGCGAATCTGCTGTCCCCGGGTACAGGGTAGTTAGCTTTGGATGGTTGGAAATCTTGTGTGAAGCAGCTGTCTCCGGGGACAGGGTAGTTCGCTTTGGATGGTTGGAAATCTTGTGTGAAGCTGCTGTCTCTGGGTACAGGGTAGTTAACTTTGGATGGTTGGAAATATTTTGTGAAGCTGCTGTCTCCGGGCATACAGTAGTTAGCTTTGGATGGTTGGAAATCTTGTGTGAAGCTACTGTCCCCAGGTACAGTGTAGTTAGTTTTGGATGGTTGGAAATGTTGCATGAAGCTGCTGACCCGGGTACAGGTTAGTTAGCTTTGGATGTTTGGAAATCTTGTGCGAATCTGCTGTCTCCGGGTACAGGGTAGTTAGGTTTAGATGGTTGGAAATCTTGTGTGAAGCTGCTGTCTCTGGGTACAGGGTAGTTAACTTTGGATGGTTGGAAATCTTGTGTGAAGCTGCTGTCTCCGGGTACAGGGTAGTTCGCTTTGGATGGTTGGAAATCTTGTGTGAAGCTGCTGTCTCTGGGTACAGGGTAGTTAACTTTGGATGGTTGGAAATATTGTGTGAAGGTGCTGTCTCCGGGTACAGGTAGTTAGCTTTGGGTGGTTGGAAATGTTGTGCGAATCTGCTGTCTCCAGGCACAGGGTAGTTCGCTTTGGATGGCTGGAAATGTTGTGCGAATCTGCTGTCTCCGGGCACAGGGTAGTTTGCTTTGGATGGTTGGAAATATTGTGTGAAGGTGCTGTCTCTGGGTACAGGTAGTTAGCTTTGGATGGTTGGAAATGTTGTGTGAATCTGCTGTCTCCAGGCACAGGGTAGTTCGCTTTGGATGGTTGGAAATGTTGAGCGAATCTCCTGTCTCCGGGACAGGGTAGTTCACACAACATTTCCAACCATCCAAAGCTAAGCTACTGTCTCCGGATACAGGGTAGTTAGCTTTGGATGGTTGGAAATCTTGTGTGACGCTGCACTCTCCGGGTACAGGGTAGTTAGCTTTGGATGGTTGGAAATATTGTGTGGAGCTACTGTCCCCTGGTACAGTGTTGTTAGTTTTGGATGGTTAGAAATGTTGCATGAAGCTGCAGTTTCCGGGTACAGGGTAGTTAGCTTTGGATGGTTGGAAATGTTGCGTGAAGCTGCTGTCTCTGGGTACAGGGTAGTTTGCTTTGGATGGTTGGAAATCTTGTGTGAAGCTGCTATCTCCGGGTACAGGGTAGTTCGCTTTGGATGTTTGGAAATGTTATGCGAAGCTGCTGTCTCCGGGTACCGGGTAGTTAGCTTTGGATGGTTGGAAATCTTGTGTGAAGCGGCTATCTCCGGGTACAGGGTAGTTCGCTTTGGATGGTTGGAAATCTTGTGTGAAGCTGCTGTCTCCGGGTACAGGGTAGTTTGCTTTGGATGGTTGGAAATCTTGTGTGAAGCTGCTATCTCCGGGTACAGGGTAGTTAGCTTTGGATGGTTGGAAATGTTGCATGAAGCTGCTGTCTCCGGGTACAGGGTAGTTTGCTTTGAATGGTTGGATATCTTGTGTGAAGCTTCTATCTCCGGGTACTGGGTAGTTAGCTTTGGATGGTTGGAAATCTTGTGTGAAGCTGCTGTCTCCGGGTACAGGTAGTTAGCTTCAGATGGATGGAAATGTTGTCAGATCTGCTGTCTCCAGGCACAGCGTAGTTCGCTTTGGGTGGTTGGAAATCTTGTGTGAAGCTGCTGTCTCTGGGTACAGGGTAGTTAACTTTGGATGGTTGGAAATGTTGCATGAAGCTGCTGTCTACGGGTACAGGGTAGTTTGCTTTAAATGGTTGGATATCTTGTGTGAAGCTCCTATCTCCGGGTACAGGGTAGTTCGCTTTGGATGGTTCGAAATGTTGTGCGAAGCTGCTGTCTCCGGGTACCGGGTAGTTAGCTTTGGATGGTTGGAATTCTTGTGTGAAGCTGCTGTCTCCGGGTACAGGGTAGTTAGCTTTGGATGGTTGGAAATCTTGTGTGAAGCTGCTGTCTCCGGGTACAGGGTAGTTCGCTTTGGATGGTTGGAAATCTTGTGTGAAGCTGCTGTCTCTGGATACAGGGTAGTTAACTTTGGATGGTTGGAAATATTGTGTGAAGGTGCTGTCTCCGGGTACAGGTAGTTAGCTTTGGATGGTTGGAAATATTGTGCGAATCTGCTGTCTCCAGGCACAGGGTAGTTCGCTTTGGGTGGCTGGAAATGTTGTGCGAATCTGCTGTCTCGAGGCACAGGGTAGTTTGCTTTGGATGGTTCGAAATGTTGTGCGAAGCTGCTGTCTCCGGGTACCGGGTAGTTAGCTTTGGATGGTTGGAAATCTTGTGTGCAGCTGTGGTCTCCGGGTACAGGGTAGTTAGCGTTGGATGGTTGGAAATCTTGTGTGAAGCTGCTGTCTCCGGGTACAGGTAGTTAGCTTCGGATGGTTGGAAATGTTGTGCGAATCTGCTGTCTCCAGGCACAGCGTAGTTCGCTTTGGGTGGTTGGAAATGTTGTGTGAACCTGCTGTCCCCGGGTACAGGGTAGTTAGCTTTGGATGGTTGGAAATCTTGTGTGAAGCTGCTGTCTCCGGGGACAGGGTAGTTCGCTTTGGATGGTTGGAAATCTTGTGTGAAGCTGCTGTCTCTGGGTACAGGGTAGTTAACTTTGGATGGTTGGAAATATATTGTGAAGCTGCTGTCTCCGGGCATACAGTAGTTAGCTTTGGATGGTTGGAAATCTTCTGTGAAGCTACTGTCCCCAGGTACAGTGTAGTTAGTTTTGGATGTTTGGAAATGTTGCATGAAGCTGCTGTCTCCGGGTACAGGTTAGTTAGCTTTGGATGTTTGGAAATCTTGTGCGAATCTGCTGTCTCCGGGTACAGGGTAGTTAGGTTTAGATGGTTGGAAATCTTGTGTGAAGCTGCTGTCTCTGGGTACAGGTAGTTAGCTTTGGATGGTTGGAAATGTTGTGCCAATCTGCTGTCTCCAGGCACAGGGTAGTTCGCTTTGGATGGTTGGAAATGTTGAGCGAATCTCCTGTCTCCGGGAACAGGGTAGTTAGGTTTGGATGGTTGGAAATCTTGTGTGAAGCTGCTGTCTCTGGGTACAGGGTAGTTAACTTTGGATAGTTGGAAATATTGTGTGAAGGTGCTGTCTCCGGGTATAGGTAGTTAGCTTTGGATGGTTGGAAATATTGTGCAAATCTGCTGTCTCCAGGCACAGGGTAGTTCGCTTTAGGTGGCTGGAAATGTTGTGCGAATCTGCTGTCTCGAGGCACAGGGTAGTTTGCTTTGGATGGTTCGAAATGTTGTGCGAAGCTGCTGTCTCCGGGTACCGGGTAGTTAGCTTTGGATGGTTGGAAATCTTTGTGAAGCTGCTGTCTCCAGGTACAGGGTAGTTAGCTTTGGATGGTTGGAAATCTTGTGTGCAGCTGTGGTCTCCGGGTACAGGGTAGTTAGCGTTGGATGGTTGGAAATCTTGTGTGAAGCTGCTGTCTCCGGGTACAGGTAGTTAGCTTCGGATGGTTGGAAATGTTGTGCGAATCTGCTGTCTCCAGGCACAGCGTAGTTCGCTTTGGGTGGTTGGAAATCTTGTGTGAACCTGCTGTCCCCGGGTACAGGGTAGTTAGCTTTGGATGGTTGGAAATCTTGTGTGAAGCAGCTGTCTCCGGGGACAGGGTAGTTCGCTTTGGATGGTTGGAAATCTTGTGTGAAGCTGCTGTCTCTGGGTACAGGGTAGTTAACTTTGGATGGTTGGAAATATTTTGTGAAGCTGCTGTCTCCGGGCATACAGTAGTTAGCTTTGGATGGTTGGAAATCTTGTGTGAAGCTACTGTCCCCAGGTACAGTGTAGTTAGTTTTGGATGGTTGGAAATGTTGCATGAAGCTGCTGACCCGGGTACAGGTTAGTTAGCTTTGGATGTTTGGAAATCTTGTGCGAATCTGCTGTCTCCGGGTTCAGGGTAGTTAGGTTTAGATGGTTGGAAATCTTGTGTGAAGCTGCTGTCTCTGGGTACAGGGTAGTTAACTTTGGATGGTTGGAAATCTTGTGTGAAGATGCTGTCTCCGGGTACAGGGTAGTTCGCTTTGGATGGTTGGAAATCTTGTGTGAAGCTGCTGTCTCTGGGTACAGGGTAGTTAACTTTGGATGGTTGGAAATATTGTGTGAAGGTGCTGTCTCCGGGTACAGGTAGTTAGCTTTGGGTGGTTGGAAATGTTGTGCGAATCTGCTGTCTCCAGGCACAGGGTAGTTCGCTTTGGATGGCTGGAAATGTTGTGCGAATCTGCTGTCTCCGGGCACAGGGTAGTTTGCTTTGGATGGTTCGAAATGTTGTGCGAAGCTGCTGTCTCCGGGTACCGGGTAGTTAGCTTTGGATGGTTGGAAATCTTTGTGAAGCTGCTGTCTCCGGGTACAGGGTAGTTAGCTTTGGATGGTTGGAAATCTTGTGTGCAGCTGTGGTCTCCGGGTACAGGGTATTTAGCTTTGGATGGTTGGAAATCTTGTGTGAAGCTGCTGTCTCCGGGTACAGGTAGTTAGCTTCGGATGGTTGGAAATGTTGTGCGAATCTGCTGTCTCCAGGCACAGCGTAGTTCGCTTTGGGTGGTTGGAAATGTTGTGTGAACCTGCTGTCCCCCGGTACAGGGTAGTTAGCTTTGGATGGTTGGAAATCTTGTGTGAAGCTGCTGTCTCCGGGTACAGGGTAGTTCGCTTTGGATGGTTGGAAATCTTGTGTGAAGCTGCTGTCTCTGGGTACAGGGTAGTTAACTTTGGATGGTTGGAAATATATTGTGAAGCTGCTGTCTCCGGGCACACAGTAGTTAGCTTTGGATGGTTGGAAATCTTGTGTGAAGCTACTGTCCCCAGGTACAGTGTAGTTAATTTTGGATGGTTGGAAATGTTGCATGAAGCTGCTGTCTCCGGGTACCGGGTAGTTAGATTTGGATGGTTGGAAATCTTGTGTGAAGCTGCTGTCTCCGGGTACCGGGTAGTTAGCTTTGGATGGTTGGAAATCTTGTGTGAAGCTGCGGTCTCCAGGTACAGGGTAGTTAGCTTTGGATGGTTGGAAATCTTCTGTGAAGCTGCTGTCTCTGGCTACAAGGTAGTTTGTTTTTGGATGGTTGGAAATCTTGTGTGAAGCTGCTATCTCCGGGTACAGGGTAGTTAGCTTTGGATGGTTGGAAATCTTGTGTGAAGCTGCTGTCTCCGGGTACAGGGTAGTTAGCTTTGGATGGTTGGAAATCTTGTGTGAAGCTGCTGTCTCTGGCTACAGGGTAGTTAGCTTTGGATGGTTGGAAATCTTGTGTGAAGCTGCTGTCTCCGGGTACAGGGTAGTTTGCTTTGGATGGCTGGAAATGTTGTGCGAATCTGCTGTCTCCGGGCACAGGGTAGTTTGCTTTGGATGGTTCGAAATGTTGTGCGAAGCTGCTGTCTCCGGGTACCAGGTAGTTAGCTTTGGATGGTTGGAAATCTTTGTGAAGCTGCTGTCTCTGGGTACAGGGTAGTTAGCTTTGGATGGTTGGAAATCTTGTGTGCAGCTGTGGTCTCCGGGTACAGGGTAGTTAGCTTTGGATGGTTGGAAATCTTGTGTGAAGCTGCTGTCTCCGGGTACAGGTAGTTAGCTTCGGATGGTTGGAAATGTTGTGCGAATCTGCTGTCTCCGGGCACAGGGTAGTTCGCTTTGGATGGTTGGAAATGTTGTGTGAGGCTGCTGTCTCCGGGTACAGGGTAGTTAGCTTTGGATGGTTGGAAATCTTGTGTGAAGCTGCTGTTTCCGGGCACACGGTAGTTAGCTTTGGATGGTTGGAAATGTTGAGCGAATCTCCTGTCTCCGGGCACAGGGTAGTTCGCTTTGGATGGTTGGAAATGTTGTGTGAGGCTGCTGTCTCCGGGTACAGGGTAGTTAGCTTTGGATGGTTGGAAATCTTGTGTGAAGCTGCTGTCTCCGGGCACACGGTAGTTAGCTTTGGATGGTTGGAAATCTTGTGTGAAGCTAATGTCCCCAGGTACAGTGTAGTTAGTTTTGGATGGTTGGAAATGTTGCATGAAGCTGCAGTCTCCGGGTACAGGGTAGTTAGCATTGGATGTTTGGAAATCTTGTGCGAATCTGCTGTCTCTGAGTACAGGGTAGTTAAGTTTGGATGGTTGGAAATTTGTGTGAAGCTGCTGTCTCTGGGTACAGGGTAGTTAACTTTGGATGGTTGGAAATCTTGTGTGAAGCTGCTGTCTCCGGGTACAGGGTAGTTCGCTTTGGATGGCTGGAAATGTTGTGCGAATCTGCTGTCTCCGGGCACTGGGTAGTTTGCTTTGGATGGTTTGAAATGTTGTGCGAAGCTGCTGTCTCCGGGTACCGGGTAGTTAGCTTTGGATGGTTGGAAATCTTTGTGAAGCTGCTGTCTCCGGGTACAGGGTAGTTAGCTTTGGATGGTTGGAAATCTTGTGTGCCGCTGTGGTCTCCGGGTACAGGGTATTTAGCTTTGGATGGTTGGAAATCTTGTGTGAAGCTGCTGTCTCCGGGTACAGGTAGTTAGCTTCGGATGGTTGGAAATGTTGTGCGAATCTGCTGTCTCCAGGCACAGCGTAGTTCGCTTTGGGTGGTTGGAAATGTTGTGTGAACCTGCTGTCCCCCGGTACAGGGTAGTTAGCTTTGGATGGTTGGAAATCTTGTGTGAAGCTGCTGTCTCCGGGTACAGGGTAGTTCGCTTTGGATGGTTGGAAATCTTGTGTGAAGCTGCTGTCTCTGGGTACAGGGTAGTTAACTTTGGATGGTTGGAAATATATTGTGAAGCTGCTGTCTCCGGGCACACAGTAGTTAGCTTTGGATGGTTGGAAATCTTGTGTGAAGCTACTGTCCCCAGGTACAGTGTAGTTAATTTTGGATGGTTGGAAATGTTGCATGAAGCTGCTGTCTCCGGGTACCGGGTAGTTAGATTTGGATGGTTGGAAATCTTGTGTGAAGCTGCTGTCTCCGGGTACCGGGTAGTTAGCTTTGGATGGTTGGAAATCTTGTGTGAAGCTGCGGTCTCCAGGTACAGGGTAGTTAGCTTTGGATGGTTGGAAATCTTCTGTGAAGCTGCTGTCTCTGGCTACAAGGTAGTTTGTTTTTGGATGGTTGGAAATCTTGTGTGAAGCTGCTATCTCCGGGTACAGGGTAGTTAGCTTTGGATGGTTGGAAATCTTGTGTGAAGCTGCTGTCTCCGGGTACAGGGTAGTTAGCTTTGGATGGTTGGAAATCTTGTGTGAAGCTGCTGTCTCTGGCTACAGGGTAGTTAGCTTTGGATGGTTGGAAATCTTGTGTGAAGCTGCTGTCTCTGGCTACAAGGTAGTTCATTTTTGGATTGTTGGAAATCCTGTGTGAAGGTGCTGTCTCTGGGTACAGGTAGTTAGCTTTGGATGGTTGGAAATGTTGTGCGAATCTGCTGTCTCCAGGCACAGGGTAGTTCGCTTTGGATGGTTGGAAATGTTGAGCGAATCTCCTGTCTCCGGGCACAGGGTAGTTCACACAACATTTCCAACCATCCAAAGCTAAGCTACTGTCTCCGGGTACAGGGTAGTTAGCTTTGGATGGTTGGAAATCTTGTGTGACGCTGCACTCTCCGGGTACAGGGTAGTTAGCTTTGGATGGTTGGAAATATTGTGTGGAGCTACTGTCCCCTGGTACAGTGTTGTTAGTTTTGGATGGTTAGAAATGTTGCATGAAGCTGCAGTTTCCGGGTACAGGGTAGTTAGCTTTGGATGGTTGGAAATGTTGCGTGAAGCTGCTGTCTCTGGGTACAGGGTAGTTTGCTTTGGATGGTTGGAAATCTTGTGTGAAGCTGCTATCTCCGGGTACAGGGTAGTTCGCTTTGGATGTTTGGAAATGTTATGCGAAGCTGCTGTCTCCGGGTACCGGGTAGTTAGCTTTGGATGGTTGGAAATCTTGTGTGAAGCGGCTATCTCCGGGTACAGGGTAGTTCGCTTTGGATGGTTGGAAATCTTGTGTGAAGCTGCTGTCTCCGGGTACAGGGTAGTTTGCTTTGGATGGTTGGAAATCTTGTGTGAAGCTGCTATCTCCGGGTACAGGGTAGTTAGCTTTGGATGGTTGGAAATGTTGCATGAAGCTGCTGTCTCCGGGTACAGGGTAGTTTGCTTTGAATGGTTGGATATCTTGTGTGAAGCTTCTATCTCCGGGTACAGGGTAGTTAGCTTTGGATGGTTGGAAATCTTGTGTGAAGCTGCTGTCTCCGGGTACAGGTAGTTAGCTTCAGATGGATGGAAATGTTGTCAGATCTGCTGTCTCCAGGCACAGCGTAGTTCGCTTTGGGTGGTTGGAAATCTTGTGTGAAGCTGCTGTCTCTGGGTACAGGGTAGTTAACTTTGGATGGTTGGAAATGTTGCATGAAGCTGCTGTCTACGGGTACAGGGTAGTTTGCTTTAAATGGTTGGATATCTTGTGTGAAGCTCCTATCTCCGGGTACAGGGTAGTTCGCTTTGGATGGTTCGAAATGTTGTGCGAAGCTGCTGTCTCCGGGTACCGGGTAGTTAGCTTTGGATGGTTGGAAATCTTGTGTGAAGTTGCTGTCTCCGGGTACAGGGTAGTTAGCTTTGGATGGTTGGAAATCTTGTGTGAAGCTGCTGTCTCCGGGTACAGGGTAGTTCGCTTTGGATGGTTGGAAATCTTGTGTGAAGCTGCTGTCTCTGGATACAGGGTAGTTAACTTTGGATGGTTGGAAATATTGTGTGAAGGTGCTGTCTCCGGGTACAGGTAGTTAGCTTTGGATGGTTGGAAATATTGTGCGAATCTGCTGTCTCCAGGCACAGGGTAGTTCGCTTTGGGTGGCTGGAAATGTTGTGCGAATCTGCTGTCTCGAGGCACAGGGTAGTTTGCTTTGGATGGTTCGAAATGTTGTGCGAAGCTGCTGTCTCCGGGTACCGGGTAGTTAGCTTTGGATGGTTGGAAATCTTGTGTGCAGCTGTGGTCTCCGGGTACAGGGTAGTTAGCGTTGGATGGTTGGAAATCTTGTGTGAAGCTGCTGTCTCCGGGTACAGGTAGTTAGCTTCGGATGGTTGGAAATGTTGTGTGAAGCTGCTGTCTCCGGGGACAGGGTAGTTCGCTTTGGATGGTTGGAAATCTTGTGTGAAGCTGCTGTCTCCAGGCACAGCGTAGTTCGCTTTGGGTGGTTGGAAATGTTGTGTGAACCTGCTGTCCCCGGGTACAGGGTAGTTAGCTTTGGATGGTTGGAAATCTTGTGTGAAGCTGCTGTCTCCGGGGACAGGGTAGTTCGCTTTGGATGGTTGGAAATCTTGTGTGAAGCTGCTGTCTCTGGGTACAGGGTAGTTAACTTTGGATGATTGGAAATATATTGTGAAGCTGCTGTCTCCGGGCATACAGTAGTTAGCTTTGGATGGTTGGAAATCTTCTGTGAAGCTACTGTCCCCAGGTACAGTGTAGTTAGTTTTGGATGTTTGGAAATGTTGCATGAAGCTGCTGTCTCCGGGTACAGGTTAGTTAGCTTTGGATGTTTGGAAATCTTGTGCGAATCTGCTGTCTCCGGGTACAGGGTAGTTAGGTTTAGATGGTTGGAAATCTTGTGTGAAGCTGCTGTCTCTGGGTACAGGTAGTTAGCTTTGGATGGTTGGAAATGTTGTGCGAATCTGCTGTCTCCAGGCACAGGGTAGTTCGCTTTGGATGGTTGGAAATGTTGAGCGAATCTCCTGTCTCCGGGAACAGGGTAGTTAGGTTTGGATGGTTGGAAATCTTGTGTGAAGCTGCTGTCCCTGGGTACAGGGTAGTTAACTTTGGATAGTTGGAAATATTGTGTGAAGGTGCTGTCTCCGGGTACAGGTAGTTAGCTTTGGATGGTTGGAAATATTGTGCAAATCTGCTGTCTCCAGGCACAGGGTAGTTCGCTTTAGGTGGCTGGAAATGTTGTGCGAATCTGCTGTCTCGAGGCACAGGGTAGTTTGCTTTGGATGGTTCGAAATGTTGTGCGAAGCTGCTGTCTCCGGGTACCGGGTAGTTAGCTTTGGATGGTTGGAAATCTTTGTGAAGCTGCTGTCTCCAGGTACAGGGTAGTTAGCTTTGGATGGTTGGAAATCTTGTGTGCAGCTGTGGTCTCCGGGTACAGGGTAGTTAGCGTTGGATGGTTGGAAATCTTGTGTGAAGCTGCTGTCTCCGGGTACAGGTAGTTAGCTTCGGATGGTTGGAAATGTTGTGCGAATCTGCTGTCTCCAGGCACAGCGTAGTTCGCTTTGGGTGGTTGGAAATCTTGTGTGAACCTGCTGTCCCCGGGTACAGGGTAGTTAGCTTTGGATGGTTGGAAATCTTGTGTGAAGCAGCTGTCTCCGGGGACAGGGTAGTTCGCTTTGGATGGTTGGAAATCTTGTGTGAAGCTGCTGTCTCTGGGTACAGGGTAGTTAACTTTGGATGGTTGGAAATATTTTGTGAAGCTGCTGTCTCCGGGCATACAGTAGTTAGCTTTGGATGGTTGGAAATCTTGTGTGAAGCTACTGTCCCCAGGTACAGTGTAGTTAGTTTTGGATGGTTGGAAATGTTGCATGAAGCTGCTGACCCGGGTACAGGTTAGTTAGCTTTGGATGTTTGGAAATCTTGTGCGAATCTGCTGTCTCCGGGTACAGGGTAGTTAGGTTTAGATGGTTGGAAATCTTGTGTGAAGCTGCTGTCTCTGGGTACAGGGTAGTTAACTTTGGATGGTTGGAAATCTTGTGTGAAGATGCTGTCTCCGGGTACAGGGTAGTTCGCTTTGGATGGTTGGAAATCTTGTGTGAAGCTGCTGTCTCTGGGTACAGGGTAGTTAACTTTGGATGGTTGGAAATATTGTGTGAAGGTGCTGTCTCCGGGTACAGGTAGTTAGCTTTGGGTGGTTGGAAATGTTGTGCGAATCTGCTGTCTCCAGGCACAGGGTAGTTCGCTTTGGATGGCTGGAAATGTTGTGCGAATCTGCTGTCCCCGGGTACAGGGTAGTTAGCTTTGGATGGTTGGAAATCTTGTGTGAAGCAGCTGTCTCCGGGGACAGGGTAGTTCGCTTTGGATGGTTGGAAATCTTGTGTGAAGCTGCTGTCTCTGGGTACAGGGTAGTTAACTTTGGATGGTTGGAAATATTTTGTGAAGCTGCTGTCTCCGGGCATACAGTAGTTAGCTTTGGATGGTTGGAAATCTTGTGTGAAGCTACTGTCCCCAGGTACAGTGTAGTTAGTTTTGGATGGTTGGAAATGTTGCATGAAGCTGCTGACCCGGGTACAGGTTAGTTAGCTTTGGATGTTTGGAAATCTTGTGCGAATCTGCTGTCTCCGGGTACAGGGTAGTTAGGTTTAGATGGTTGGAAATCTTGTGTGAAGCTGCTGTCTCTGGGTACAGGGTAGTTAACTTTGGATGGTTGGAAATCTTGTGTGAAGCTGCTGTCTCCGGGTACAGGGTAGTTCGCTTTGGATGGTTGGAAATCTTGTGTGAAGCTGCTGTCTCTGGGTACAGGGTAGTTAACTTTGGATGGTTGGAAATATTGTGTGAAGGTGCTGTCTCCGGGTACAGGTAGTTAGCTTTGGGTGGTTGGAAATGTTGTGCGAATCTGCTGTCTCCAGGCACAGGGTAGTTCGCTTTGGATGGCTGGAAATGTTGTGCGAATCTGCTGTCTCCGGGCACAGGGTAGTTTGCTTTGGATGGTTGGAAATATTGTGTGAAGGTGCTGTCTCTGGGTACAGGTAGTTAGCTTTGGATGGTTGGAAATGTTGTGTGAATCTGCTGTCTCCAGGCACAGGGTAGTTCGCTTTGGATGGTTGGAAATGTTGAGCGAATCTCCTGTCTCCGGGACAGGGTAGTTCACACAACATTTCCAACCATCCAAAGCTAAGCTACTGTCTCCGGATACAGGGTAGTTAGCTTTGGATGGTTGGAAATCCTGTGTGACGCTGCACTCTCCGGGTACAGGGTAGTTAGCTTTGGATGGTTGGAAATATTGTGTGGAGCTACTGTCCCCGGGTACAGTGTTGTTAGTTTTGGATGGTTAGAAATGTTGCATGAAGCTGCAGTCTCCGGGTACAGGGTAGTTAGCTTTGGATGGTTGGAAATGTTGCGTGAAGCTGCTGTCTCTGGGTACAGGGTAGTTTGCTTTGGATGGTTGGAAATCTTGTGTGAAGCTGCTATCTCCGGGTACAGGGTAGTTCGTTTTTGGATGTTTGGAAATGTTATGCGAAGCTGCTGTCTCCGGGTACCGGGTAGTTAGCTTTGGATGGTTGGAAATCTTGTGTGAAGCGGCTATCTCCGGGTACAGGGTAGTTCGCTTTGGATGGTTGGAAATCTTGTGTGAAGCTGCTGTCTCCGGGTACAGGGTAGTTTGCTTTGGATGGCTGGAAATCTTGTGTGAAGCTGCTATCTCCGGGTACAGGGTAGTTAGCTTTGGATGGCTGGAAATCTTGTGTGAAGCTGCTGTCTCCGGGTACAGGGTAGTTTGCTTTGGATGGCTGGAAATCTTGTGTGAAGCTGCTATCTCCGGGTACAGGGTAGTTCGCTTTGGATGGTTGGAAATCTTGTGTGAAGCGGCTATCTCCGGGTACAGGGTAGTTCGCTTTGGATGGTTGGAAATCTTGTGTGAAGCTGCTGTCTCCGGGTACAGGGTAGTTTGCTTTGGATGGTTGGAAATCTTGTGTGAAGCTGCTATCTCCGGGTACAGGGTAGTTAGCTTTGGATGGTTGGAAATGTTGCATGAAGCTGCTGTCTCCGGGTACAGGGTAGTTTGCTTTGAATGGTTGGATATCTTGTGTGAAGCTTCTATCTCCGGGTACAGGGTAGTTAGCTTTGGATGGTTGGAAATCTTGTGTGAAGCTGCTGTCTCCGGGTACAGGTAGTTAGCTTCAGATGGATGGAAATGTTGTCAGATCTGCTGTCTCCAGGCACAGCGTAGTTCGCTTTGGGTGGTTGGAAATCTTGTGTGAAGCTGCTGTCTCTGGGTACAGGGTAGTTAACTTTGGATGGTTGGAAATGTTGCATGAAGCTGCTGTCTACGGGTACAGGGTAGTTTGCTTTAAATGGTTGGATATCTTGTGTGAAGCTCCTATCTCCGGGTACAGGGTAGTTCGCTTTGGATGGTTCGAAATGTTGTGCGAAGCTGCTGTCTCCGGGTACCGGGTAGTTAGCTTTGGATGGTTGGAAATCTTGTGTGAAGTTGCTGTCTCCGGGTACAGGGTAGTTAGCTTTGGATGGTTGGAAATCTTGTGTGAAGCTGCTGTCTCCGGGTACAGGGTAGTTCGCTTTGGATGGTTGGAAATCTTGTGTGAAGCTGCTGTCTCTGGATACAGGGTAGTTAACTTTGGATGGTTGGAAATATTGTGTGAAGGTGCTGTCTCCGGGTACAGGTAGTTAGCTTTGGATGGTTGGAAATATTGTGCGAATCTGCTGTCTCCAGGCACAGGGTAGTTCGCTTTGGGTGGCTGGAAATGTTGTGCGAATCTGCTGTCTCGAGGCACAGGGTAGTTTGCTTTGGATGGTTCGAAATGTTGTGCGAAGCTGCTGTCTCCGGGTACCGGGTAGTTAGCTTTGGATGGTTGGAAATCTTGTGTGCAGCTGTGGTCTCCGGGTACAGGGTAGTTAGCGTTGGATGGTTGGAAATCTTGTGTGAAGCTGCTGTCTCCGGGTACAGGTAGTTAGCTTCGGATGGTTGGAAATGTTGTGCGAATCTGCTGTCTCCAGGCACAGCGTAGTTCGCTTTGGGTGGTTGGAAATGTTGTGTGAACCTGCTGTCCCCGGGTACAGGGTAGTTAGCTTTGGATGGTTGGAAATCTTGTGTGAAGCTGCTGTCTCCGGGGACAGGGTAGTTCGCTTTGGATGGTTGGAAATCTTGTGTGAAGCTGCTGTCTCTGGGTACAGGGTAGTTAACTTTGGATGGTTGGAAATATATTGTGAAGCTGCTGTCTCCGGGCATACAGTAGTTAGCTTTGGATGGTTGGAAATCTTCTGTGAAGCTACTGTCCCCAGGTACAGTGTAGTTAGTTTTGGATGTTTGGAAATGTTGCATGAAGCTGCTGTCTCCGGGTACAGGTTAGTTAGCTTTGGATGTTTGGAAATCTTGTGCGAATCTGCTGTCTCCGGGTACAGGGTAGTTAGGTTTAGATGGTTGGAAATCTTGTGTGAAGCTGCTGTCTCTGGGTACAGGTAGTTAGCTTTGGATGGTTGGAAATGTTGTGCGAATCTGCTGTCTCCAGGCACAGGGTAGTTCGCTTTGGATGGTTGGAAATGTTGAGCGAATCTCCTGTCTCCGGGAACAGGGTAGTTAGGTTTGGATGGTTGGAAATCTTGTGTGAAGCTGCTGTCCCTGGGTACAGGGTAGTTAACTTTGGATAGTTGGAAATATTGTGTGAAGGTGCTGTCTCCGGGTACAGGTAGTTAGCTTTGGATGGTTGGAAATATTGTGCAAATCTGCTGTCTCCAGGCACAGGGTAGTTCGCTTTAGGTGGCTGGAAATGTTGTGCGAATCTGCTGTCTCGAGGCACAGGGTAGTTTGCTTTGGATGGTTCGAAATGTTGTGCGAAGCTGCTGTCTCCGGGTACCGGGTAGTTAGCTTTGGATGGTTGGAAATCTTTGTGAAGCTGCTGTCTCCAGGTACAGGGTAGTTAGCTTTGGATGGTTGGAAATCTTGTGTGCAGCTGTGGTCTCCGGGTACAGGGTAGTTAGCGTTGGATGGTTGGAAATCTTGTGTGAAGCTGCTGTCTCCGGGTACAGGTAGTTAGCTTCGGATGGTTGGAAATGTTGTGCGAATCTGCTGTCTCCAGGCACAGCGTAGTTCGCTTTGGGTGGTTGGAAATCTTGTGTGAACCTGCTGTCCCCGGGTACAGGGTAGTTAGCTTTGGATGGTTGGAAATCTTGTGTGAAGCAGCTGTCTCCGGGGACAGGGTAGTTCGCTTTGGATGGTTGGAAATCTTGTGTGAAGCTGCTGTCTCTGGGTACAGGGTAGTTAACTTTGGATGGTTGGAAATATTTTGTGAAGCTGCTGTCTCCGGGCATACAGTAGTTAGCTTTGGATGGTTGGAAATCGTGTGTGAAGCTACTGTCCCCAGGTACAGTGTAGTTATTTTTGGATGGTTGGAAATGTTGCATGAAGCTGCTGACCCGGGTACAGGTTAGTTAGCTTTGGATGTTTGGAAATCTTGTGCGAATCTGCTGTCTCCGGGTACAGGGTAGTTAGGTTTAGATGGTTGGAAATCTTGTGTGAAGCTGCTGTCTCTGGGTACAGGGTAGTTAACTTTGGATGGTTGGAAATCTTGTGTGAAGATGCTGTCTCCGGGTACAGGGTAGTTCGCTTTGGATGGTTGGAAATCTTGTGTGAAGCTGCTGTCTCTGGGTACAGGGTAGTTAACTTTGGATGGTTGGAAATATTGTGTGAAGGTGCTGTCTCCGGGTACAGGTAGTTAGCTTTGGGTGGTTGGAAATGTTGTGCGAATCTGCTGTCTCCAGGCACAGGGTAGTTCGCTTTGGATGGCTGGAAATGTTGTGCGAATCTGCTGTCCCCGGGTACAGGGTAGTTAGCTTTGGATGGTTGGAAATCTTGTGTGAAGCAGCTGTCTCCGGGGACAGGGTAGTTCGCTTTGGATGGTTGGAAATCTTGTGTGAAGCTGCTGTCTCTGGGTACAGGGTAGTTAACTTTGGATGGTTGGAAATATTTTGTGAAGCTGCTGTCTCCGGGCATACAGTAGTTAGCTTTGGATGGTTGGAAATCTTGTGTGAAGCTACTGTCCCCAGGTACAGTGTAGTTAGTTTTGGATGGTTGGAAATGTTGCATGAAGCTGCTGACCCGGGTACAGGTTAGTTAGCTTTGGATGTTTGGAAATCTTGTGCGAATCTGCTGTCTCCGGGTACAGGGTAGTTAGGTTTAGATGGTTGGAAATCTTGTGTGAAGCTGCTGTCTCTGGGTACAGGGTAGTTAACTTTGGATGGTTGGAAATCTTGTGTGAAGCTGCTGTCTCCGGGTACAGGGTAGTTCGCTTTGGATGGTTGGAAATCTTGTGTGAAGCTGCTGTCTCTGGGTACAGGGTAGTTAACTTTGGATGGTTGGAAATATTGTGTGAAGGTGCTGTCTCCGGGTACAGGTAGTTAGCTTTGGGTGGTTGGAAATGTTGTGCGAATCTGCTGTCTCCAGGCACAGGGTAGTTCGCTTTGGATGGCTGGAAATGTTGTGCGAATCTGCTGTCTCCGGGCACAGGGTAGTTTGCTTTGGATGGTTGGAAATATTGTGTGAAGGTGCTGTCTCTGGGTACAGGTAGTTAGCTTTGGATGGTTGGAAATGTTGTGTGAATCTGCTGTCTCCAGGCACAGGGTAGTTCGCTTTGGATGGTTGGAAATGTTGAGCGAATCTCCTGTCTCCGGGACAGGGTAGTTCACACAACATTTCCAACCATCCAAAGCTAAGCTACTGTCTCCGGATACAGGGTAGTTAGCTTTGGATGGTTGGAAATCTTGTGTGACGCTGCACTCTCCGGGTACAGGGTAGTTAGCTTTGGATGGTTGGAAATATTGTGTGGAGCTACTGTCCCCGGGTACAGTGTTGTTAGTTTTGGATGGTTAGAAATGTTGCATGAAGCTGCAGTCTCCGGGTACAGGGTAGTTAGCTTTGGATGGTTGGAAATGTTGCGTGAAGCTGCTGTCTCTGGGTACAGGGTAGTTTGCTTTGGATGGTTGGAAATCTTGTGTGAAGCTGCTATCTCCGGGTACAGGGTAGTTCGTTTTTGGATGTTTGGAAATGTTATGCGAAGCTGCTGTCTCCGGGTACCGGGTAGTTAGCTTTGGATGGTTGGAAATCTTGTGTGAAGCGGCTATCTCCGGGTACAGGGTAGTTCGCTTTGGATGGTTGGAAATCTTGTGTGAAGCTGCTGTCTCCGGGTACAGGGTAGTTTGCTTTGGATGGCTGGAAATCTTGTGTGAAGCTGCTATCTCCGGGTACAGGGTAGTTAGCTTTGGATGGCTGGAAATCTTGTGTGAAGCTGCTATCTCCGGGTACAGGGTAGTTTGCTTTGAATGGTTGGATATCTTTTGTGAAGCTCCTATCTCCGGGTACAGGGTAGTTAGCTTTGGATGGTTCGAAATCTTGTGTGAAGCTGCTGTCTCCGGGTACAGGGTAGTTAGCTTTGGATGGTTGGAAATCTTGTGTGAAGCTGCTGTCTCCGGGTACAGGGTAATTCGCTTTGGATGGTTGGAAATCTTATGTGAAGCTGCTGTCCCCGGGCACAGGGTAGTTCGCTTTGGATGGTTGGAAATGTTGTGTGAACCTGCTGTCCCCGGGTACAGGGTAGTTAGCTTTGGATGGTTGGAAATCTTGTGGGAAGCTGCTGTCTCCGGGTACAGGGTAGTTCGCTTTGGATGGTTGGAAATCTTGTGTGAAGCTGCTGTCTCTGGGTACAGGGTAGTTAACTTTGGATGGTTGGAAATATTGTGTGAAGCTGCTGTCTCCGGGCACACGGTAGTTAGCTTTGGATGGTTGGAAATCTTGTGTGAAGCTACTGTCCCCAGGTACAGTGTAGTTAGTTTTGGATGGTTGGAAATGTTGCATGAAACTGCTGTCTCCGGGTACATGGTAGTTAGCTTTGGATGTTTGGAAATCTTGTGTGCAGCTGTGGTCTCCGGGTACAGGGTAGTTAGCTTTGGATGGTTGGAAATCTTGTGTGAAGCTGCTGTCTCCGGGTACAGGGTAGTTAGCTTTGGATGGTTGGAAATCTTGTGTGCAGCTGTGGTCTCCGGGTACAGGGTAGTTAGTTTTGGTTGGTTGGAAATCTTGTGTGAAGCTGATGTCTCCGGGTACAGGTAGTTAGCTTCGGATTGTTGGAAATGTTGTGCGAATCTGCTGTCTCCAGGCGCAGCGTACTTCGCTTTGGGTGGTTGGAAATGTTGTGTGAACCTGCTGTCCCCGGGTACAGGGTAGTTAGCTTTGGATGGTTGGAAATCTTGTGTGAAGCTGCTGTCTCCGGGTACAGGGTAGTTCGCTTTGGATGGTTGGAAATCTTGTGTGAAGCTGCTGTCTCTGGGTATAGGGTAGTTAACTTTGGATGGATGGAAATATATTGTGAAGCTGCTGTCTCCGAGCACACAGTAGTTAGCTTTGGATGGTTGGAAATCTTGTGTGAAGCTACTGTCCCCAGGTACAGTGTAGTTAGTTTTGGATGGTTGGAAATGTGGCATGAAGCTGCTGTCTCCGGGTACAGGTTAGTTAGCTTTGGATGTTTGGAAATCTTGTGCGAATCTGCTGTCTCCGGGTACAGGGTAGTTAGGTTTGGATGGTTGGAAATCTTGTGTGAAGCTGCTGTCTCTGGGTACAGGGTAGTTAACTTTGGATGGTTGGATATATTGTGTGAAGGTGCTGTCTCCGGGTACAGGTAGTTAGCTTTGGATGGTTGGAAATGTTGTGCGAATCTGCTGTCTCCAGGCACACGGTAGTTCGCTTTGGATGGCTGGAAATGTTGTGCGAATCTGCTGTCTCCGGGCACAGGTTAGTTTGCTTTGGATGGTTCGAAATATTGTGCGAAGCTGCTGTCTCTGGGTACCGGGTAGTTAGCTTTGGATGGTTGGAAATCTTTGTGAAGCTGCTGTCTCCGGGTACAGGGTAGTTAGCTTTGGATGGTTGGAAATCTTGTGTGCAGCTGTGGTCTCCGGGTCCAGGGTAGTTAGCTTTGGATGGTTGGAAATCTTGTGTGAAGCTGCTGTCTCCGGGTACAGGTAGTTAACTTTGGATGGTTGGAAATCTTGTGTGAACCTGCTGTCTCCGGGTACAGGGTAGTTCGCTTTTGGATGGTTGGAAATCTTGTGTGAAGCTGCTGTCTCTGGGTACAGGGTAGTAACTTTGGATGGTTGGAAATATTGTGTGAAGCTGCTGTCTCCGGGCACACAATAGTTAGCTTTGGATGGTTGGAAATCTTGTGTGAAGCTACTGTCCCCAGGTACAGTGTAGTTAGTTTTGGATGGTTGGAAATGTTGCATGAAGCTGCTGTCTCCGGGTAGAGGGTAGTTAGGTTTGGATGGTTGGAAATCTTGTGTGAAGCTGCTGTCTCTGGGTACAGGGTAGTTAACTTTGGATGGTTGGAAATCTTGTGTGAAGCTGCTGTCTCTGGGTACAGGGTAGTTCGCATTGGATGGTTGGAAATCTTGTGTGAAGCTGCTGTCTCTGGGTACAGGGTAGTTAACTTTGGATGGTTGGAAATATTGTGTGAAGGTGCTGTCTCCGGATACAGGTAGTTAGCTTTGGATGGTTGGAAATGTTGTGCGAATCTGCTGTCTCCAGGCAAAGGGTAGTTCGCTTTGGATGGCTGGAAATGTTGTGCGAATCTGCTGTCTCCGGGCACATGGTAGTTTGCTTTGGATGGTTCGAAATGTTGTGCGAAGCTGCTGTCTCCGGGTACCGGGTAGTTAGCTTTGGATGGTTGGAAATCTTGTGTGAAGCTGCTGTCTCCGGGTACAGGTAGTTAGCTTCGGATGGTTGGAAATCTTCTGTGAAGCTGCTGTCTCTGACTACAAGGTAGTTCGTTTTTGGATGGTTGGAAATCTTGTGTGAAGCTGCTATCTCCGGGTACAGGGTAGTTAGCTTTGGATGGTTGGAAATCTTGTGTGAAGCTGCTGTCTCCGGGTACAGGGTAGTTAGCTTTGTATGGTTGGAAATCTTGTGTGAAGCTGCTGTCTCTGGCTACAGGGTAGTTAGCTTTGGATGGTTGGAAATCTTGTGTGAAGCTGCTGTCTCTGGCTACAAGGTAGTTCATTTTTGGATTGTTGGAAATCTTGTGTGAAGGTGCTGTCTCTGGGTACAGGTAGTTAGCTTTGGATGGTTGGAAATGTTGAGAGAATCTCCTGTCTCAGGGCACAGGGTAGTTCGCTTTGGATGGTTGGAAATGTTGTGTGAGGCTGCTGTCTCCGGGTACAGGGTAGTTAGCTTTGGATGGTTGGAAATCTTTTGTGAAGCTGCTGTCTCCGGGCACACGGTAGTTAGCTTTGGATGGTTGGAAATCTTGTGTGAAGCTACTGTCCCCAGGTACAGTGTAGTTAGTTTTGGATGGTTGGAAATGTTGCATGAAGCTGCTGTCTCCGGATACAGGGTAGTTAGCATTGGATGTTTGGAAATCTTGTGCGAATCTGCTGTCTCCGGGTACAGGGTAGTTAGCTTTGTATGGTTGGAAATCTTGTGTGAAGCTGCTGTCTCTGGCTACAGGGTAGTTAGCTTTGGATGGTTGGAAATCTTGTGTGAAGCTGCTGTCTCTGGCTACAAGGTAGTTCATTTTTGGATTGTTGGAAATCTTGTGTGAAGGTGCTGTCTCTGGGTACAGGTAGTTAGCTTTGGATGGTTGGAAATGTTGAGCGAATCTCCTGTCTCAGGGCACAGGGTAGTTCGCTTTGGATGGTTGGAAATGTTGTGTGAGGCTGCTGTCTCCGGGTACAGGGTAGTTAGCTTTGGATGGTTGGAAATCTTGTGTGAAGCTGCTGTCTCCGGGTACAGGGTAGTTTGCTTTGGATGGCTGGAAATGTTGTGCGAATCTGCTGTCTCCGGGCACAGGGTAGTTTGCTTTGGATGGTTCGAAATGTTGTGCGAAGCTGCTGTCTCCGGGTACCAGGTAGTTAGCTTTGGATGGTTGGAAATCTTTGTGAAGCTGCTGTCTCTGGGTACAGGGTAGTTAGCTTTGGATGGTTGGAAATCTTGTGTGCAGCTGTGGTCTCCCGGTACAGGGTAGTTAGCTTTGGATGGTTGGAAATCTTGTGTGAAGCTGCTGTCTCCGGGTACAGGTAGTTAGCTTCGGATGGTTGGAAATGTTGTGCGAATCTGCTGTCTCCGGGCACAGGGTAGTTCGCTTTGGATGGTTGGAAATGTTGTGTGAGGCTGCTGTCTCCGGGTACAGGGTAGTTAGCTTTGGATGGTTGGAAATCTTGTGTGAAGCTGCTGTCTCTGGATACAGGGTAGTTAACTTTGGATGGTTGGAAATATTGTGTGAAGGTGCTGTCTCCGGGTACAGGTAGTTAGCTTTGGATGGTTGGAAATATTGTGCGAATCTGCTGTCTCCAGGCACAGGGTAGTTCGCTTTGGGTGGCTGGAAATGTTGTGCGAATCTGCTGTCTCGAGGCACAGGGTAGTTTGCTTTGGATGGTTCGAAATGTTGTGCGAAGCTGCTGTCTCCGGGTACCGGGTAGTTAGCTTTGGATGGTTGGAAATCTTGTGTGCAGCTGTGGTCTCCGGGTACAGGGTAGTTAGCGTTGGATGGTTGGAAATCTTGTGTGAAGCTGCTGTCTCCGGGTACAGGTAGTTAGCTTCGGATGGTTGGAAATGTTGTGCGAATCTGCTGTCTCCAGGCACAGCGTAGTTCGCTTTGGGTGGTTGGAAATGTTGTGTGAACCTGCTGTCCCCGGGTACAGGGTAGTTAGCTTTGGATGGTTGGAAATCTTGTGTGAAGCTGCTGTCTCCGGGGACAGGGTAGTTCGCTTTGGATGGTTGGAAATCTTGTGTGAAGCTGCTGTCTCTGGGTACAGGGTAGTTAACTTTGGATGGTTGGAAATATATTGTGAAGCTGCTGTCTCCGGGCATACAGTAGTTAGCTTTGGATGGTTGGAAATCTTCTGTGAAGCTACTGTCCCCAGGTACAGTGTAGTTAGTTTTGGATGTTTGGAAATGTTGCATGAAGCTGCTGTCTCCGGGTACAGGTTAGTTAGCTTTGGATGTTTGGAAATCTTGTGCGAATCTGCTGTCTCCGGGTACAGGGTAGTTAGGTTTAGATGGTTGGAAATCTTGTGTGAAGCTGCTGTCTCTGGGTACAGGTAGTTAGCTTTGGATGGTTGGAAATGTTGTGCGAATCTGCTGTCTCCAGGCACAGGGTAGTTCGCTTTGGATGGTTGGAAATGTTGAGCGAATCTCCTGTCTCCGGGAACAGGGTAGTTAGGTTTGGATGGTTGGAAATCTTGTGTGAAGCTGCTGTCTCCGGGTACAGGGTAGTTAGCATTGGATGTTTGGAAATCTTGTGCGAATCTGCTGTCTCTGAGTACAGGGTAGTTAAGTTTGGATGGTTGGAAATTTGTGTGAAGCTGCTGTCTCTGGGTACAGGGTAGTTAACTTTGGATGGTTGGAAATCTTGTGTGAAGCTGCTGTCTCCGGGTACAGGGTAGTTCGCTTTGGATGGCTGGAAATGTTGTGCGAATCTGCTGTCTCCGGGCACAGGGTAGTTTGCTTTGGATGGTTTGAAATGTTGTGCGAAGCTGCTGTCTCCGGGTACCGGGTAGTTAGCTTTGGATGGTTGGAAATCTTTGTGAAGCTGCTGTCTCCGGGTACAGGGTAGTTAGCTTTGGATGGTTGGAAATCTTGTGTGCAGCTGTGGTCTCCGGGTACAGGGTATTTAGCTTTGGATGGTTGGAAATCTTGTGTGAAGCTGCTGTCTCCGGGTACAGGTAGTTATCTTCGGATGGTTGGAAATGTTGTGCGAATCTGCTGTCTCCAGGCACAGCGTAGTTCGCTTTGGGTGGTTGGAAATGTTGTGTGAACCTGCTGTCCCCCGGTACAGGGTAGTTAGCTTTGGATGGTTGGAAATCTTGTGTGAAGCTGCTGTCTCCGGGTACAGGGTAGTTCGCTTTGGATGGTTGGAAATCTTGTGTGAAGCTGCTGTCTCTGGGTACAGGGTAGTTAACTTTGGATGGTTGGAAATATATTGTGAAGCTGCTGTCTCCGGGCACACAGTAGTTAGCTTTGGATGGTTGGAAATCTTGTGTGAAGCTACTGTCCCCAGGTACAGTGTAGTTAATTTTGGATGGTTGGAAATGTTGCATGAAGCTGCTGTCTCCGGGTACCGGGTAGTTAGATTTGGATGGTTGGAAATCTTGTGTGAAGCTGCTGTCTCCGGGTACCGGGTAGTTAGCTTTGGATGGTTGGAAATCTTGTGTGAAGCTGCGGTCTCCAGGTACAGGGTAGTTAGCTTTGGATGGTTGGAAATCTTCTGTGAAGCTGCTGTCTCTGGCTACAAGGTAGTTTGTTTTTGGATGGTTGGAAATCTTGTGTGAAGCTGCTATCTCCGGGTACAGGGTAGTTAGCTTTGGATGGTTGGAAATCTTGTGTGAAGCTGCTGTCTCCGGGTACAGGGTAGTTAGCTTTGGATGGTTGGAAATCTTGTGTGAAGCTGCTGTCTCTGGCTACAGGGTAGTTAGCTTTGGATGGTTGGAAATCTTGTGTGAAGCTGCTGTCTCTGGCTACAAGGTAGTTCATTTTTGGATTGTTGGAAATCCTGTGTGAAGGTGCTGTCTCTGGGTACAGGTAGTTAGCTTTGGATGGTTGGAAATGTTGTGCGAATCTGCTGTCTCCAGGCACAGGGTAGTTCGCTTTGGATGGTTGGAAATGTTGAGCGAATCTCCTGTCTCCGGGCACAGGGTAGTTCACACAACATTTCCAACCATCCAAAGCTAAGCTACTGTCTCCGGGTACAGGGTAGTTAGCTTTGGATGGTTGGAAATCTTGTGTGACGCTGCACTCTCCGGGTACAGGGTAGTTAGCTTTGGATGGTTGGAAATATTGTGTGGAGCTACTGTCCCCTGGTACAGTGTTGTTAGTTTTGGATGGTTAGAAATGTTGCATGAAGCTGCAGTTTCCGGGTACAGGGTAGTTAGCTTTGGATGGTTGGAAATGTTGCGTGAAGCTGCTGTCTCTGGGTACAGGGTAGTTTGCTTTGGATGGTTGGAAATCTTGTGTGAAGCTGCTATCTCCGGGTACAGGGTAGTTCGCTTTGGATGTTTGGAAATGTTATGCGAAGCTGCTGTCTCCGGGTACCGGGTAGTTAGCTTTGGATGGTTGGAAATCTTGTGTGAAGCGGCTATCTCCGGGTACAGGGTAGTTCGCTTTGGATGGTTGGAAATCTTGTGTGAAGCTGCTGTCTCCGGGTACAGGGTAGTTTGCTTTGGATGGTTGGAAATCTTGTGTGAAGCTGCTATCTCCGGGTACAGGGTAGTTAGCTTTGGATGGTTGGAAATGTTGCATGAAGCTGCTGTCTCCGGGTACAGGGTAGTTTGCTTTGAATGGTTGGATATCTTGTGTGAAGCTTCTATCTCCGGGTACAGGGTAGTTAGCTTTGGATGGTTGGAAATCTTGTGTGAAGCTGCTGTCTCCGGGTACAGGTAGTTAGCTTCAGATGGATGGAAATGTTGTCAGATCTGCTGTCTCCAGGCACAGCGTAGTTCGCTTTGGGTGGTTGGAAATCTTGTGTGAAGCTGCTGTCTCTGGGTACAGGGTAGTTAACTTTGGATGGTTGGAAATGTTGCATGAAGCTGCTGTCTACGGGTACAGGGTAGTTTGCTTTAAATGGTTGGATATCTTGTGTGAAGCTCCTATCTCCGGGTACAGGGTAGTTCGCTTTGGATGGTTCGAAATGTTGTGCGAAGCTGCTGTCTCCGGGTACCGGGTAGTTAGCTTTGGATGGTTGGAAATCTTGTGTGAAGCTGCTGTCTCCGGGTACAGGGTAGTTAGCTTTGGATGGTTGGAAATCTTGTGTGAAGCTGCTGTCTCCGGGTACAGGGTAGTTCGCTTTGGATGGTTGGAAATCTTGTGTGAAGCTGCTGTCTCTGGATACAGGGTAGTTAACTTTGGATGGTTGGAAATATTGTGTGAAGGTGCTGTCTCCGGGTACAGGTAGTTAGCTTTGGATGGTTGGAAATATTGTGCGAATCTGCTGTCTCCAGGCACAGGGTAGTTCGCTTTGGGTGGCTGGAAATGTTGTGCGAATCTGCTGTCTCGAGGCACAGGGTAGTTTGCTTTGGATGGTTCGAAATGTTGTGCGAAGCTGCTGTCTCCGGGTACCGGGTAGTTAGCTTTGGATGGTTGGAAATCTTGTGTGCAGCTGTGGTCTCCGGGTACAGGGTAGTTAGCGTTGGATGGTTGGAAATCTTGTGTGAAGCTGCTGTCTCCGGGTACAGGTAGTTAGCTTCGGATGGTTGGAAATGTTGTGCGAATCTGCTGTCTCCAGGCACAGCGTAGTTCGCTTTGGGTGGTTGGAAATGTTGTGTGAACCTGCTGTCCCCGGGTACAGGGTAGTTAGCTTTGGATGGTTGGAAATCTTGTGTGAAGCTGCTGTCTCCGGGGACAGGGTAGTTCGCTTTGGATGGTTGGAAATCTTGTGTGAAGCTGCTGTCTCTGGGTACAGGGTAGTTAACTTTGGATGGTTGGAAATATATTGTGAAGCTGCTGTCTCCGGGCATACAGTAGTTAGCTTTGGATGGTTGGAAATCTTCTGTGAAGCTACTGTCCCCAGGTACAGTGTAGTTAGTTTTGGATGTTTGGAAATGTTGCATGAAGCTGCTGTCTCCGGGTACAGGTTAGTTAGCTTTGGATGTTTGGAAATCTTGTGCGAATCTGCTGTCTCCGGGTACAGGGTAGTTAGGTTTAGATGGTTGGAAATCTTGTGTGAAGCTGCTGTCTCTGGGTACAGGTAGTTCGCTTTGGATGGTTGGAAATGTTGAGCGAATCTCCTGTCTCCGGGAACAGGGTAGTTAGGTTTGGATGGTTGGAAATCTTGTGTGAAGCTGCTGTCTCTGGGTACAGGGTAGTTAACTTTGGATAGTTGGAAATATTGTGTGAAGGTGCTGTCTCCGGGTACAGGTAGTTAGCTTTGGATGGTTGGAAATATTGTGCAAATCTGCTGTCTCCAGGCACAGGGTAGTTCGCTTTAGGTGGCTGGAAATGTTGTGCGAATCTGCTGTCTCGAGGCACAGGGTAGTTTGCTTTGGATGGTTCGAAATGTTGTGCGAAGCTGCTGTCTCCGGGTACCGGGTAGTTAGCTTTGGATGGTTGGAAATCTTTGTGAAGCTGCTGTCTCCAGGTACAGGGTAGTTAGCTTTGGATGGTTGGAAATCTTGTGTGCAGCTGTGGTCTCCGGGTACAGGGTAGTTAGCGTTGGATGGTTGGAAATCTTGTGTGAAGCTGCTGTCTCCGGGTACAGGTAGTTAGCTTCGGATGGTTGGAAATGTTGTGCGAATCTGCTGTCTCCAGGCACAGCGTAGTTCGCTTTGGGTGGTTGGAAATCTTGTGTGAACCTGCTGTCCCCGGGTACAGGGTAGTTAGCTTTGGATGGTTGGAAATCTTGTGTGAAGCAGCTGTCTCCGGGGACAGGGTAGTTCGCTTTGGATGGTTGGAAATCTTGTGTGAAGCTGCTGTCTCTGGGTACAGGGTAGTTAACTTTGGATGGTTGGAAATATTTTGTGAAGCTGCTGTCTCCGGGCATACAGTAGTTAGCTTTGGATGGTTGGAAATCTTGTGTGAAGCTACTGTCCCCAGGTACAGTGTAGTTAGTTTTGGATGGTTGGAAATGTTGCATGAAGCTGCTGACCCGGGTACAGGTTAGTTAGCTTTGGATGTTTGGAAATCTTGTGCGAATCTGCTGTCTCCGGGTACAGGGTAGTTAGGTTTAGATGGTTGGAAATCTTGTGTGAAGCTGCTGTCTCTGGGTACAGGGTAGTTAACTTTGGATGGTTGGAAATCTTGTGTGAAGATGCTGTCTCCGGGTACAGGGTAGTTCGCTTTGGATGGTTGGAAATCTTGTGTGAAGCTGCTGTCTCTGGGTACAGGGTAGTTAACTTTGGATGGTTGGAAATATTGTGTGAAGATGCTGTCTCCGGGTACAGGTAGTTAGCTTTGGGTGGTTGGAAATGTTGTGCGAATCTGCTGTCTCCAGGCACAGGGTAGTTCGCTTTGGATGGCTGGAAATGTTGTGCGAATCTGCTGTCCCCGGGTACAGGGTAGTTAGCTTTGGATGGTTGGAAATCTTGTGTGAAGCAGCTGTCTCCGGGGACAGGGTAGTTCGCTTTGGATGGTTGGAAATCTTGTGTGAAGCTGCTGTCTCTGGGTACAGGGTAGTTAACTTTGGATGGTTGGAAATATTTTGTGAAGCTGCTGTCTCCGGGCATACAGTAGTTAGCTTTGGATGGTTGGAAATCTTGTGTGAAGCTACTGTCCCCAGGTACAGTGTAGTTAGTTTTGGATGGTTGGAAATGTTGCATGAAGCTGCTGACCCGGGTACAGGTTAGTTAGCTTTGGATGTTTGGAAATCTTGTGCGAATCTGCTGTCTCCGGGTACAGGGTAGTTAGGTTTAGATGGTTGGAAATCTTGTGTGAAGCTGCTGTCTCTGGGTACAGGGTAGTTAACTTTGGATGGTTGGAAATCTTGTGTGAAGCTGCTGTCTCCGGGTACAGGGTAGTTCGCTTTGGATGGTTGGAAATCTTGTGTGAAGCTGCTGTCTCTGGGTACAGGGTAGTTAACTTTGGATGGTTGGAAATATTGTGTGAAGGTGCTGTCTCCGGGTACAGGTAGTTAGCTTTGGGTGGTTGGAAATGTTGTGCGAATCTGCTGTCTCCAGGCACAGGGTAGTTCGCTTTGGATGGCTGGAAATGTTGTGCGAATCTGCTGTCTCCGGGCACAGGGTAGTTTGCTTTGGATGGTTGGAAATATTGTGTGAAGGTGCTGTCTCTGGGTACAGGTAGTTAGCTTTGGATGGTTGGAAATGTTGTGTGAATCTGCTGTCTCCAGGCACAGGGTAGTTCGCTTTGGATGGTTGGAAATGTTGAGCGAATCTCCTGTCTCCGGGACAGGGTAGTTCACACAACATTTCCAACCATCCAAAGCTAAGCTACTGTCTCCGGATACAGGGTAGTTAGCTTTGGATGGTTGGAAATCTTGTGTGACGCTGCACTCTCCGGGTACAGGGTAGTTAGCTTTGGATGGTTGGAAATATTGTGTGGAGCTACTGTCCCCGGGTACAGTGTTGTTAGTTTTGGATGGTTAGAAATGTTGCATGAAGCTGCAGTCTCCGGGTACAGGGTAGTTAGCTTTGGATGGTTGGAAATGTTGCGTGAAGCTGCTGTCTCTGGGTACAGGGTAGTTTGCTTTGGATGGTTGGAAATCTTGTGTGAAGCTGCTATCTCCGGGTACAGGGTAGTTCGTTTTTGGATGTTTGGAAATGTTATGCGAAGCTGCTGTCTCCGGGTACCGGGTAGTTAGCTTTGGATGGTTGGAAATCTTGTGTGAAGCGGCTATCTCCGGGTACAGGGTAGTTCGCTTTGGATGGTTGGAAATCTTGTGTGAAGCTGCTGTCTCCGGGTACAGGGTAGTTTGCTTTGGATGGCTGGAAATCTTGTGTGAAGCTGCTATCTCCGGGTACAGGGTAGTTAGCTTTGGATGGCTGGAAATCTTGTGTGAAGCTGCTATCTCCGGGTACAGGGTAGTTTGCTTTGAATGGTTGGATATCTTTTGTGAAGCTCCTATCTCCGGGTACAGGGTAGTTAGCTTTGGATGGTTCGAAATCTTGTGTGAAGCTGCTGTCTCCGGGTACAGGGTAGTTAGCTTTGGATGGTTGGAAATCTTGTGTGAAGCTGCTGTCTCCGGGTACAGGGTAATTCGCTTTGGATGGTTGGAAATCTTATGTGAAGCTGCTGTCCCCGGGCACAGGGTAGTTCGCTTTGGATGGTTGGAAATGTTGTGTGAACCTGCTGTCCCCGGGTACAGGGTAGTTAGCTTTGGATGGTTGGAAATCTTGTGGGAAGCTGCTGTCTCCGGGTACAGGGTAGTTCGCTTTGGATGGTTGGAAATCTTGTGTGAAGCTGCTGTCTCTGGGTACAGGGTAGTTAACTTTGGATGGTTGGAAATATTGTGTGAAGCTGCTGTCTCCGGGCACACGGTAGTTAGCTTTGGATGGTTGGAAATCTTGTGTGAAGCTACTGTCCCCAGGTACAGTGTAGTTAGTTTTGGATGGTTGGAAATGTTGCATGAAACTGCTGTCTCCGGGTACATGGTAGTTAGCTTTGGATGTTTGGAAATCTTGTGTGCAGCTGTGGTCTCCGGGTACAGGGTAGTTAGCTTTGGATGGTTGGAAATCTTGTGTGAAGCTGCTGTCTCCGGGTACAGGGTAGTTAGCTTTGGATGGTTGGAAATCTTGTGTGCAGCTGTGGTCTCCGGGTACAGGGTAGTTAGCTTTGGATGGTTGGAAATCTTGTGTGAAGCTGCTGTCTCCGGGTACAGGTAGTTAGCTTCGGATGGTTGGAAATGTTGTGCGAATCTGCTGTCTCCAGGCGCAGCGTACTTCGCTTTGGGTGGTTAGAAATGTTGTGTGAACCTGCTGTCCCCGGGTACAGGGTAGTTAGCTTTGGATGGTTGGAAATCTTGTGTGAAGCTGCTGTCTCCGGGTACAGGGTAGTTCGCTTTGGATGGTTGGAAATCTTGTGTGAAGCTGCTGTCTCTGGGTATAGGGTAGTTAACTTTGGATGGATGGAAATATATTGTGAAGCTGCTGTCTCCGAGCACACAGTAGTTAGCTTTGGATGGTTGGAAATCTTGTGTGAAGCTACTGTCCCCAGGTACAGTGTAGTTAGTTTTGGATGGTTGGAAATGTGGCATGAAGCTGCTGTCTCCGGGTACAGGTTAGTTAGCTTTGGATGTTTGGAAATCTTGTGCGAATCTGCTGTCTCCGGGTACAGGGTAGTTAGGTTTGGATGGTTGGAAATCTTGTGTGCAGCTGTGGTCTCCGGGTCCAGGGTAGTTAGCTTTGGATGGTTGGAAATCTTGTGTGAAGCTGCTGTCTCCGGGTACAGGTAGTTAACTTTGGATGGTTGGAAATCTTGTGTGAAGCTGCTGTCTCAGGGTACAGGGTAGTTAACTTTGGATGGTTGGATATATTGTGTGAAGGTGCTGTCTCCGGGTACAGGTAGTTAGCTTTGGATGGTTGGAAATGTTGTGCGAATCTGCTGTCTCCAGGCACAGGGTAGTTCGCTTTGGATGGCTGGAAATGTTGTGCGAATCTGCTGTCTCCGGGCACAGGTTAGTTTGCTTTGGATGGTTCGAAATATTGTGCGAAGCTGCTGTCTCTGGGTACCGGGTAGTTAGCTTTGGATGGTTGGAAATCTTTGTGAAGCTGCTGTCTCCGGGTACAGGGTAGTTAGCTTTGGATGGTTGGAAATCTTGTGTGCAGCTGTGGTCTCCGGGTCCAGGGTAGTTAGCTTTGGATGGTTGGAAATCTTGTGTGAAGCTGCTGTCTCCGGGTACAGGTAGTTAACTTTGGATGGTTGGAAATCTTGTGTGAACCTGCTGTCTCCGGGTACAGGGTAGTTCGCTTTTGGATGGTTGGAAATCTTGTGTGAAGCTGCTGTCTCTGGGTACAGGGTAGTAACTTTGGATGGTTGGAAATATTGTGTGAAGCTGCTGTCTCCGGGCACACAATAGTTAGCTTTGGATGGTTGGAAATCTTGTGTGAAGCTACTGTCCCCAGGTACAGTGTAGTTAGTTTTGGATGGTTGGAAATGTTGCATGAAGCTGCTGTCTCCGGGTAGAGGGTAGTTAGGTTTGGATGGTTGGAAATCTTGTGTGAAGCTGCTGTCTCTGGGTACAGGGTAGTTAACTTTGGATGGTTGGAAATCTTGTGTGAAGCTGCTGTCTCTGGGTACAGGGTAGTTCGCATTGGATGGTTGGAAATCTTGTGTGAAGCTGCTGTCTCTGGGTACAGGGTAGTTAACTTTGGATGGTTGGAAATATTGTGTGAAGGTGCTGTCTCCGGATACAGGTAGTTAGCTTTGGATGGTTGGAAATGTTGTGCGAATCTGCTGTCTCCAGGCAAAGGGTAGTTCGCTTTGGATGGCTGGAAATGTTGTGCGAATCTGCTGTCTCCGGGCACATGGTAGTTTGCTTTGGATGGTTCGAAATGTTGTGCGAAGCTGCTGTCTCCGGGTACCGGGTAGTTAGCTTTGGATGGTTGGAAATCTTGTGTGAAGCTGCTGTCTCCGGGTACAGGTAGTTAGCTTCGGATGGTTGGAAATCTTCTGTGAAGCTGCTGTCTCTGACTACAAGGTAGTTCGTTTTTGGATGGTTGGAAATCTTGTGTGAAGCTGCTATCTCCGGGTACAGGGTAGTTAGCTTTGGATGGTTGGAAATCTTGTGTGAAGCTGCTGTCTCCGGGTACAGGGTAGTTAGCTTTGTATGGTTGGAAATCTTGTGTGAAGCTGCTGTCTCTGGCTACAGGGTAGTTAGCTTTGGATGGTTGGAAATCTTGTGTGAAGCTGCTGTCTCTGGCTACAAGGTAGTTCATTTTTGGATTGTTGGAAATCTTGTGTGAAGGTGCTGTCTCTGGGTACAGGTAGTTAGCTTTGGATGGTTGGAAATGTTGAGCGAATCTCCTGTCTCAGGGCACAGGGTAGTTCGCTTTGGATGGTTGGAAATGTTGTGTGAGGCTGCTGTCTCCGGGTACAGGGTAGTTAGCTTTGGATGGTTGGAAATCTTGTGTGAAGCTGCTGTCTCCGGGCACACGGTAGTTAGCTTTGGATGGTTGGAAATCCTGTGTGAAGCTACTGTCCCCAGGTACAGTGTAGTTAGTTTTGGATGGTTGGAAATGTTGCATGAAGCTGCTGTCTCCGGATACAGGGTAGTTAGCATTGGATGTTTGGAAATCTTGTGCGAATCTGCTGTCTCCGGGTACAGGGTAGTTAGCTTTGTATGGTTGGAAATCTTGTGTGAAGCTGCTGTCTCTGGCTACAGGGTAGTTAGCTTTGGATGGTTGGAAATCTTGTGTGAAGCTGCTGTCTCTGGCTACAAGGTAGTTCATTTTTGGATTGTTGGAAATCTTGTGTGAAGGTGCTGTCTCTGGGTACAGGTAGTTAGCTTTGGATGGTTGGAAATGTTGAGCGAATCTCCTGTCTCAGGGCACAGGGTAGTTCGCTTTGGATGGTTGGAAATGTTGTGTGAGGCTGCTGTCTCCGGGTACAGGGTAGTTAGCTTTGGATGGTTGGAAATCTTGTGTGAAGCTGCTGTCTCCGGGTACAGGGTAGTTTGCTTTGGATGGCTGGAAATGTTGTGCGAATCTGCTGTCTCCGGGCACAGGGTAGTTTGCTTTGGATGGTTCGAAATGTTGTGCGAAGCTGCTGTCTCCGGGTACCAGGTAGTTAGCTTTGGATGGTTGGAAATCTTTGTGAAGCTGCTGTCTCTGGGTACAGGGTAGTTAGCTTTGGATGGTTGGAAATCTTGTGTGCAGCTGTGGTCTCCGGGTACAGGGTAGTTAGCTTTGGATGGTTGGAAATCTTGTGTGAAGCTGCTGTCTCCGGGTACAGGTAGTTAGCTTCGGATGGTTGGAAATGTTGTGCGAATCTGCTGTCTCCGGGCACAGGGTAGTTCGCTTTGGATGGTTGGAAATGTTGTGTGAGGCTGCTGTCTCCGGGTACAGGGTAGTTAGCTTTGGATGGTTGGAAATCTTGTGTGAAGCTGCTGTCTCCGGGCACACGGTAGTTAGCTTTGGATGGTTGGAAATGTTGAGCGAATTTCCTGTCTCCGGGCACAGGGTAGTTCGCTTTGGATGGTTGGAAATGTTGTGTGAGGCTGCTGTCTCCGGGTACAGGGTAGTTAGCTTTGGATGGTTGGAAATCTTGTGTGAAGCTGCTGTCTCCGGGCACACGGTAGTTAGCTTTGGATGGTTGGAAATCTTGTGTGAAGCTAATGTCCCCAGGTACAGTGTAGTTAGTTTTGGATGGTTGGAAATGTTGCATGAAGCTGCTGTCTCCGGGTACAGGGTAGTTAGCATTGGATGTTTGGAAATCTTGTGCGAATCTGCTGTCTCTGAGTACAGGGTAGTTAAGTTTGGATGGTTGGAAATTTGTGTGAAGCTGCTGTCTCTGGGTACAGGGTAGTTAACTTTGGATGGTTGGAAATCTTGTGTGAAGCTGCTGTCTCCGGGTACAGGGTAGTTCGCTTTGGATGGCTGGAAATGTTGTGCGAATCTGCTGTCTCCGGGCACAGGGTAGTTTGCTTTGGATGGTTCGAAATGTTGTGCGAAGCTGCTGTCTCCGGGTACCGGGTAGTTAGCTTTGGATGGTTGGAAATCTTTGTGAAGCTGCTGTCTCCGGGTACAGGGTAGTTAGCTTTGGATGGTTGGAAATCTTGTGTGCAGCTGTGGTCTCCGGGTACAGGGTATTTAGCTTTGGATGGTTGGAAATCTTGTGTGAAGCTGCTGTCTCCGGGTACAGGTAGTTAGCTTCGGATGGTTGGAAATGTTGTGCGAATCTGCTGTCTCCAGGCACAGCGTAGTTCGCTTTGGGTGGTTGGAAATGTTGTGTGAACCTGCTGTCCCCCGGTACAGGGTAGTTAGCTTTGGATGGTTGGAAATCTTGTGTGAAGCTGCTGTCTCCGGGTACAGGGTAGTTCGCTTTGGATGGTTGGAAATCTTGTGTGAAGCTGCTGTCTCTGGGTACAGGGTAGTTAACTTTGGATGGTTGGAATATATTGTGAAGCTGCTGTCTCCGGGCACACAGTAGTTAGCTTTGGATGGTTGGAAATCTTGTGTGAAGCTACTGTCCCCAGGTACAGTGTAGTTAATTTTGGATGGTTGGAAATGTTGCATGAAGCTGCTGTCTCCGGGTACAGGTTAGTTAGCTTTGGATGTTTGGAAATCTTGTGCGAATCTGCTGTCTCCGGGTACAGAGTAGTTAGGTTTGGATGGTTGGAAATCTTGTGTGAATCTGCTGTCTCTGGGTACAGGGTAGTTAACTTTGGATGGTTGGAAATGTTGTGCGAATCTGCTGTCTCCAGGCACAGGGTAGTTCGCTTTGGATGGCTGGAAATGTTGTGCGAATCTGCTGTCCCCGGGCACAGGGTAGTTTGCTTTGGATGGTTGGAAATATTGTGTGAAGGTGCTGTCTCTGGGTACAGGTAGTTAGCTTTGGATGGTTGGAAATGTTGTGCAAATCTGCTGTCTCCAGGCACAGGATAGTTCGCTTTGGATGGTTGGAAATGTTGAGCGAATCTCCTGTCTCCGGGCACAGGGTAGTTCACACAACATTTCCAACCATCCAAAGCTAAGCTACTGTCTCTGGGTACAGGGTAGTTAGCTTTGGATGGTTGGAAATCTTGTGTGACGCTGCACTCTCCGGGTACAGGGTAGTTAGCTTTGGATGGTTGGAAATATTGTGTGGAGCTACTGTCCCCGGGTACAGTGTTGTTAGTTTTGGATGGTTAGAAATGTTGCATGAAGCTGCAGTCTCCGGGTACAGGGTAGTTAGCTTTGGATGGTTGGAAATGTTGCGTGAAGCTGCTGTCTCTGGGTACAGGGTAGTTTGCTTTGGATGGTTGGAAATCTTGTGTGAAGCTGCTATCTCCGGGTACAGGGTAGTTCGCTTTGGATGTTTGGAAATGTTATGCGAAGCTGCTGTCTCCGGGTACCGGGTAGTTAGCTTTGGATGGTTGGAAATCTTGTGTGAAGCGGCTATCTCCGGGTACAGGGTAGTACGCTTCGGATGGTTGGAAATCTTGTGTGAAGCTGCTGTCTTCGGGTACAGGGTAGTTTGCTTTGGATGGTTGGAAATCTTGTGTGAAGCTGCTATCTCCGGGTACAGGGTAGTTAGCTTTGGATGGTTGGAAATGTTGCTTGAAGCTGCTGTCTCCGGGTACAGGGTAGTTTGCTTTGAATGGTTGGATATCTTGTGTGAAGCTCCTATCTCCGGGTACAGGGTAGTTAGCTTTGGATGGTTGGAAATCTTGTGTGAAGCTGCTGTCTCTGGGTACCGGGTAGTTAGCTTTGGATGGTTGGAAATATTGTTTGAAGCTGCTGTCTCTGGGTACCGGGTAGTTAGCTTTGGATGGTTGGAAATCTTTGTGAAGCTGCTGTCTCTGGGTACAGGGTAGTTAACTTTGGATGGTTCGAAATATTGTGCGAAGCTGCTGTCTCTGGGCACCGGGTAGTTAGCTTTGGATGGTTGGAAATCTTTGTGAAGCTGCTGTCTCCGGGTACAGGGTAGTTAGCTTTGGATGGTTGGAAATCTTGTGTGAACCTGCTGTCTCCGGGTACAGGTAGTTAACTTTGGATGGTTGGAAATCTTGTGTGAACCTGCTGTCTCCGGGTACAGGGTAGTTCGCTTTTGGATGGTTGGAAATCTTGTGTGAAGCTGCTGTCTCTGGGTACAGGGTAGTAACTTTGGATGGTTGGAAATATTGTGTGAAGCTGCTGTGTCCGGGCACACAATAGTTAGCTTTGGATGGTTGGAAATCTTGTGTGAAGCTACTGTCCCCAGGTACAGTGTAGTTAGTTTTGGATGGTTCGAAATGTTGCATGAAGCTGCTGTCTCCGGGTAGAGGGTAGTTAGGTTTGGATGGTTGGAAATCTTGTGTGAAGCTGCTGTCTCTGGGTACAGGGTAGTTCGCTTTGGATGGTTGGAAATCTTGTGTGAAGCTGCTGTCTCTGGGTACAGGGTAGTTAACTTTGGATGGTTGGAAATATTGTGTGAAGGTGCTGTCTCCGGGTACAGGTAGTTAGCTTTGGATGGTTGGAAATGTTGTGCGAATCTGCTGTCTCCAGGCAAAGGGTAGTTCGCTTTGGATGGCTGGAAATGTTGTGCGAATCTGCTGTCTGCGGGCACATGGTAGTTTGCTTTGGATGGTTCGAAATGTTGTGCGAAGCTGCTGTCTCCGGGTACCGGGTAGTTAGCTTTGGATGGTTGGAAATCTTGTGTGAAGCTGCTGTCTCCGGGTACAGGGTAGTTCGCTTTGGATGGTTGGAAATCTTGTGTGAAGCTGCTGTCTCTGGGTACAGGGTAGTTAACTTTGGATGGTTGGAAATATCGTGTGAAGGTGCTGTCTCTGGGTACAGGTAGTTAGCTTTGGATGGTTGGAAATGTTGTGCGAATCTGCTGTCTCCAGGCACAGGGTAGTTCGCTTTGGATGGCTGGAAATGTTGTGCAAATCTGCTGTCTCCGGGCACAGGGTAGTTTGCTTTGGATGGTTGGAAATATTGTGTGAAGGTGCTGTCTCTGGGTACAGGTAGTTAGCTTTGGATGGTTGGAAATGTTGTGCGAATCTGCTGTCTCCAGGCACAGGGTAATTCGCTTTGGATGGTTGGAAATGTTGAGCGAATCTCCTGTCTCCGGGCACAGGGTAGTTCACACAACATTTCCAACCATCCAAAGCTAAGCTACTGTCTCTGGGTACAGGGTAGTTAGCTTTGGATGGTTGGAAATCTTGTGTGACGCTGCACTCTCCGGGTACAGGGTAGTTAGCTTTGGATGGTTGGAAATATTGTGTGGAGCTACTGTCCCCGGGTACAGTGTTGTTAGTTTTGGATGGTTAGAAATGTTGCATGAAGCTGCAGTCTCCGGGTACAGGGTAGTTACCTTTGGATGGTTGGAAATGTTGCGTGAAGCTGCTGTCTCTGGGTACAGGGTAGTTTGCTTTGGATGGTTGGAAATCTTGTGTGAAGCTGCTATCTCCGGGTACAGGGTAGTTCGCTTTGGATGTTTGGAAATGTTATGCGAAGCTGCTGTCTCCGGGTACCGGGTAGTTAGCTTTGGATGGTTGGAAATCTTGTGTGAAGCGGCTATCTCCGGGTACAGGGTAGTTCGCTTCGGATGGTTGGAAATCTTGTGTGAAGCTGCTGTCTTCGGGTACAGGGTAGTTTGCTTTGGATGGTTGGAAATCTTGTGTGAAGCTGCTATCTCCGGGTACAGGGTAGTTAGCTTTGGATGGTTGGAAATGTTGCTTGAAGCTGCTGTCTCCGGGTACAGGGTAGTTTGCTTTGAATGGTTGGATATCTTGTGTGAAGCTCCTATCTCCGAGTACAGGGTAGTTAGCTTTGGATGGTTGGAAATCTTGTGTGAAGCTGCTGTCTCCGGGTACAGGGTAGTTAGCTTTGGATGGTTGGAAATCTTGTGTGAAGCTGCTGTCTCCGGGTACAGGGTAATTCGCTTTGGATGGTTGGAAATCTTATGTGAAGCTGCTGTCCCCGGGCATAGGGTAGTTCGCTTTGGATGGTTGGAAATGTTGTGTGAACCTGCTGTCCCCGGGTACAGGGTAGTTAGCTTTGGATGGTTGGAAATCTTGTGTGAAGCTGCTGTCTCCGGGTACAGGGTAGTTCGCTTTGGATGGTTGGAAATCTTGTGTGAAGCTGCTGTCTCTGGGTACAGGGTAATTAACTTTGAATGATTGGAAATATTGTGTGAAGCTGCTGTCTCCGGGCACACGGTAGTTAGCTTTGGATGGTTGGAAATCTTGTGTGAAGCTACTGTCCCCAGATACAGTGTAGTTAGTTTTGGATGGTTGGAAATGTTGCATGAAACTGCTGTCTCCGGGTACAGGGTAGTTAGCTTTGGATGTTTGGAAATCTTGTGCGAATCTGCTGTCTCCGGGTACAGGGTAGTTAGGTTTGGATGGTTGGAAATCTTGTGTGAAGCTGCTGTCTCTGGGTACGGGGTAGTTAACTTTGGATGGTTGGAAATCTTGTGTGAAGCTGCTGTCTCCGGGTACAGGGTAGTTCACTTTGGATGGTTGGAAATCTTGTGTGAAGCTGCTGTCTCTGGGTACAGGGTAGTTAATTTTGGATGGTTGGATATATTGTGTGAAGGTGCTGTCTCCGGGTACAGGTAGTTAGCTTTGGATGGTTGGAAATGTTGTGCGAATCTGCTGTCTCCAGGCACACGGTAGTTCGCTTTGGATGTTTGGAAATCTTGTGCGAATCTGCTGTCTCCGGGTACAGGGTAGTTAGGTTTGGATGGTTGGAAATCTTGTGTGAAGCTGCTGTCTCTGGGTACAGGGTAGTTAACTTTGGATGGTTGGAAATCTTGTGTGAAGCTGCTGTCTCCGGGTACAGGGTAGTTCGCTTTGGATGGTTGGAAATGTTGTGCGAATCTGCTGTCTCCAGGCACAGGGTAGTTCGCTTTGGATGGCTGGAAATGTTGTGCGAATCTGCTGTCTCCGGGCACAGGGTAGTTTGCTTTGGATGGTTGGAAATATTGTGTGAAGGTGCTGTCTCTGGGTACAGGTAGTTAGCTTTGGATGGTTGGAAATGTTGTGCGAATCTGCTGTCTCCAGGCACAGGGTAGTTCGGTTTGGATGGTTGGAAATGTTGAGCGAATCTCCTGTCTCCGGGCATAGGGTAGTTCACACAACATTTCCAACCATCCAAAGCTAAGCTACTGTCTCTGGGTACAGGGTAGTTAGCTTTGGATGGTTGGAAATCTTGTGTATCGCTGCACTCTCCGGGTACAGGGTAGTTAGCTTTGGATGGTTGGAAATATTGTGTGGAGCTACTGTCCCCGGGTACAGTGTTGTTAGTTTTGGATGGTTAGAAATGTTGCATGAAGCTGCAGTCTCCGGGTACAGGGTAGTTAGCTTTGGATGGTTGGAAATGTTGCGTGAAGCTGCTGTCTCTGGGTACAGGGTAGTTTGCTTTGGACGGTTGGAAATCTTGTGTGAAGCTGATATCTCCGGGTACAGGGTAGTTCGCTTTGGATGTTTGGAAATGTTATGCGAAGCTGCTGTCTCCGGGTACCGGGTAGTTAGCTTTGGATGGTTGGAAATCTTGTGTGAAGCGGCTATCTCCGGGTACAGGGTAGTTCGCTTTGGATGGTTGGAAATCTTGTGTGAAGCTGCTGTCTTCGGGTACAGGGTAGTTTGCTTTGGATGGTTGGAAATCTTGTGTGAAGCTGCTATCTCCGGGTACAGGGTAGTTAGCTTTGGATGGTTGGAAATGTTGCTTGAAGCTGCTGTCTCCGGGTACAGGGTAGTTTGCTTTGAATGGTTGGATATCTTGTGTGAAGCTCCTATCTCCGGGTACAGGGTAGTTAGCTTTGGATGGTTGGAAATGTTGCTTGAAGCTGCTGTCTCCGGGTACAGGGTAGTTTGCTTTGAATGGTTGGATATCTTGTGTGAAGCTGCTGTCTCCGGGTACAGGGTAGTTAGCTTTGGATGGTTGGAAATCTTGTGTGAAGCTGCTGTCTCCGGGTACAGGGTAATTCGCTTTGGATGGTTGGAAATCTTATGTGAAGCTGCTGTCGCCGGGCATAGGGTAGTTCGCTTTGGATGGTTGGAAATGTTGTGTGAACCTGCTGTCCCCGGGTACAGGGTAGTTCGCTTTGGATGGTTGGAAATCTTGTGTGAAGCTGCTGTCTCTGGGTACAGCGTAGTTAACTTTGGATGGTTGGAAATATTGTGTGATGGTGCTGTCTCCGGGTACAGGTAGTTAGCTTTGGATGGTTGGAAATGTTGTGCGAATCTGCTGTCTCCAGGCAAAGGGTAGTTCGCTTTGGATGGCTGGAAATGTTGTGCGAATCTGCTGTCTCCGGGCACATGGTAGTTTGCTTTGGATGGTTCGAAATGTTGTGCGAATCTGCTGTCTCCGGGTACCGGGTAGTTAGCTTTGGATGGTTGGAAATCTTGTGTGAAGCTGCTGTCTCCGGGTACAGGTAGTTAGCTTCAAATGGTTGGAAATGTTGGGCAAATCTGCTGTCTCCGGGCACAGCGTAGTTCGCTTTGGATGGTTGGAAATGTTGAGCGAATCTCCTGTCTCCGGGCACAGGGTAGTTTGCTTTGGATGGTTGGAAATGTTGTGTGAGGCTGCTGTCTCCGGGTACAGGGTAGTTCGCTTTGGATGGTTGGAAATCTTGTGTGAAGTTGCTGTCTCTGGGTACAGGGTAGTTAACTTTGGATGGTTGGAAATATTGTGTGAAGCTGCTGTCTCCGGGCACACGGTAGTTAGCTTTGGATGGTTGGAAATCTTGTGTGAAGCTACTGTCCCCAGGTACAGTGTAGTTAGTTTTGGATGGTTGGAAATGTTGCATGAAACTGCTGTCTCCGGGTACAGGGTAGTTAGCTTTGGATGTTTGGAAATCTTGTGCGAATCTGCTGTCTCCGGGTACAGGGTAGTTAGGTTTGGATGGTTGGAAATCTTGTGTGAAGCTGCTGTCTCTGGGTACGGGGTAGTTAACTTTGGATGGTTGGAAATCTTGTGTGAAGCTGCTGTCTCCGGGTACAGGGTAGTTCACTTTGGATGGTTGGAAATCTTGTGTGAAGCTGCTGTCTCTGGGTACAGGGTAGTTAACTTTGGATGGTTGGATATATTGTGTGAAGGTGCTGTCTCCGGGTACAGGTAGTTAGCTTTGGATGGTTGGAAATGTTGTGATAATCTGCTGTCTCCAGGCACAGGGTAGTTCGCTTTGGATGTTTGGAAATCTTGTGCGAATCTGCTGTCTCCGGGTACAGGGTAGTTAGGTTTGGATGGTTGGAAATCTTGTGTGAAGCTGCTGTCTCTGGGTACAGGGTAGTTAACTTTGGATGGTTGGAAATCTTGTGTGAAGCTGCTGTCTCCGGGTACAGGGTAGTTCACTTTGGATGGTTGGAAATGTTGTGCGAATCTGCTGTCTCCAGGCACAGGGTAGTTCGCTTTGGATGGCTGGAAATGTTGTGCGAATCTGCTGTCTCAGGGCACAGGGTAGTTTGCTTTGGATGGTTGGAAATATTGTGTGAAGGTGCTGTCTCTGGGTACAGGTAGTTAGCTTTGGATGGTTGGAAATGTTGTGCGAATCTGCTGTCTCCAGGCACAGGGTAGTTCGCTTTGGATGGTTGGAAATGTTGAGCGAATCTCCTGTCTCCGGGCATAGGGTAGTTCACACAACATTTCCAACCATCCAAAGCTAAGCTACTGTCTCTGGGTACAGGGTAGTTAGCTTTGGATGGTTGGAAATCTTGTGTATCGCTGCACTCTCCGGGTACAGGGTAGTTAGCTTTGGATGGTTGGAAATATTGTGTGGAGCTACTGTCCCCGGGTACAGTGTTGTTAGTTTTGGATGGTTAGAAATGTTGCATGAAGCTGCAGTCTCCGGGTACAGGGTAGTTAGCTTTGGATGGTTGGAAATGTTGTGCGAATCTGCTGTCTCCAGGCACAGGGTAGTTCGCTTTGGATGGTTGGAAATGTTGAGCGAATCTCCTGTCTCCGGGCATAGGGTAGTTCACACAACATTTCCAACCATCCAAAGCTAAGCTACTGTCTCTGGGTACAGGGTAGTTAGCTTTGGATGGTTGGAAATCTTGTGTATCGCTGCACTCTCCGGGTACAGGGTAGTTAGCTTTGGATGGTTGGAAATATTGTGTGGAGCTACTGTCCCCGGGTACAGTGTTGTTAGTTTTGGATGGTTAGAAATGTTGCATGAAGCTGCAGTCTCCGGGTACAGGGTAGTTAGCTTTGGATGGTTGGAAATGTTGCGTGAAGCTGCTGTCTCTGGGTACAGGGTAGTTTGCTTTGGATGGTTGGAAATCTTGTGTGAAGCTGCTATCTCCGGGTACAGGGTAGTTCGCTTTGGATGTTTGGAAATGTTATGCAAAGCTGCTGTCTCCTGGTACCGGGTAGTTAGCTTTGGATGGTTGGAAATCTTGTGTGAAGCGGCTATCTCCGGGTACAGGGTAGTTCGCTTTGGATGGTTGGAAATCTTGTGTGAAGCTGCTGTCTTCGGGTACAGGGTAGTTTGCTTTGGATGGTTGGAAATCTGTGTGAAGCTGCTATCTCCGGGTACAGGGTAGTTAGCTTTGGATGGTTGGAAATGTTGCTTGAAGCTGCTGTCTCCGGGTACAGGGTAGTTTGCTTTGAATGGTTGGATATCTTGTGTGAAGCTCCTATCTCCGGGTACAGGGTAGTTATCTTTGGATGGTTGGAAATATTGTGTGAAGCTGCTGTCTCCGGGTACAGGGTAGTTAGCTTTGGATGGTTGGAAATCTTGTGTGAAGCTGCTGTCTTCGGGTACAGGGTAATTCGCTTTGGATGGTTGGAAATCTTATGTGAAGCTGCTGTCGCCGGGCATAGGGTAGTTCGCTTTGGATGGTTGGAAATGTTGTGTGAACCTGCTGTCCCCGGGTACAGGGTAGTTAGCTTTGGATGGTTGGAAATCTTGTGTGAAGCTGCTGTCGCCGGGTACAGGGTAGTTCGCTTTGGATGGTTGGAAATCTTGTGTGAAGCTGCTGTCTCTGGGTACAGGGTACTTAACTTTGGATGGTTAGAAATATTGTGTGAAGCTGCTGTCTCCGGGCACACGGTAGTTAGCTTTGGATGGTTGGAAATCTTGTGTGAAGCTACTGTCCCCAGGTACAGTGTAGTTAGTTTTGGATGGTTGGAAATGTTGCATGAAACTGCTGTCTCCGGTTACAGGGTAGTTAGCTTTGGATGTTTGCAAATCTTGTGCGAATCTGCTGTCTCCGGGTACAGGGTAGTTAGGTTTGGATGGTTGGAAATCTTGTGTGAAGCTGCTGTCTATGGGTACAGGGTAGTTAACTTTGGATGGTTAGAAATCTTGTGTGAAGCTGCTGTCTCTGGGTACAGGGTAGTTCGCTTTGGATGGTTGGAAATCTTGTGTGAAGCTGCTGTCTCCGGGTACAGGGTAGTTAACTTTGGATGGTTGGATATATTGTGTGAAGGTGCTGTCTCCGGGTACAGGTAGTTAGCTTTGGATGGTTGGAAATGTTGTGCGAATCTGCTGTCTCCAGGCACACGGTAGTTCGCTTTGGATGGCTGGAAATGTTGTGCGAATCTGCTGTCTCTGGGCACAGGGTAGTTTGCTTTGGATGGTTCGAAATATTGTGCGAAGCTGCTGTCTCTGGGTACCGGGTAGTTAGCTTTGGATGGTTGGAAATCTTTGTGAAGCTGCTGTCTCCGGGTACAGGGTAGTTAGCTTTGGATGGTTGGAAATCTTGTGTGCAGCTGTGGTCTCCGGGTACAGGGTAGTTAGCTTTGGATGGTTGGAAATCTTGTGTGAAGCTGCTGTCTCCGGGTACAGGTAGTTAGCTTCGGATGGTTGGAAATGTTGTGCGAATCTGCTGTCTCCAGGAACAGCGTAGTTCGCTTTGGGTGGTTGGAAATGTTGTGTGAACCTGCTGTCTCCGGGTACAGGGTGGTTCGCTTTTGGATGGTTGGAAATCTTGTGTGAAGCTGCTGTCTCTGGGTACAGGGTAGTAACTGGAAATATTGTGTGAAGCTGCTGTCTCCGGGCACACGATAGTTAGCTTTGGATGGTTGGAAATCTTGTGTGAAGCTTCTGTCCCCAGGTACAGTGTAGTTAGTTTTGGATGGTTGGAAATGTTGCATGAAGCTGCTATCTCCGGGTAGAGGGTAGTTAGGTTTGGATGGTTGGAAATCTTGTGTGAAGCTGCTGTCCCTGGGTACAGGGTAGTCAACTTTGGATGGTTGGAAATCTTGTGTGAAGCTGCTGTCTCTGGGTACACGGTAGTTAACTTTGGATGGTTGGAAATATTGTGTGAAGGTGCTGTCTCCGGGTACAGGTAGTTAGCTTTGGATGGTTGGAAATGTTGTGCGAATCTGCTGTCTCCAGGCAAAGGGTAGTTCGCTTTGGATGGCTGGAAATGTTGTGCGAATCTGCTGTCTCCGGGCACATGGTAGTTTGCTTTGGATGGTTCGAAATGTTGTGCGAATCTGCTGTCTCCGGGTACCGGGTAGTTAGCTTTGGATGGTTGGAAATCTTGTGTGAAGCTGCTGTCTCCGGGTACAGGTAGTTAGCCTCAGATGGTTGGAAATGTTGTGCAAATCTGCTGTCTCCGGGCACAGCGTAGTTCGCTTTGGATGGTTGGAAATGTTGAGCGAATCTCCTGTCTCCGGGCACAGGGTAATGTGCTTTGGATGGTTGGAAATGTTGTGTGAGGCTGCTGTCTCCGGGTACAGGGTAGTTAGCTTTGGATGGTTGGAAATCTTGTGTGAAGCTGCTGTCTCCGGGCACACGGTAGTTAGCTTTGGATGGTTGGAAATCTTGTGTGAAGCTGCTGTCTCCGGGCACACGGTAGTTAGCTTTGGATGGTTGGAAATCTTGTGTGAAGCTACTGTCCCCAGGTACAGTGTAGTTAGTTTTGGATGGTTGGAAATGTTGCATGAAACTGCTGTCTCCGGGTACAGGGTAGTTAGCTTTGGATGTTTGGAAATCTTGTGCGAATCTGCTGTCTTCGGGTCCAGGGTTTTTAGGTTTGGATGGTTGGAAATCTTGTGTGAAGCTGCTGTCTCTGGGTACAGGGTAGTTAACTTTGGATGGTTGGAAATATTGTGTGAAGGTGCTGTCTCCGGGTACAGGTAGTTAGCTTTGGATGGTTGGAAATCTTGTGTGAAGCTGCTGTCTCCGGGTACAGGGTAGTTAACTTTGGATGGTTGGATATATTGTGTGAAGGTGCTGTCTCCGGGTACAGGTAGTTAGCTTTGGATGGTTGGAAATGTTGTGCGAATCTGCTGTCTCCAGGCACACGGTAGTTCGCTTTGGATGGCTGGAAATGTTGTGCGAATCTGCTGTCTCCGGGCACAGGGTAGTTTGCTTTGGATGGTTCGAAATATTGTGCGAAGCTGCTGTCTCTGGGTACCGGGTAGTTAGCTTTGGATGGTTGGAAATCTTTGTGAAGCTGCTGTCTCCAGGTACAGGGTAGTTAGCTTTGGATGGTTGGAAATCTTGTGTGCAGCTGTGGTCTCCGGGTACAGGGTAGTTAGCTTTGGATGGTTGGAAATCTTGTGTGAAGCTGCTGTCTCCGGGTACAGGTAGTTAGCTTCGGATGGTTGGAAATGTTGTGCGAATCTGCTGTCTCCAGGAACAGCGTAGTTCGCTTTGGGTGGTTGGAAATGTTGTGTGAACCTGCTGTCTCCGGGTACAGGGTGGTTCGCTTTTGGATGGTTGGAAATCTTGTGTGAAGCTGCTGTCTCTGGGTACAGGGTAGTAACTGGAAATATTGTGTGAAGCTGCTGTCTCCGGGCACACGATAGTTAGCTTTGGATGGTTGGAAATCTTGTGTGAAGCTACTGTCCCCAGGTACAGTGTAGTTAGTTTTGGATGGTTGGAAATGTTGCATGAAGCTGCTATCTCCGGGTAGAGGGTAGTTAGGTTTGGATGGTTGGAAATCTTGTGTGAAGCTGCTGTCCCTGGGTACAGGGTAGTTAACTTTGGATGGTTGGAAATCTTGTGTGAAGCTGCTGTCTCTGGGTACACGGTAGTTAACTTTGGATGGTTGGAAATATTGTGTGAAGGTGCTGTCTCCGGGTACAGGTAGTTAGCTTTGGATGGTTGGAAATGTTGTGCGAATCTGCTGTCTCCAGGCAAAGGGTAGTTCGCTTTGGATGGCTGGAAATGTTGTGAGAATCTGCTGTCTCCGGGCACATGGTAGTTTGCTTTGGATGGTTCGAAATGTTGTGCGAATCTGCTGTCTCCGGGTACCGGGTAGTTAGCTTTGGATGGTTGGAAATCTTGTGTGAAGCTGCTGTCTCCGGGTACAGGTAGTTAGCCTCAGATGGTTGGAAATGTTGTGCAAATCTGCTGTCTCCGGGCACAGCGTAGTTCGCTTTGGATGGTTGGAAATGTTGAGCGAATCTCCTGTCTCCGGGCACAGGGTAATGTGCTTTGGATGGTTGGAAATGTTGTGTGAGGCTGCTGTCTCCGGGTACAGGGTAGTTAGCTTTGGATGGTTGGAAATCTTGTGTGAAGCTGCTGTCTCCGGGCACACGGTAGTTAGCTTTGGATGGTTGGAAATCTTGTGTGAAGCTGCTGTCTCCGGGCACACGGTAGTTAGCTTTGGATGGTTGGAAATCTTGTGTGAAGCTACTGTCCCCAGGTACAGTGTAGTTAGTTTTGGATGGTTGGAAATGTTGCATGAAACTGCTGTCTCCGGGTACAGGGTAGTTAGCTTTGGATGTTTTGAAATCTTGTGCGAATCTGCTGTCTTCGGGTCCAGGGTTTTTAGGTTTGGATGGTTGGAAATCTTGTGTGAAGCTGCTGTCTCTGGGTACAGGGTAGTTAACTTTGGATGGTTGGAAATATTGTGTGAAGGTGCTGTCTCCGGGTACAGGTAGTTAGCTTTGGATGGTTGGAAATGTTGTGCGAATCTGCTGTCTCCAGGCAAAGGGTAGTTCACTTTGGATGGCTGGAAATGTTGTGCGAATCTGCTGTCTCCGGGCACATGGTAGTTTGCTTTGGATGGTTCGAAATGTTGTGCGAATCTGCTGTCTCCGGGTACCGGGTAGTTAGCTTTGGATGGTTGGAAATCTTGTGTGAAGCTGCTGTCTCCGGGTACAGGTAGTTAACTTCGGATGGTTGGAAATGTTGTGCAAATCTGCTGTCTCCGGGCACAGCGTAGTTCGCTTTGGATGGTTGGAAATGTTGAGCGAATCTCCTGTCTCCGGGCACAGGGTAGTTTGCTTTGGATGGTTGGAAATGTTGTGTGAGGCTGCTGTCTCCGGGTACAGGGTAGTTAGCTTTGGATGGTTGGAAATCTTGTGTGAAGCTGCTGTCTCCGGGCACACGGTAGTTAGCTTTGGATGGTTGGAAATCTTGTGTGAAGCTGCTGTCTCCGGGCACACGGTAGTTAGCTTTGGATGGTTGGAAATCTTGTGTGAAGCTACTGTCCCCAGGTACAATGTAGATGGTTTTGGATGGTTGGAAATGTTGCATGAAACTGCTGTCTCCGGGTACAGGGTAGTTAGCTTTGGATGTTTGGAAAATCTTGTGCGAATCTGCTGTCTTCGAGTACAGGGTAGTTTGCTTTGGATGGTTGGAAATCTTGTGTGAAGCTGCTATCTCCGGGTACAGGGTAGTTAGCTTTGGATGGTTGGAAATGTTGCTTGAAGCTGCTGTCTCCGGGTACAGGGTAGTTCGCTTTGGATGGTTGGAAATCTTGTGTGAAGCTGCTGTCTCTGGGTACAGGGTAGTTAACTTTGGATGGTTGGATATATTGTGTGAAGGTGCTGTCTCCGGGTACAGGTAGTTAGCTTTGGATGGTTGGAAATGTTGTGCGAATCTGCTGTCTCCAGGCACACGGTAGTTCGCTTTGGATGGCTGGAAATGTTGTGCGAATCTCCTGTCCCCAGGCACAGGGTAGTTCACACAACATTTCCAACCATCCAAAGCTAAGCTACTGTCTCTGGGTACAGGGTAGTTAGCTTTGGATGGTTGGAAATCTTGTGTGACGCTGCACTCTCCGGGTACAGGGTAGTTAGCTTTGGATGGTTGGAAATGTTGCGTGAAGCTGCTGTCTCTGGGTACAGGGTAGTTTGCTTTGGATGGTTGGAAATCTTGTGTGAAGCTGCTATCTCCGGGTACAGGGTAGTTCGCTTTGGATGTTTGGAAATGTTATGCGAAGCTGCTGTCTCCGGGTACCAGGTAGTTAGCTTTGGATGGTTGGAAATCTTGTGTGAAGCGGCTATCTCCGGGTACAGGGTAGTTCGCTTCGGATGGGTGGAAATCTTGTGTGAAGCTTCTGTCTTCGGGTACAGGGTAGTTTGCTTTGGATGGTTGGAAATCTTGTGTGAAGCTGCTATCTCCGGGTACAGGGTAGTTAGCTTTGGATGGTTGGAAATGTTGCTTGAAGCTGCTGTCTCCGGGTACAGGGTAGTTTGCTTTGAATGGTTGGAAATCTTGTGTGAAGCTGCTGTCTCCGGGTACAGGGTAGTTAACTTTGGATGGTTGGAAATCTTGTGTGAAGCTGCTGTCTCCGGGTACAGGGTAGTTAGCTTTGGATGGTTGGAAATCTTGTGTGAAGCTGCTGTCTCCGGGTACAGGGTAATTCGCTTTGGATGGTTGGAAATCTTATGTGAAGCTGCTGTCCCCGGGCATAGGGTAGTTCGCTTTGGATGGTTGGAAATGTTGTGTGAGGCTGCTGTCTCCGGGTACAGGGTAGTTAGCTTTGGATGGTTGGAAATCTTGTGTGAAGCTGCTGTCTCCGGGTACAGGGTAGTTTGCTTTGGATGGCTGGAAATGTTGTGCGAATCTGCTGTCTCCGGGCACAGGGTAGTTTGCTTTGGATGGTTCGAAATGTTGTGCGAAGCTGCTGTCTCCGGGTACCAGGTAGTTAGCTTTGGATGGTTGGAAATCTTTGTGAAGCTGCTGTCTCTGGGTACAGGGTAGTTAGCTTTGGATGGTTGGAAATCTTGTGTGCAGCTGTGGTCTCCGGGTACAGGGTAGTTAGCTTTGGATGGTTGGAAATCTTGTGTGAAGCTGCTGTCTCCGGGTACAGGTAGTTAGCTTCGGATGGTTGGAAATGTTGTGCGAATCTGCTGTCTCCGGGCACAGGGTAGTTCGCTTTGGATGGTTGGAAATGTTGTGTGAGGCTGCTGTCTCCGGGTACAGGGTAGTTAGCTTTGGATGGTTGGAAATCTTGTGTGAAGCTGCTGTCTCCGGGCACACGGTAGTTAGCTTTGGATGGTTGGAAATGTTGAGCGAATTTCCTGTCTCCGGGCACAGGGTAGTTCGCTTTGGATGGTTGGAAATGTTGTGTGAGGCTGCTGTCTCCGGGTACAGGGTAGTTAGCTTTGGATGGTTGGAAATCTTGTGTGAAGCTGCTGTCTCCGGGCACACGGTAGTTAGCTTTGGATGGTTGGAAATCTTGTGTGAAGCTAATGTCCCCAGGTACAGTGTAGTTAGTTTTGGATGGTTGGAAATGTTGCATGAAGCTGCTGTCTCCGGGTACAGGGTAGTTAGCATTGGATGTTTGGAAATCTTGTGCGAATCTGCTGTCTCTGAGTACAGGGTAGTTAAGTTTGGATGGTTGGAAATTTGTGTGAAGCTGCTGTCTCTGGGTACAGGGTAGTTAACTTTGGATGGTTGGAAATCTTGTGTGAAGCTGCTGTCTCCGGGTACAGGGTAGTTCGCTTTGGATGGCTGGAAATGTTGTGCGAATCTGCTGTCTCCGGGCACAGGGTAGTTTGCTTTGGATGGTTCGAAATGTTGTGCGAAGCTGCTGTCTCCGGGTACCGGGTAGTTAGCTTTGGATGGTTGGAAATCTTTGTGAAGCTGCTGTCTCCGGGTACAGGGTAGTTAGCTTTGGATGGTTGGAAATCTTGTGTGCAGCTGTGGTCTCCGGGTACAGGGTATTTAGCTTTGGATGGTTGGAAATCTTGTGTGAAGCTGCTGTCTCCGGGTACAGGTAGTTAGCTTCGGATGGTTGGAAATGTTGTGCGAATCTGCTGTCTCCAGGCACAGCGTAGTTCGCTTTGGGTGGTTGGAAATGTTGTGTGAACCTGCTGTCCCCCGGTACAGGGTAGTTAGCTTTGGATGGTTGGAAATCTTGTGTGAAGCTGCTGTCTCCGGGTACAGGGTAGTTCGCTTTGGATGGTTGGAAATCTTGTGTGAAGCTGCTGTCTCTGGGTACAGGGTAGTTAACTTTGGATGGTTGGAATATATTGTGAAGCTGCTGTCTCCGGGCACACAGTAGTTAGCTTTGGATGGTTGGAAATCTTGTGTGAAGCTACTGTCCCCAGGTACAGTGTAGTTAATTTTGGATGGTTGGAAATGTTGCATGAAGCTGCTGTCTCCGGGTACAGGTTAGTTAGCTTTGGATGTTTGGAAATCTTGTGCGAATCTGCTGTCTCCGGGTACAGAGTAGTTAGGTTTGGATGGTTGGAAATCTTGTGTGAATCTGCTGTCTCTGGGTACAGGGTAGTTAACTTTGGATGGTTGGAAATGTTGTGCGAATCTGCTGTCTCCAGGCACAGGGTAGTTCGCTTTGGATGGCTGGAAATGTTGTGCGAATCTGCTGTCTCCGGGCACAGGGTAGTTTGCTTTGGATGGTTGGAAATATTGTGTGAAGGTGCTGTCTCTGGGTACAGGTAGTTAGCTTTGGATGGTTGGAAATGTTGTGCAAATCTGCTGTCTCCAGGCACAGGATAGTTCGCTTTGGATGGTTGGAAATGTTGAGCGAATCTCCTGTCTCCGGGCACAGGGTAGTTCACACAACATTTCCAACCATCCAAATCTAAGCTACTGTCTCTGGGTACAGGGTAGTTAGCTTTGGATGGTTGGAAATCTTGTGTGACGCTGCACTCTCCGGGTACAGGGTAGTTAGCTTTGGATGGTTGGAAATATTGTGTGGAGCTACTGTCCCCGGGTACAGTGTTGTTAGTTTTGGATGGTTAGAAATGTTGCATGAAGCTGCAGTCTCCGGGTACAGGGTAGTTAGCTTTGGATGGTTGGAAATGTTGCGTGAAGCTGCTGTCTCTGGGTACAGGGTAGTTTGCTTTGGATGGTTGGAAATCTTGTGTGAAGCTGCTATCTCCGGGTACAGGGTAGTTCGCTTTGGATGTTTGGAAATGTTATGCGAAGCTGCTGTCTCCGGGTACCGGGTAGTTAGCTTTGGATGGTTGGAAATCTTGTGTGAAGCGGCTATCTCCGGGTACAGGGTAGTACGCTTCGGATGGTTGGAAATCTTGTGTGAAGCTGCTGTCTTCGGGTACAGGGTAGTTTGCTTTGGATGGTTGGAAATCTTGTGTGAAGCTGCTATCTCCGGGTACAGGGTAGTTAGCTTTGGATGGTTGGAAATGTTGCTTGAAGCTGCTGTCTCCTGGTACAGGGTAGTTTGCTTTGAATGGTTGGATATCTTGTGTGAAGCTCCTATCTCCGGGTACAGGGTAGTTAGCTTTGGATGGTTGGAAATCTTGTGTGAAGCTGCTGTCTCTGGGTACCGGGTAGTTAGCTTTGGATGGTTGGAAATATTGTTTGAAGCTGCTGTCTCTGGGTACCGGGTAGTTAGCTTTGGATGGTTGGAAATCTTTGTGAAGCTGCTGTCTCTGGGTACAGGGTAGTTAACTTTGGATGGTTCGAAATATTGTGCGAAGCTGCTGTCTCTGGGTACCGGGTAGTTAGCTTTGGATGGTTGGAAATCTTTGTGAAGCTGCTGTCTCCGGGTACAGGGTAGTTAGCTTTGGATGGTTGGAAATCTTGTGTGAACCTGCTGTCTCCGGGTACAGGTAGTTAACTTTGGATGGTTGGAAATCTTGTGTGAACCTGCTGTCTCCGGGTACAGGGTAGTTCGCTTTTGGATGGTTGGAAATCTTGTGTGAAGCTGCTGTCTCTGGGTACAGGGTAGTAACTTTGGATGGTTGGAAATATTGTGTGAAGCTGCTGTGTCCGGGCACACAATAGTTATCTTTGGATGGTTGGAAATCTTGTGTGAAGCTACTGTCCCCAGGTACAGTGTAGTTAGTTTTGGATGGTTCAAAATGTTGCATGAAGCTGCTGTCTCCGGGTAGAGGGTAGTTAGGTTTGGATGGTTGGAAATCTTGTGTGAAGCTGCTGTCTCTGGGTACAGGGTAGTTCGCTTTGGATGGTTGGAAATCTTGTGTGAAGCTGCTGTCTCTGGGTACAGGGTAGTTAACTTTGGATGGTTGGAAATATTGTGTGAAGGTGCTGTCTCCGGGTACAGGTAGTTAGCTTTGGATGGTTGGAAATGTTGTGCGAATCTGCTGTCTCCAGGCAAAGGGTAGTTCGCTTTGGATGGCTGGAAATGTTGTGCGAATCTGCTGTCTGCGGGCACATGGTAGTTTGCTTTGGATGGTTCGAAATGTTGTGCGAAGCTGCTGTCTCCGGGTACCGGGTAGTTAGCTTTGGATGGTTGGAAATCTTGTGTGAAGCTGCTGTCTCCGGGTACAGGGTAGTTCGCTTTGGATGGTTGGAAATCTTGTGTGAAGCTGCTGTCTCTGGGTACAGGGTAGTTAACTTTGGATGGTTGGAAATATCGTGTGAAGGTGCTGTCTCTGGGTACAGGTAGTTAGCTTTGGATGGTTGGAAATGTTGTGCGAATCTGCTGTCTCCAGGCACAGGGTAGTTCGCTTTGGATGGCTGGAAATGTTGTGCAAATCTGCTGTCTCCGGGCACAGGGTAGTTTGCTTTGGATGGTTGGAAATATTGTGTGAAGGTGCTGTCTCTGGGTACAGGTAGTTAGCTTTGGATGGTTGGAAATGTTGTGCGAATCTGCTGTCTCCAGGCACAGGGTAATTCGCTTTGGATGGTTGGAAATGTTGAGCGAATCTCCTGTCTCCGGGCACAGGGTAGTTCACACAACATTTCCAACCATCCAAAGCTAAGCTACTGTCTTCGGGTACAGGGTAGTTTGCTTTGGATGGTTGGAAATCTTGTGTGAAGCTGCTATCTCCGGGTACAGGGTAGTTAGCTTTGGATGGTTGGAAATGTTGCTTGAAGCTGCTGTCTCCGGGTACAGGGTAGTTTGCTTTGAATGGTTGGATATCTTGTGTGAAGCTCCTATCTCCGGGTACAGGGTAGTTAGCTTTGGATGGTTGGAAATCTTGTGTGAAGCTGCTGTCTCTGGGTACCGGGTAGTTAGCTTTGGATGGTTGGAAATATTGTTTGAAGCTGCTGTCTCTGGGTACCGGGTAGTTAGCTTTGGATGGTTGGAAATCTTTGTGAAGCTGCTGTCTCTGGGTACAGGGTAGTTAACTTTGGATGGTTCGAAATATTGTGCGAAGCTGCTGTCTCTGGGTACCGGGTAGTTAGCTTTGGATGGTTGGAAATCTTTGTGAAGCTGCTGTCTCCGGGTACAGGGTAGTTAGCTTTGGATGGTTGGAAATCTTGTGTGAACCTGCTGTCTCCGGGTACAGGTAGTTAACTTTGGATGGTTGGAAATCTTGTGTGAACCTGCTGTCTCCGGGTACAGGGTAGTTCGCTTTTGGATGGTTGGAAATCTTGTGTGAAGCTGCTGTCTCTGGGTACAGGGTAGTAACTTTGGATGGTTGGAAATATTGTGTGAAGCTGCTGTGTCCGGGCACACAATGGTTATCTTTGGATGGTTGGAAATCTTGTGTGAAGCTACTGTCCCCAGGTACAGTGTAGTTAGTTTTGGATGGTTCAAAATGTTGCATGAAGCTGCTGTCTCCGGGTAGAGGGTAGTTAGGTTTGGATGGTTGGAAATCTTGTGTGAAGCTGCTGTCTCTGGGTACAGGGTAGTTCGCTTTGGATGGTTGGAAATCTTGTGTGAAGCTGCTGTCTCTGGGTACAGGGTAGTTAACTTTGGATGGTTGGAAATATTGTGTGAAGGTGCTGTCTCCGGGTACAGGTAGTTAGCTTTGGATGGTTGGAAATGTTGTGCGAATCTGCTGTCTCCAGGCAAAGGGTAGTTCGCTTTGGATGGCTGGAAATGTTGTGCGAATCTGCTGTCTGCGGGCACATGGTAGTTTGCTTTGGATGGTTCGAAATGTTGTGCGAAGCTGCTGTCTCCGGGTACCGGGTAGTTAGCTTTGGATGGTTGGAAATCTTGTGTGAAGCTGCTGTCTCCGGGTACAGGGTAGTTCGCTTTGGATGGTTGGAAATCTTGTGTGAAGCTGCTGTCTCTGGGTACAGGGTAGTTAACTTTGGATGGTTGGAAATATCGTGTGAAGGTGCTGTCTCTGGGTACAGGTAGTTAGCTTTGGATGGTTGGAAATGTTGTGCGAATCTGCTGTCTCCAGGCACAGGGTAGTTCGCTTTGGATGGCTGGAAATGTTGTGCAAATCTGCTGTCTCCGGGCACAGGGTAGTTTGCTTTGGATGGTTGGAAATATTGTGTGAAGGTGCTGTCTCTGGGTACAGGTAGTTAGCTTTGGATGGTTGGAAATGTTGTGCGAATCTGCTGTCTCCAGGCACAGGGTAATTCGCTTTGGATGGTTGGAAATGTTGAGCGAATCTCCTGTCTCCGGGCACAGGGTAGTTCACACAACATTTCCAACCATCCAAAGCTAAGCTACTGTCTCTGGGTACAGGGTAGTTAGCTTTGGATGGTTGGAAATCTTGTGTGACGCTGCACTCTCCGGGTACAGGGTAGTTAGCTTTGGATGGTTGGAAATATTGTGTGGAGCTACTGTCCCCGGGTACAGTGTTGTTAGTTTTGGATGGTTAGAAATGTTGCATGAAGCTGCAGTCTCCGGGTACAGGGTAGTTACCTTTGGATGGTTGGAAATGTTGCGTGAAGCTGCTGTCTCTGGGTACAGGGTAGTTTGCTTTGGATGGTTGGAAATCTTGTGTGAAGCTGCTATCTCCGGGTACAGGGTAGTTCGCTTTGGATGTTTGGAAATGTTATGCGAAGCTGCTGTCTCCGGGTACCGGGTAGTTAGCTTTGGATGGTTGGAAATCTTGTGTGAAGCGGCTATCTCCGGGTACAGGGTAGTTCGCTTCGGATGGTTGGAAATCTTGTGTGAAGCTGCTGTCTTCGGGTACAGGGTAGTTTGCTTTGGATGGTTGGAAATCTTGTGTGAAGCTGCTATCTCCGGGTACAGGGTAGTTAGCTTTGGATGGTTGGAAATGTTGCTTGAAGCTGCTGTCTCCGGGTACAGGGTAGTTTGCTTTGAATGGTTGGATATCTTGTGTGAAGCTCCTATCTCCGAGTACAGGGTAGTTAGCTTTGGATGGTTGGAAATCTTGTGTGAAGCTGCTGTCTCCGGGTACAGGGTAGTTAGCTTTGGATGGTTGGAAATCTTGTGTGAAGCTGCTGTCTCCGGGTACAGGGTAATTCGCTTTGGATGGTTGGAAATCTTATGTGAAGCTGCTGTCCCCGGGCATAGGGTAGTTCGCTTTGGATGGTTGGAAATGTTGTGTGAACCTGCTGTCCCCGGGTACAGGGTAGTTAGCTTTGGATGGTTGGAAATCTTGTGTGAAGCTGCTGTCTCCGGGTACAGGGTAGTTCGCTTTGGATGGTTGGAAATCTTGTGTGAAGCTGCTGTCTCTGGGTACAGGGTAGTTAACTTTGAATGATTGGAAATATTGTGTGAAGCTGCTGTCTCCGGGCACACGGTAGTTAGCTTTGGATGGTTGGAAATCTTGTGTGAAGCTACTGTCCCCAGATACAGTGTAGTTAGTTTTGGATGGTTGGAAATGTTGCATGAAACTGCTGTCTCCGGGTACAGGGTAGTTAGCTTTGGATGTTTGGAAATCTTGTGCGAATCTGCTGTCTCCGGGTACAGGGTAGTTAGGTTTGGATGGTTGGAAATCTTGTGTGAAGCTGCTGTCTCTGGGTACGGGGTAGTTAACTTTGGATGGTTGGAAATCTTGTGTGAAGCTGCTGTCTCCGGGTACAGGGTAGTTCACTTTGGATGGTTGGAAATCTTGTGTGAAGCTGCTGTCTCTGGGTACAGGGTAGTTAATTTTGGATGGTTGGATATATTGTGTGAAGGTGCTGTCTCCGGGTACAGGTAGTTAGCTTTGGATGGTTGGAAATGTTGTGCGAATCTGCTGTCTCCAGGCACACGGTAGTTCGCTTTGGATGTTTGGAAATCTTGTGCGAATCTGCTGTCTCCGGGTACAGGGTAGTTAGGTTTGGATGGTTGGAAATCTTGTGTGAAGCTGCTGTCTCTGGGTACAGGGTAGTTAACTTTGGATGGTTGGAAATCTTGTGTGAAGCTGCTGTCTCCGGGTACAGGGTAGTTCGCTTTGGATGGTTGGAAATGTTGTGCGAATCTGCTGTCTCCAGACACAGGGTAGTTCGCTTTGGATGGCTGGAAATGTTGTGCGAATCTGCTGTCTCCGGGCACAGGGTAGTTTGCTTTGGATGGTTGGAAATATTGTGTGAAGGTGCTGTCTCTGGGTACAGGTAGTTAGCTTTGGATGGTTGGAAATGTTGTGCGAATCTGCTGTCTCCAGGCACAGGGTAGTTCGGTTTGGATGGTTGGAAATGTTGAGCGAATCTCCTGTCTCCGGGCATAGGGTAGTTCACACAACATTTCCAACCATCCAAAGCTAAGCTACTGTCTCTGGGTACAGGGTAGTTAGCTTTGGATGGTTGGAAATCTTGTGTATCGCTGCACTCTCCGGGTACAGGGTAGTTAGCTTTGGATGGTTGGAAATATTGTGTGGAGCTACTGTCCCCGGGTACAGTGTTGTTAGTTTTGGATGGTTAGAAATGTTGCATGAAGCTGCAGTCTCCGGGTACAGGGTAGTTAGCTTTGGATGGTTGGAAATGTTGCGTGAAGCTGCTGTCTCTGGGTACAGGGTAGTTTGCTTTGGACGGTTGGAAATCTTGTGTGAAGCTGATATCTCCGGGTACAGGGTAGTTCGCTTTGGATGTTTGGAAATGTTATGCGAAGCTGCTGTCTCCGGGTACCGGGTAGTTAGCTTTGGATGGTTGGAAATCTTGTGTGAAGCGGCTATCTCCGGGTACAGGGTAGTTCGCTTTGGATGGTTGGAAATCTTGTGTGAAGCTGCTGTCTTCGGGTACAGGGTAGTTTGCTTTGGATGGTTGGAAATCTTGTGTGAAGCTGCTATCTCCGGGTACAGGGTAGTTAGCTTTGGATGGTTGGAAATGTTGCTTGAAGCTGCTGTCTCCGGGTACAGGGTAGTTTGCTTTGAATGGTTGGATATCTTGTGTGAAGCTCCTATCTCCGGGTACAGGGTAGTTAGCTTTGGATGGTTGGAAATGTTGCTTGAAGCTGCTGTCTCCGGGTACAGGGTAGTTTGCTTTGAATGGTTGGATATCTTGTGTGAAGCTGCTGTCTCCGGGTACAGGGTAGTTAGCTTTGGATGGTTGGAAATCTTGTGTGAAGCTGCTGTCTCCGGGTACAGGGTAATTCGCTTTGGATGGTTGGAAATCTTATGTGAAGCTGCTGTCGCCGGGCATAGGGTAGTTCGCTTTGGATGGTTGGAAATGTTGTGTGAACCTGCTGTCCCCGGGTACAGGGTAGTTCGCTTTGGATGGTTGGAAATCTTGTGTGAAGCTGCTGTCTCTGGGTACAGCGTAGTTAACTTTGGATGGTTGGAAATATTGTGTGATGGTGCTGTCTCCGGGTACAGGTAGTTAGCTTTGGATGGTTGGAAATGTTGTGCGAATCTGCTGTCTCCAGGCAAAGGGTAGTTCGCTTTGGATGGCTGGAAATGTTGTGCGAATCTGCTGTCTCCGGGCACATGGTAGTTTGCTTTGGATGGTTCGAAATGTTGTGCGAATCTGCTGTCTCCGGGTACCGGGTAGTTAGCTTTGGATGGTTGGAAATCTTGTGTGAAGCTGCTGTCTCCGGGTACAGGTAGTTAGCTTCAAATGGTTGGAAATGTTGGGCAAATCTGCTGTCTCCGGGCACAGCGTAGTTCGCTTTGGATGGTTGGAAATGTTGAGCGAATCTCCTGTCTCCGGGCACAGGGTAGTTTGCTTTGGATGGTTGGAAATGTTGTGTGAGGCTGCTGTCTCCGGGTACAGGGTAGTTCGCTTTGGATGGTTGGAAATCTTGTGTGAAGTTGCTGTCTCTGGGTACAGGGTAGTTAACTTTGGATGGTTGGAAATGTGTGAAGCTGCTGTCTCCGGGCACACGGTAGTTAGCTTTGGATGGTTGGAAATCTTGTGTGAAGCTACTGTCCCCAGGTACAGTGTAGTTAGTTTTGGATGGTTGGAAATGTTGCATGAAACTGCTGTCTCCGGGTACAGGGTAGTTAGCTTTGGATGTTTGGAAATCTTGTGCGAATCTGCTGTCTCCGGGTACAGGGTAGTTAGGTTTGGATGGTTGGAAATCTTGTGTGAAGCTGCTGTCTCTGGGTACGGGGTAGTTAACTTTGGATGGTTGGAAATCTTGTGTGAAGCTGCTGTCTCCGGGTACAGGGTAGTTCACTTTGGATGGTTGGAAATCTTGTGTGAAGCTGCTGTCTCTGGGTACAGGGTAGTTAACTTTGGATGGTTGGATATATTGTGTGAAGGTGCTGTCTCCGGGTACAGGTAGTTAGCTTTGGATGGTTGGAAATGTTGTGATAATCTGCTGTCTCCAGGCACAGGGTAGTTCGCTTTGGATGTTTGGAAATCTTGTGCGAATCTGCTGTCTCCGGGTACAGGGTAGTTAGGTTTGGATGGTTGGAAATCTTGTGTGAAGCTGCTGTCTCTGGGTACAGGGTAGTTAACTTTGGATGGTTGGAAATCTTGTGTGAAGCTGCTGTCTCCGGGTACAGGGTAGTTCACTTTGGATGGTTGGAAATGTTGTGCGAATCTGCTGTCTCCAGGCACAGGGTAGTTCGCTTTGGATGGCTGGAAATGTTGTGCGAATCTGCTGTCTCAGGGCACAGGGTAGTTTGCTTTGGATGGTTGGAAATATTGTGTGAAGGTGCTGTCTCTGGGTACAGGTAGTTAGCTTTGGATGGTTGGAAATGTTGTGCGAATCTGCTGTCTCCAGGCACAGGGTAGTTCGCTTTGGATGGTTGGAAATGTTGAGCGAATCTCCTGTCTCCGGGCATAGGGTAGTTCACACAACATTTCCAACCATCCAAAGCTAAGCTACTGTCTCTGGGTACAGGGTAGTTAGCTTTGGATGGTTGGAAATCTTGTGTATCGCTGCACTCTCCGGGTACAGGGTAGTTAGCTTTGGATGGTTGGAAATATTGTGTGGAGCTACTGTCCCCGGGTACAGTGTTGTTAGTTTTGGATGGTTAGAAATGTTGCATGAAGCTGCAGTCTCCGGGTACAGGGTAGTTAGCTTTGGATGGTTGGAAATGTTGTGCGAATCTGCTGTCTCCAGGCACAGGGTAGTTCGCTTTGGATGGTTGGAAATGTTGAGCGAATCTCCTGTCTCCGGGCATAGGGTAGTTCACACAACATTTCCAACCATCCAAAGCTAAGCTACTGTCTCTGGGTACAGGGTAGTTAGCTTTGGATGGTTGGAAATCTTGTGTATCGCTGCACTCTCCGGGTACAGGGTAGTTAGCTTTGGATGGTTGGAAATATTGTGTGGAGCTACTGTCCCCGGGTACAGTGTTGTTAGTTTTGGATGGTTAGAAATGTTGCATGAAGCTGCAGTCTCCGGGTACAGGGTAGTTAGCTTTGGATGGTTGGAAATGTTGCGTGAAGCTGCTGTCTCTGGGTACAGGGTAGTTTGCTTTGGATGGTTGGAAATCTTGTGTGAAGCTGCTATCTCCGGGTACAGGGTAGTTCGCTTTGGATGTTTGGAAATGTTATGCAAAGCTGCTGTCTCCTGGTACCGGGTAGTTAGCTTTGGATGGTTGGAAATCTTGTGTGAAGCGGCTATCTCCGGGTACAGGGTAGTTCGCTTTGGATGGTTGGAAATCTTGTGTGAAGCTGCTGTCTTCGGGTACAGGGTAGTTTGCTTTGGATGGTTGGAAATCTGTGTGAAGCTGCTATCTCCGGGTACAGGGTAGTTAGCTTTGGATGGTTGGAAATGTTGCTTGAAGCTGCTGTCTCCGGGTACAGGGTAGTTTGCTTTGAATGGTTGGATATCTTGTGTGAAGCTCCTATCTCCGGGTACAGGGTAGTTATCTTTGGATGGTTGGAAATATTGTGTGAAGCTGCTGTCTCCGGGTACAGGGTAGTTAGCTTTGGATGGTTGGAAATCTTGTGTGAAGCTGCTGTCTTCGGGTACAGGGTAATTCGCTTTGGATGGTTGGAAATCTTATGTGAAGCTGCTGTCGCCGGGCATAGGGTAGTTCGCTTTGGATGGTTGGAAATGTTGTGTGAACCTGCTGTCCCCGGGTACAGGGTAGTTAGCTTTGGATGGTTGGAAATCTTGTGTGAAGCTGCTGTCGCCGGGTACAGGGTAGTTCGCTTTGGATGGTTGGAAATCTTGTGTGAAGCTGCTGTCTCTGGGTACAGGGTACTTAACTTTGGATGGTTAGAAATATTGTGTGAAGCTGCTGTCTCCGGGCACACGGTAGTTAGCTTTGGATGGTTGGAAATCTTGTGTGAAGCTACTGTCCCCAGGTACAGTGTAGTTAGTTTTGGATGGTTGGAAATGTTGCATGAAACTGCTGTCTCCGGTTACAGGGTAGTTAGCTTTGGATGTTTGCAAATCTTGTGCGAATCTGCTGTCTCCGGGTACAGGGTAGTTAGGTTTGGATGGTTGGAAATCTTGTGTGAAGCTGCTGTCTATGGGTACAGGGTAGTTAACTTTGGATGGTTAGAAATCTTGTGTGAAGCTGCTGTCTCTGGGTACAGGGTAGTTCGCTTTGGATGGTTGGAAATCTTGTGTGAAGCTGCTGTCTCCGGGTACAGGGTAGTTAACTTTGGATGGTTGGATATATTGTGTGAAGGTGCTGTCTCCGGGTACAGGTAGTTAGCTTTGGATGGTTGGAAATGTTGTGCGAATCTGCTGTCTCCAGGCACACGGTAGTTCGCTTTGGATGGCTGGAAATGTTGTGCGAATCTGCTGTCTCCGGGCACAGGGTAGTTTGCTTTGGATGGTTCGAAATATTGTGCGAAGCTGCTGTCTCTGGGTACCGGGTAGTTAGCTTTGGATGGTTGGAAATCTTTGTGAAGCTGCTGTCTCCGGGTACAGGGTAGTTAGCTTTGGATGGTTGGAAATCTTGTGTGCAGCTGTGGTCTCCGGGTACAGGGTAGTTAGCTTTGGATGGTTGGAAATCTTGTGTGAAGCTGCTGTCTCCGGGTACAGGTAGTTAGCTTCGGATGGTTGGAAATGTTGTTCGAATCTGCTGTCTCCAGGAACAGCGTAGTTCGCTTTGGGTGGTTGGAAATGTTGTGTGAACCTGCTGTCTCCGGGTACAGGGTGGTTCGCTTTTGGATGGTTGGAAATCTTGTGTGAAGCTGCTGTCTCTGGGTACAGGGTAGTAACTGGAAATATTGTGTGAAGCTGCTGTCTCCGGGCACACGATAGTTAGCTTTGGATGGTTGGAAATCTTGTGTGAAGCTTCTGTCCCCAGGTACAGTGTAGTTAGTTTTGGATGGTTGGAAATGTTGCATGAAGCTGCTATCTCCGGGTAGAGGGTAGTTAGGTTTGGATGGTTGGAAATCTTGTGTGAAGCTGCTGTCCCTGGGTACAGGGTAGTCAACTTTGGATGGTTGGAAATCTTGTGTGAAGCTGCTGTCTCTGGGTACACGGTAGTTAACTTTGGATGGTTGGAAATATTGTGTGAAGGTGCTGTCTCCGGGTACAGGTAGTTAGCTTTGGATGGTTGGAAATGTTGTGCGAATCTGCTGTCTCCAGGCAAAGGGTAGTTCGCTTTGGATGGCTGGAAATGTTGTGCGAATCTGCTGTCTCCGGGCACATGGTAGTTTGCTTTGGATGGTTCGAAATGTTGTGCGAATCTGCTGTCTCCGGGTACCGGGTAGTTAGCTTTGGATGGTTGGAAATCTTGTGTGAAGCTGCTGTCTCCGGGTACAGGTAGTTAGCCTCAGATGGTTGGAAATGTTGTGCAAATCTGCTGTCTCCGGGCACAGCGTAGTTCGCTTTGGATGGTTGGAAATGTTGAGCGAATCTCCTGTCTCCGGGCACAGGGTAATGTGCTTTGGATGGTTGGAAATGTTGTGTGAGGCTGCTGTCTCCGGGTACAGGGTAGTTAGCTTTGGATGGTTGGAAATCTTGTGTGAAGCTGCTGTCTCCGGGCACACGGTAGTTAGCTTTGGATGGTTGGAAATCTTGTGTGAAGCTACTGTCCCCAGGTACAGTGTAGTTAGTTTTGGATGGTTGGAAATGTTGCATGAAACTGCTGTCTCCGGGTACAGGGTAGTTAGCTTTGGATGTTTGGAAATCTTGTGCGAATCTGCTGTCTTCGGGTCCAGGGTTTTTAGGTTTGGATGGTTGGAAATCTTGTGTGAAGCTGCTGTCTCTGGGTACAGGGTAGTTAACTTTGGATGGTTGGAAATATTGTGTGAAGGTGCTGTCTCCGGGTACAGGTAGTTAGCTTTGGATGGTTGGAAATCTTGTGTGAAGCTGCTGTCTCCGGGTACAGGGTAGTTAACTTTGGATGGTTGGATATATTGTGTGAAGGTGCTGTCTCCGGGTACAGGTAGTTAGCTTTGGATGGTTGGAAATGTTGTGCGAATCTGCTGTCTCCAGGCACACGGTAGTTCGCTTTGGATGGCTGGAAATGTTGTGCGAATCTGCTGTCTCCGGGCACAGGGTAGTTTGCTTTGGATGGTTCGAAATATTGTGCGAAGCTGCTGTCTCTGGGTACCGGGTAGTTAGCTTTGGATGGTTGGAAATCTTTGTGAAGCTGCTGTCTCCGGGTACAGGGTAGTTAGCTTTGGATGGTTGGAAATCTTGTGTGCAGCTGTGGTCTCCGGGTACAGGGTAGTTAGCTTTGGATGGTTGGAAATCTTGTGTGAAGCTGCTGTCTCCGGGTACAGGTAGTTAGCTTCGGATGGTTGGAAATGTTGTGCGAATCTGCTGTCTCCAGGAACAGCGTAGTTCGCTTTGGGTGGTTGGAAATGTTGTGTGAACCTGCTGTCTCCGGGTACAGGGTGGTTCGCTTTTGGATGGTTGGAAATCTTGTGTGAAGCTGGTGTCTCTGGGTACAGGGTAGTAACTGGAAATATTGTGTGAAGCTGCTGTCTCCGGGCACACGATAGTTAGCTTTGGATGGTTGGAAATCTTGTGTGAAGCTACTGTCCCCAGGTACAGTGTAGTTAGTTTTGGATGGTTGGAAATGTTGCATGAAGCTGCTATCTCCGGGTAGAGGGTAGTTAGGTTTGGATGGTTGGAAATCTTGTGTGAAGCTGCTGTCCCTGGGTACAGGGTAGTTAACTTTGGATGGTTGGAAATCTTGTGTGAAGCTGCTGTCTCTGGGTACACGGTAGTTAACTTTGGATGGTTGGAAATATTGTGTGAAGGTGCTGTCTCCGGGTACAGGTAGTTAGCTTTGGATGGTTGGAAATGTTGTGCGAATCTGCTGTCTCCAGGCAAAGGGTAGTTCGCTTTGGATGGCTGGAAATGTTGTGCGAATCTGCTGTCTCCGGGCACATGGTAGTTTGCTTTGGATGGTTCGAAATGTTGTGCGAATCTGCTGTCTCCGGGTACCGGGTAGTTAGCTTTGGATGGTTGGAAATCTTGTGTGAAGCTGCTGTCTCCGGGTACAGGTAGTTAGCCTCAGATGGTTGGAAATGTTGTGCAAATCTGCTGTCTCCGGGCACAGCGTAGTTCGCTTTGGATGGTTGGAAATGTTGAGCGAATCTCCTGTCTCCGGGCACAGGGTAATGTGCTTTGGATGGTTGGAAATGTTGTGTGAGGCTGCTGTCTCCGGGTACAGGGTAGTTAGCTTTGGATGGTTGGAAATCTTGTGTGAAGCTGCTGTCTCCGGGCACACGGTAGTTAGCTTTGGATGGTTGGAAATCTTGTGTGAAGCTGCTGTCTCCGGGCACACGGTAGTTAGCTTTGGATGGTTGGAAATCTTGTGTGAAGCTACTGTCCCCAGGTACAGTGTAGTTAGTTTTGGATGGTTGGAAATGTTGCATGAAACTGCTGTCTCCGGGTACAGGGTAGTTAGCTTTGGATGTTTTGAAATCTTGTGCGAATCTGCTGTCTTCGGGTCCAGGGTTTTTAGGTTTGGATGGTTGGAAATCTTGTGTGAAGCTGCTGTCTCTGGGTACAGGGTAGTTAACTTTGGATGGTTGGAAATATTGTGTGAAGGTGCTGTCTCCGGGTACAGGTAGTTAGCTTTGGATGGTTGGAAATGTTGTGCGAATCTGCTGTCTCCAGGCAAAGGGTAGTTCACTTTGGATGGCTGGAAATGTTGTGCGAATCTGCTGTCTCCGGGCACATGGTAGTTTGCTTTGGATGGTTCGAAATGTTGTGCGAATCTGCTGTCTCCGGGTACCGGGTAGTTAGCTTTGGATGGTTGGAAATCTTGTGTGAAGCTGCTGTCTCCGGGTACAGGTAGTTAACTTCGGATGGTTGGAAATGTTGTGCAAATCTGCTGTCTCCGGGCACAGCGTAGTTCGCTTTGGATGGTTGGAAATGTTGAGCGAATCTCCTGTCTCCGGGCACAGGGTAGTTTGCTTTGGATGGTTGGAAATGTTGTGTGAGGCTGCTGTCTCCGGGTACAGGGTAGTTAGCTTTGGATGGTTGGAAATCTTGTGTGAAGCTGCTGTCTCCGGGCACACGGTAGTTAGCTTTGGATGGTTGGAAATCTTGTGTGAAGCTGCTGTCTCCGGGCACACGGTAGTTAGCTTTGGATGGTTGGAAATCTTGTGTGAAGCTACTGTCCCCAGGTACAATGTAGATGGTTTTGGATGGTTGGAAATGTTGCATGAAACTGCTGTCTCCGGGTACAGGGTAGTTAGCTTTGGATGTTTGGAAAATCTTGTGCGAATCTGCTGTCTTCGAGTACAGGGTAGTTTGCTTTGGATGGTTGGAAATCTTGTGTGAAGCTGCTATCTCCGGGTACAGGGTAGTTAGCTTTGGATGGTTGGAAATGTTGCTTGAAGCTGCTGTCTCCGGGTACAGGGTAGTTCGCTTTGGATGGTTGGAAATCTTGTGTGAAGCTGCTGTCTCTGGGTACAGGGTAGTTAACTTTGGATGGTTGGATATATTGTGTGAAGGTGCTGTCTCCGGGTACAGGTAGTTAGCTTTGGATGGTTGGAAATGTTGTGCGAATCTGCTGTCTCCAGGCACACGGTAGTTCGCTTTGGATGGCTGGAAATGTTGTGCGAATCTCCTGTCCCCAGGCACAGGGTAGTTCACACAACATTTCCAACCATCCAAAGCTAAGCTACTGTCTCTGGGTACAGGGTAGTTAGCTTTGGATGGTTGGAAATCTTGTGTGACGCTGCACTCTCCGGGTACAGGGTAGTTAGCTTTGGATGGTTGGAAATGTTGCGTGAAGCTGCTGTCTCTGGGTACAGGGTAGTTTGCTTTGGATGGTTGGAAATCTTGTGTGAAGCTGCTATCTCCGGGTACAGGGTAGTTCGCTTTGGATGTTTGGAAATGTTATGCGAAGCTGCTGTCTCCGGGTACCAGGTAGTTAGCTTTGGATGGTTGGAAATCTTGTGTGAAGCGGCTATCTCCGGGTACAGGGTAGTTCGCTTCGGATGGGTGGAAATCTTGTGTGAAGCTTCTGTCTTCGGGTACAGGGTAGTTTGCTTTGGATGGTTGGAAATCTTGTGTGAAGCTGCTATCTCCGGGTACAGGGTAGTTAGCTTTGGATGGTTGGAAATGTTGCTTGAAGCTGCTGTCTCCGGGTACAGGGTAGTTTGCTTTGAATGGTTGGAAATCTTGTGTGAAGCTGCTGTCTCCGGGTACAGGGTAGTTAGCTTTGGATGGTTGGAAATCTTGTGTGAAGCTGCTGTCTCCGGGTACAGGGTAGTTAGCTTTGGATGGTTGGAAATCTTGTGTGAAGCTGCTGTCTCCGGGTACAGGGTAATTCGCTTTGGATGGTTGGAAATCTTATGTGAAGCTGCTGTCCCCGGGCATAGGGTAGTTCGCTTTGGATGGTTGGAAATGTTGTGTGAACCTGCTGTCCCTGGGTACAGGGTAGTTAGCTTTGGATGGTTGGAAATCTTGTGTGAAGCTGCTGTCTCCGGGTACAGGGTAGTTCGCTTTGGATGGTTGGAAATCTTGTGTGAAGCTGCTGTCTCAGGGTACAGGGTAGTTAACTTTGGATGGTTGGAAATATTGTGTGAAGCTGCTGTCTCCGGGCACACGGGAGTTAGCTTTGGATGGTTGGAAATCTTGTGTGAAGCTACTGTCCCCAGGTACAATGTAGATAGTTTTGGATGGTTGGAAATGTTGCATGAAACTGCTGTCTCCGGGTACAGGGTAGTTAGCTTTGGATGTTTGGAAATCTTGTGCGAATCTGCTGTCTTCGGGTACAGGGTAGTTAGGTTTGGATAGTTGGAAATCTTGTGTGAAGCTGCTGTCTCTGGGTACAGGGTAGTTAACTTTGGATGGTTGGAAATCTTGTGTGAAGCTGCTATCTCCGGGTAGAGGGTAGTTAGGTTTGGATGGTTGGAAATCTTGTGTGAAGCTGCTGTCCCTGGGTACAGGGTAGTTAACTTTGGATGGTTGGAAATCTTGTGTGAAGCTGCTGTCTCTGGGTACACGGTAGTTAACTTTGGATGGTTGGAAATATTGTGTGAAGGTGCTGTCTCCGGGTACAGGTAGTTAGCTTTGGATGGTTGGAAATGTTGTGCGAATCTGCTGTCTCCAGGCAAAGGGTAGTTCGCTTTGGATGGCTGGAAATGTTGTGCGAATCTGCTGTCTCCGGGCACATGGAAGTTTGCTTTGGATGGTTCGAAATGTTGTGCGAATCTGCTGTCTCCGGGTACCGGGTAGTTAGCTTTGGATGGTTGGAAATCTTGTGTGAAGCTGCTGTCTCCGGGTACAGGTAGTTAGCCTCAGATGGTTGGAAATGTTGTGCAAATCTGCTGTCTCCGGGCACAGCGTAGTTCGCTTTGGATGGTTGGAAATGTTGAGCGAATCTCCTGTCTCCGGGCACAGGGTAATGTGCTTTGGATGGTTGGAAATGTTGTGTGAGGCTGCTGTCTCCGGGTACAGGGTAGTTAGCTTTGGATGGTTGGAAATCTTGTGTGAAGCTGCTGTCTCCGGGCACACGGTAGTTAGCTTTGGATGGTTGGAAATCTTGTGTGAAGCTGCTGTCTCCGGGCACACGGTAGTTAGCTTTGGATGGTTGGAAATCTTGTGTGAAGCTACTGTCCCCAGGTACAGTGTAGTTAGTTTTGGATGGTTGGAAATGTTGCATGAAACTGCTGTCTCCGGGTACAGGGTAGTTAGCTTTGGATGTTTTGAAATCTTGTGCGAATCTGCTGTCTTCGGGTCCAGGGTTTTTAGGTTTGGATGGTTGGAAATCTTGTGTGAAGCTGCTGTCTCTGGGTACAGGGTAGTTAACTTTGGATGGTTGGAAATATTGTGTGAAGGTGCTGTCTCCGGGTACAGGTAGTTAGCTTTGGATGGTTGGAAATGTTGTGCGAATCTGCTGTCTCCAGGCAAAGGGTAGTTCACTTTGGATGGCTGGAAATGTTGTGCGAATCTGCTGTCTCCGGGCACATGGTAGTTTGCTTTGGATGGTTCGAAATGTTGTGCGAATCTGCTGTCTCCGGGTACCGGGTAGTTAGCTTTGGATGGTTGGAAATCTTGTGTGAAGCTGCTGTCTCCGGGTACAGGTAGTTAACTTCGGATGGTTGGAAATGTTGTGCAAATCTGCTGTCTCCGGGCACAGCGTAGTTCGCTTTGGATGGTTGGAAATGTTGAGCGAATCTCCTGTCTCCGGGCACAGGGTAGTTTGCTTTGGATGGTTGGAAATGTTGTGTGAGGCTGCTGTCTCCGGGTACAGGGTAGTTAGCTTTGGATGGTTGGAAATCTTGTGTGAAGCTGCTGTCTCCGGGCACACGGTAGTTAGCTTTGGATGGTTGGAAATCTTGTGTGAAGCTGCTGTCTCCGGGCACACGGTAGTTAGCTTTGGATGGTTGGAAATCTTGTGTGAAGCTACTGTCCCCAGGTACAATGTAGATGGTTTTGGATGGTTGGAAATGTTGCATGAAACTGCTGTCTCCGGGTACAGGGTAGTTAGCTTTGGATGTTTGGAAAATCTTGTGCGAATCTGCTGTCTTCGAGTACAGGGTAGTTTGCTTTGGATGGTTGGAAATCTTGTGTGAAGCTGCTATCTCCGGGTACAGGGTAGTTAGCTTTGGATGGTTGGAAATGTTGCTTGAAGCTGCTGTCTCCGGGTACAGGGTAGTTCGCTTTGGATGGTTGGAAATCTTGTGTGAAGCTGCTGTCTCTGGGTACAGGGTAGTTAACTTTGGATGGTTGGATATATTGTGTGAAGGTGCTGTCTCCGGGTACAGGTAGTTAGCTTTGGATGGTTGGAAATGTTGTGCGAATCTGCTGTCTCCAGGCACACGGTAGTTCGCTTTGGATGGCTGGAAATGTTGTGCGAATCTCCTGTCCCCAGGCACAGGGTAGTTCACACAACATTTCCAACCATCCAAAGCTAAGCTACTGTCTCTGGGTACAGGGTAGTTAGCTTTGGATGGTTGGAAATCTTGTGTGACGCTGCACTCTCCGGGTACAGGGTAGTTAGCTTTGGATGGTTGGAAATGTTGCGTGAAGCTGCTGTCTCTGGGTACAGGGTAGTTTGCTTTGGATGGTTGGAAATCTTGTGTGAAGCTGCTATCTCCGGGTACAGGGTAGTTCGCTTTGGATGTTTGGAAATGTTATGCGAAGCTGCTGTCTCCGGGTACCAGGTAGTTAGCTTTGGATGGTTGGAAATCTTGTGTGAAGCGGCTATCTCCGGGTACAGGGTAGTTCGCTTCGGATGGGTGGAAATCTTGTGTGAAGCTTCTGTCTTCGGGTACAGGGTAGTTTGCTTTGGATGGTTGGAAATCTTGTGTGAAGCTGCTATCTCCGGGTACAGGGTAGTTAGCTTTGGATGGTTGGAAATGTTGCTTGAAGCTGCTGTCTCCGGGTACAGGGTAGTTTGCTTTGAATGGTTGGAAATCTTGTGTGAAGCTGCTGTCTCCGGGTACAGGGTAGTTAGCTTTGGATGGTTGGAAATCTTGTGTGAAGCTGCTGTCTCCGGGTACAGGGTAGTTAGCTTTGGATGGTTGGAAATCTTGTGTGAAGCTGCTGTCTCCGGGTACAGGGTAATTCGCTTTGGATGGTTGGAAATCTTATGTGAAGCTGCTGTCCCCGGGCATAGGGTAGTTCGCTTTGGATGGTTGGAAATGTTGTGTGAGGCTGCTGTCTCCGGGTACAGGGTAGTTAGCTTTGGATGGTTGGAAATCTTGTGTGAAGCTGCTGTCTCCGGGTACAGGGTAGTTTGCTTTGGATGGCTGGAAATGTTGTGCGAATCTGCTGTCTCCGGGCACAGGGTAGTTTGCTTTGGATGGTTCGAAATGTTGTGCGAAGCTGCTGTCTCCGGGTACCAGGTAGTTAGCTTTGGATGGTTGGAAATCTTTGTGAAGCTGCTGTCTCTGGGTACAGGGTAGTTAGCTTTGGATGGTTGGAAATCTTGTGTGCAGCTGTGGTCTCCGGGTACAGGGTAGTTAGCTTTGGATGGTTGGAAATCTTGTGTGAAGCTGCTGTCTCCGGGTACAGGTAGTTAGCTTCGGATGGTTGGAAATGTTGTGCGAATCTGCTGTCTCCGGGCACAGGGTAGTTCGCTTTGGATGGTTGGAAATGTTGTGTGAGGCTGCTGTCTCCGGGTACAGGGTAGTTAGCTTTGGATGGTTGGAAATCTTGTGTGAAGCTGCTGTCTCCGGGCACACGGTAGTTAGCTTTGGATGGTTGGAAATGTTGAGCGAATTTCCTGTCTCCGGGCACAGGGTAGTTCGCTTTGGATGGTTGGAAATGTTGTGTGAGGCTGCTGTCTCCGGGTACAGGGTAGTTAGCTTTGGATGGTTGGAAATCTTGTGTGAAGCTGCTGTCTCCGGGCACACGGTAGTTAGCTTTGGATGGTTGGAAATCTTGTGTGAAGCTAATGTCCCCAGGTACAGTGTAGTTAGTTTTGGATGGTTGGAAATGTTGCATGAAGCTGCTGTCTCCGGGTACAGGGTAGTTAGCATTGGATGTTTGGAAATCTTGTGCGAATCTGCTGTCTCTGAGTACAGGGTAGTTAAGTTTGGATGGTTGGAAATTTGTGTGAAGCTGCTGTCTCTGGGTACAGGGTAGTTAACTTTGGATGGTTGGAAATCTTGTGTGAAGCTGCTGTCTCCGGGTACAGGGTAGTTCGCTTTGGATGGCTGGAAATGTTGTGCGAATCTGCTGTCTCCGGGCACAGGGTAGTTTGCTTTGGATGGTTCGAAATGTTGTGCGAAGCTGCTGTCTCCGGGTACCGGGTAGTTAGCTTTGGATGGTTGGAAATCTTTGTGAAGCTGCTGTCTCCGGGTACAGGGTAGTTAGCTTTGGATGGTTGGAAATCTTGTGTGCAGCTGTGGTCTCCGGGTACAGGGTATTTAGCTTTGGATGGTTGGAAATCTTGTGTGAAGCTGCTGTCTCCGGGTACAGGTAGTTAGCTTCGGATGGTTGGAAATGTTGTGCGAATCTGCTGTCTCCAGGCACAGCGTAGTTCGCTTTGGGTGGTTGGAAATGTTGTGTGAACCTGCTGTCCCCCGGTACAGGGTAGTTAGCTTTGGATGGTTGGAAATCTTGTGTGAAGCTGCTGTCTCCGGGTACAGGGTAGTTCGCTTTGGATGGTTGGAAATCTTGTGTGAAGCTGCTGTCTCTGGGTACAGGGTAGTTAACTTTGGATGGTTGGAATATATTGTGAAGCTGCTGTCTCCGGGCACACAGTAGTTAGCTTTGGATGGTTGGAAATCTTGTGTGAAGCTACTGTCCCCAGGTACAGTGTAGTTAATTTTGGATGGTTGGAAATGTTGCATGAAGCTGCTGTCTCCGGGTACAGGTTAGTTAGCTTTGGATGTTTGGAAATCTTGTGCGAATCTGCTGTCTCCGGGTACAGAGTAGTTAGGTTTGGATGGTTGGAAATCTTGTGTGAATCTGCTGTCTCTGGGTACAGGGTAGTTAACTTTGGATGGTTGGAAATGTTGTGCGAATCTGCTGTCTCCAGGCACAGGGTAGTTCGCTTTGGATGGCTGGAAATGTTGTGCGAATCTGCTGTCTCCGGGCACAGGGTAGTTTGCTTTGGATGGTTGGAAATATTGTGTGAAGGTGCTGTCTCTGGGTACAGGTAGTTAGCTTTGGATGGTTGGAAATGTTGTGCAAATCTGCTGTCTCCAGGCACAGGATAGTTCGCTTTGGATGGTTGGAAATGTTGAGCGAATCTCCTGTCTCCGGGCACAGGGTAGTTCACACAACATTTCCAACCATCCAAAGCTAAGCTACTGTCTCTGGGTACAGGGTAGTTAGCTTTGGATGGTTGGAAATCTTGTGTGACGCTGCACTCTCCGGGTACAGGGTAGTTAGCTTTGGATGGTTGGAAATATTGTGTGGAGCTACTGTCCCCGGGTACAGTGTTGTTAGTTTTGGATGGTTAGAAATGTTGCATGAAGCTGCAGTCTCCGGGTACAGGGTAGTTAGCTTTGGATGGTTGGAAATGTTGCGTGAAGCTGCTGTCTCTGGGTACAGGGTAGTTTGCTTTGGATGGTTGGAAATCTTGTGTGAAGCTGCTATCTCCGGGTACAGGGTAGTTCGCTTTGGATGTTTGGAAATGTTATGCGAAGCTGCTGTCTCCGGGTACCGGGTAGTTAGCTTTGGATGGTTGGAAATCTTGTGTGAAGCGGCTATCTCCGGGTACAGGGTAGTACGCTTCGGATGGTTGGAAATCTTGTGTGAAGCTGCTGTCTTCGGGTACAGGGTAGTTTGCTTTGGATGGTTGGAAATCTTGTGTGAAGCTGCTATCTCCGGGTACAGGGTAGTTAGCTTTGGATGGTTGGAAATGTTGCTTGAAGCTGCTGTCTCCGGGTACAGGGTAGTTTGCTTTGAATGGTTGGATATCTTGTGTGAAGCTCCTATCTCCGGGTACAGGGTAGTTAGCTTTGGATGGTTGGAAATCTTGTGTGAAGCTGCTGTCTCTGGGTACCGGGTAGTTAGCTTTGGATGGTTGGAAATATTGTTTGAAGCTGCTGTCTCTGGGTACCGGGTAGTTAGCTTTGGATGGTTGGAAATCTTTGTGAAGCTGCTGTCTCTGGGTACAGGGTAGTTAACTTTGGATGGTTCGAAATATTGTGCGAAGCTGCTGTCTCTGGGTACCGGGTAGTTAGCTTTGGATGGTTGGAAATCTTTGTGAAGCTGCTGTCTCCGGGTACAGGGTAGTTAGCTTTGGATGGTTGGAAATCTTGTGTGAACCTGCTGTCTCCGGGTACAGGTAGTTAACTTTGGATGGTTGGAAATCTTGTGTGAACCTGCTGTCTCCGGGTACAGGGTAGTTCGCTTTTGGATGGTTGGAAATCTTGTGTGAAGCTGCTGTCTCTGGGTACAGGGTAGTAACTTTGGATGGTTGGAAATATTGTGTGAAGCTGCTGTGTCCGGGCACACAATAGTTATCTTTGGATGGTTGGAAATCTTGTGTGAAGCTACTGTCCCCAGGTACAGTGTAGTTAGTTTTGGATGGTTCAAAATGTTGCATGAAGCTGCTGTCTCCGGGTAGAGGGTAGTTAGGTTTGGATGGTTGGAAATCTTGTGTGAAGCTGCTGTCTCTGGGTACAGGGTAGTTCGCTTTGGATGGTTGGAAATCTTGTGTGAAGCTGCTGTCTCTGGGTACAGGGTAGTTAACTTTGGATGGTTGGAAATATTGTGTGAAGGTGCTGTCTCCGGGTACAGGTAGTTAGCTTTGGATGGTTGGAAATGTTGTGCGAATCTGCTGTCTCCAGGCAAAGGGTAGTTCGCTTTGGATGGCTGGAAATGTTGTGCGAATCTGCTGTCTGCGGGCACATGGTAGTTTGCTTTGGATGGTTCGAAATGTTGTGCGAAGCTGCTGTCTCCGGGTACCGGGTAGTTAGCTTTGGATGGTTGGAAATCTTGTGTGAAGCTGCTGTCTCCGGGTACAGGGTAGTTCGCTTTGGATGGTTGGAAATCTTGTGTGAAGCTGCTGTCTCTGGGTACAGGGTAGTTAACTTTGGATGGTTGGAAATATCGTGTGAAGGTGCTGTCTCTGGGTACAGGTAGTTAGCTTTGGATGGTTGGAAATGTTGTGCGAATCTGCTGTCTCCAGGCACAGGGTAGTTCGCTTTGGATGGCTGGAAATGTTGTGCAAATCTGCTGTCTCCGGGCACAGGGTAGTTTGCTTTGGATGGTTGGAAATATTGTGTGAAGGTGCTGTCTCTGGGTACAGGTAGTTAGCTTTGGATGGTTGGAAATGTTGTGCGAATCTGCTGTCTCCAGGCACAGGGTAATTCGCTTTGGATGGTTGGAAATGTTGAGCGAATCTCCTGTCTCCGGGCACAGGGTAGTTCACACAACATTTCCAACCATCCAAAGCTAAGCTACTGTCTCTGGGTACAGGGTAGTTAGCTTTGGATGGTTGGAAATCTTGTGTGACGCTGCACTCTCCGGGTACAGGGTAGTTAGCTTTGGATGGTTGGAAATATTGTGTGGAGCTACTGTCCCCGGGTACAGTGTTGTTAGTTTTGGATGGTTAGAAATGTTGCATGAAGCTGCAGTCTCCGGGTACAGGGTAGTTACCTTTGGATGGTTGGAAATGTTGCGTGAAGCTGCTGTCTCTGGGTACAGGGTAGTTTGCTTTGGATGGTTGGAAATCTTGTGTGAAGCTGCTATCTCCGGGTACAGGGTAGTTCGCTTTGGATGTTTGGAAATGTTATGCGAAGCTGCTGTCTCCGGGTACCGGGTAGTTAGCTTTGGATGGTTGGAAATCTTGTGTGAAGCGGCTATCTCCGGGTACAGGGTAGTTCGCTTCGGATGGTTGGAAATCTTGTGTGAAGCTGCTGTCTTCGGGTACAGGGTAGTTTGCTTTGGATGGTTGGAAATCTTGTGTGAAGCTGCTATCTCCGGGTACAGGGTAGTTAGCTTTGGATGGTTGGAAATGTTGCTTGAAGCTGCTGTCTCCGGGTACAGGGTAGTTTGCTTTGAATGGTTGGATATCTTGTGTGAAGCTCCTATCTCCGAGTACAGGGTAGTTAGCTTTGGATGGTTGGAAATCTTGTGTGAAGCTGCTGTCTCCGGGTACAGGGTAGTTAGCTTTGGATGGTTGGAAATCTTGTGTGAAGCTGCTGTCTCCGGGTACAGGGTAATTCGCTTTGGATGGTTGGAAATCTTATGTGAAGCTGCTGTCCCCGGGCATAGGGTAGTTCGCTTTGGATGGTTGGAAATGTTGTGTGAACCTGCTGTCCCCGGGTACAGGGTAGTTAGCTTTGGATGGTTGGAAATCTTGTGTGAAGCTGCTGTCTCCGGGTACAGGGTAGTTCGCTTTGGATGGTTGGAAATCTTGTGTGAAGCTGCTGTCTCTGGGTACAGGGTAGTTAACTTTGAATGATTGGAAATATTGTGTGAAGCTGCTGTCTCCGGGCACACGGTAGTTAGCTTTGGATGGTTGGAAATCTTGTGTGAAGCTACTGTCCCCAGATACAGTGTAGTTAGTTTTGGATGGTTGGAAATGTTGCATGAAGCTGCTGTCTCCGGGTACAGGGTAGTTAGCTTTGGATGTTTGGAAATCTTGTGCGAATCTGCTGTCTCCGGGTACAGGGTAGTTAGGTTTGGATGGTTGGAAATCTTGTGTGAAGCTGCTGTCTCTGGGTACGGGGTAGTTAACTTTGGATGGTTGGAAATCTTGTGTGAAGCTGCTGTCTCCGGGTACAGGGTAGTTCACTTTGGATGGTTGGAAATCTTGTGTGAAGCTGCTGTCTCTGGGTACAGGGTAGTTAATTTTGGATGGTTGGATATATTGTGTGAAGGTGCTGTCTCCGGGTACAGGTAGTTAGCTTTGGATGGTTGGAAATGTTGTGCGAATCTGCTGTCTCCAGGCACACGGTAGTTCGCTTTGGATGTTTGGAAATCTTGTGCGAATCTGCTGTCTCCGGGTACAGGGTAGTTAGGTTTGGATGGTTGGAAATCTTGTGTGAAGCTGCTGTCTCTGGGTACAGGGTAGTTAACTTTGGATGGTTGGAAATCTTGTGTGAAGCTGCTGTCTCCGGGTACAGGGTAGTTCGCTTTGGATGGTTGGAAATGTTGTGCGAATCTGCTGTCTCCAGACACAGGGTAGTTCGCTTTGGATGGCTGGAAATGTTGTGCGAATCTGCTGTCTCCGGGCACAGGGTAGTTTGCTTTGGATGGTTGGAAATATTGTGTGAAGGTGCTGTCTCTGGGTACAGGTAGTTAGCTTTGGATGGTTGGAAATGTTGTGCGAATCTGCTGTCTCCAGGCACAGGGTAGTTCGGTTTGGATGGTTGGAAATGTTGAGCGAATCTCCTGTCTCCGGGCATAGGGTAGTTCACACAACATTTCCAACCATCCAAAGCTAAGCTACTGTCTCTGGGTACAGGGTAGTTAGCTTTGGATGGTTGGAAATCTTGTGTATCGCTGCACTCTCCGGGTACAGGGTAGTTAGCTTTGGATGGTTGGAAATATTGTGTGGAGCTACTGTCCCCGGGTACAGTGTTGTTAGTTTTGGATGGTTAGAAATGTTGCATGAAGCTGCAGTCTCCGGGTACAGGGTAGTTAGCTTTGGATGGTTGGAAATGTTGCGTGAAGCTGCTGTCTCTGGGTACAGGGTAGTTTGCTTTGGACGGTTGGAAATCTTGTGTGAAGCTGATATCTCCGGGTACAGGGTAGTTCGCTTTGGATGTTTGGAAATGTTATGCGAAGCTGCTGTCTCCGGGTACCGGGTAGTTAGCTTTGGATGGTTGGAAATCTTGTGTGAAGCGGCTATCTCCGGGTACAGGGTAGTTCGCTTTGGATGGTTGGAAATCTTGTGTGAAGCTGCTGTCTTCGGGTACAGGGTAGTTTGCTTTGGATGGTTGGAAATCTTGTGTGAAGCTGCTATCTCCGGGTACAGGGTAGTTAGCTTTGGATGGTTGGAAATGTTGCTTGAAGCTGCTGTCTCCGGGTACAGGGTAGTTTGCTTTGAATGGTTGGATATCTTGTGTGAAGCTCCTATCTCCGGGTACAGGGTAGTTAGCTTTGGATGGTTGGAAATGTTGCTTGAAGCTGCTGTCTCCGGGTACAGGGTAGTTTGCTTTGAATGGTTGGATATCTTGTGTGAAGCTGCTGTCTCCGGGTACAGGGTAGTTAGCTTTGGATGGTTGGAAATCTTGTGTGAAGCTGCTGTCTCCGGGTACAGGGTAATTCGCTTTGGATGGTTGGAAATCTTATGTGAAGCTGCTGTCGCCGGGCATAGGGTAGTTCGCTTTGGATGGTTGGAAATGTTGTGTGAACCTGCTGTCCCCGGGTACAGGGTAGTTCGCTTTGGATGGTTGGAAATCTTGTGTGAAGCTGCTGTCTCTGGGTACAGCGTAGTTAACTTTGGATGGTTGGAAATATTGTGTGATGGTGCTGTCTCCGGGTACAGGTAGTTAGCTTTGGATGGTTGGAAATGTTGTGCGAATCTGCTGTCTCCAGGCAAAGGGTAGTTCGCTTTGGATGGCTGGAAATGTTGTGCGAATCTGCTGTCTCCGGGCACATGGTAGTTTGCTTTGGATGGTTCGAAATGTTGTGCGAATCTGCTGTCTCCGGGTACCGGGTAGTTAGCTTTGGATGGTTGGAAATCTTGTGTGAAGCTGCTGTCTCCGGGTACAGGTAGTTAGCTTCAAATGGTTGGAAATGTTGGGCAAATCTGCTGTCTCCGGGCACAGCGTAGTTCGCTTTGGATGGTTGGAAATGTTGAGCGAATCTCCTGTCTCCGGGCACAGGGTAGTTTGCTTTGGATGGTTGGAAATGTTGTGTGAGGCTGCTGTCTCCGGGTACAGGGTAGTTCGCTTTGGATGGTTGGAAATCTTGTGTGAAGTTGCTGTCTCTGGGTACAGGGTAGTTAACTTTGGATGGTTGGAAATATTGTGTGAAGCTGCTGTCTCCGGGCACACGGTAGTTAGCTTTGGATGGTTGGAAATCTTGTGTGAAGCTACTGTCCCCAGGTACAGTGTAGTTAGTTTTGGATGGTTGGAAATGTTGCATGAAACTGCTGTCTCCGGGTACAGGGTAGTTAGCTTTGGATGTTTGGAAATCTTGTGCGAATCTGCTGTCTCCGGGTACAGGGTAGTTAGGTTTGGATGGTTGGAAATCTTGTGTGAAGCTGCTGTCTCTGGGTACGGGGTAGTTAACTTTGGATGGTTGGAAATCTTGTGTGAAGCTGCTGTCTCCGGGTACAGGGTAGTTCACTTTGGATGGTTGGAAATCTTGTGTGAAGCTGCTGTCTCTGGGTACAGGGTAGTTAACTTTGGATGGTTGGATATATTGTGTGAAGGTGCTGTCTCCGGGTACAGGTAGTTAGCTTTGGATGGTTGGAAATGTTGTGATAATCTGCTGTCTCCAGGCACAGGGTAGTTCGCTTTGGATGTTTGGAAATCTTGTGCGAATCTGCTGTCTCCGGGTACAGGGTAGTTAGGTTTGGATGGTTGGAAATCTTGTGTGAAGCTGCTGTCTCTGGGTACAGGGTAGTTAACTTTGGATGGTTGGAAATCTTGTGTGAAGCTGCTGTCTCCGGGTACAGGGTAGTTCACTTTGGATGGTTGGAAATGTTGTGCGAATCTGCTGTCTCCAGGCACAGGGTAGTTCGCTTTGGATGGCTGGAAATGTTGTGCGAATCTGCTGTCTCAGGGCACAGGGTAGTTTGCTTTGGATGGTTGGAAATATTGTGTGAAGGTGCTGTCTCTGGGTACAGGTAGTTAGCTTTGGATGGTTGGAAATGTTGTGCGAATCTGCTGTCTCCAGGCACAGGGTAGTTCGCTTTGGATGGTTGGAAATGTTGAGCGAATCTCCTGTCTCCGGGCATAGGGTAGTTCACACAACATTTCCAACCATCCAAAGCTAAGCTACTGTCTCTGGGTACAGGGTAGTTAGCTTTGGATGGTTGGAAATCTTGTGTATCGCTGCACTCTCCGGGTACAGGGTAGTTAGCTTTGGATGGTTGGAAATATTGTGTGGAGCTACTGTCCCCGGGTACAGTGTTGTTAGTTTTGGATGGTTAGAAATGTTGCATGAAGCTGCAGTCTCCGGGTACAGGGTAGTTAGCTTTGGATGGTTGGAAATGTTGTGCGAATCTGCTGTCTCCAGGCACAGGGTAGTTCGCTTTGGATGGTTGGAAATGTTGAGCGAATCTCCTGTCTCCGGGCATAGGGTAGTTCACACAACATTTCCAACCATCCAAAGCTAAGCTACTGTCTCTGGGTACAGGGTAGTTAGCTTTGGATGGTTGGAAATCTTGTGTATCGCTGCACTCTCCGGGTACAGGGTAGTTAGCTTTGGATGGTTGGAAATATTGTGTGGAGCTACTGTCCCCGGGTACAGTGTTGTTAGTTTTGGATGGTTAGAAATGTTGCATGAAGCTGCAGTCTCCGGGTACAGGGTAGTTAGCTTTGGATGGTTGGAAATGTTGCGTGAAGCTGCTGTCTCTGGGTACAGGGTAGTTTGCTTTGGATGGTTGGAAATCTTGTGTGAAGCTGCTATCTCCGGGTACAGGGTAGTTCGCTTTGGATGTTTGGAAATGTTATGCAAAGCTGCTGTCTCCTGGTACCGGGTAGTTAGCTTTGGATGGTTGGAAATCTTGTGTGAAGCGGCTATCTCCGGGTACAGGGTAGTTCGCTTTGGATGGTTGGAAATCTTGTGTGAAGCTGCTGTCTTCGGGTACAGGGTAGTTTGCTTTGGATGGTTGGAAATCTGTGTGAAGCTGCTATCTCCGGGTACAGGGTAGTTAGCTTTGGATGGTTGGAAATGTTGCTTGAAGCTGCTGTCTCCGGGTACAGGGTAGTTTGCTTTGAATGGTTGGATATCTTGTGTGAAGCTCCTATCTCCGGGTACAGGGTAGTTATCTTTGGATGGTTGGAAATATTGTGTGAAGCTGCTGTCTCCGGGTACAGGGTAGTTAGCTTTGGATGGTTGGAAATCTTGTGTGAAGCTGCTGTCTTCGGGTACAGGGTAATTCGCTTTGGATGGTTGGAAATCTTATGTGAAGCTGCTGTCGCCGGGCATAGGGTAGTTCGCTTTGGATGGTTGGAAATGTTGTGTGAACCTGCTGTCCCCGGGTACAGGGTAGTTAGCTTTGGATGGTTGGAAATCTTGTGTGAAGCTGCTGTCGCCGGGTACAGGGTAGTTCGCTTTGGATGGTTGGAAATCTTGTGTGAAGCTGCTGTCTCTGGGTACAGGGTACTTAACTTTGGATGGTTAGAAATATTGTGTGAAGCTGCTGTCTCCGGGCACACGGTAGTTAGCTTTGGATGGTTGGAAATCTTGTGTGAAGCTACTGTCCCCAGGTACAGTGTAGTTAGTTTTGGATGGTTGGAAATGTTGCATGAAACTGCTGTCTCCGGTTACAGGGTAGTTAGCTTTGGATGTTTGCAAATCTTGTGCGAATCTGCTGTCTCCGGGTACAGGGTAGTTAGGTTTGGATGGTTGGAAATCTTGTGTGAAGCTGCTGTCTATGGGTACAGGGTAGTTAACTTTGGATGGTTAGAAATCTTGTGTGAAGCTGCTGTCTCTGGGTACAGGGTAGTTCGCTTTGGATGGTTGGAAATCTTGTGTGAAGCTGCTGTCTCCGGGTACAGGGTAGTTAACTTTGGATGGTTGGATATATTGTGTGAAGGTGCTGTCTCCGGGTACAGGTAGTTAGCTTTGGATGGTTGGAAATGTTGTGCGAATCTGCTGTCTCCAGGCACACGGTAGTTCGCTTTGGATGGCTGGAAATGTTGTGCGAATCTGCTGTCTCCGGGCACAGGGTAGTTTGCTTTGGATGGTTCGAAATATTGTGCGAAGCTGCTGTCTCTGGGTACCGGGTAGTTAGCTTTGGATGGTTGGAAATCTTTGTGAAGCTGCTGTCTCCGGGTACAGGGTAGTTAGCTTTGGATGGTTGGAAATCTTGTGTGCAGCTGTGGTCTCCGGGTACAGGGTAGTTAGCTTTGGATGGTTGGAAATCTTGTGTGAAGCTGCTGTCTCCGGGTACAGGTAGTTAGCTTCGGATGGTTGGAAATGTTGTGCGAATCTGCTGTCTCCAGGAACAGCGTAGTTCGCTTTGGGTGGTTGGAAATGTTGTGTGAACCTGCTGTCTCCGGGTACAGGGTGGTTCGCTTTTGGATGGTTGGAAATCTTGTGTGAAGCTGCTGTCTCTGGGTACAGGGTAGTAACTGGAAATATTGTGTGAAGCTGCTGTCTCCGGGCACACGATAGTTAGCTTTGGATGGTTGGAAATCTTGTGTGAAGCTTCTGTCCCCAGGTACAGTGTAGTTAGTTTTGGATGGTTGGAAATGTTGCATGAAGCTGCTATCTCCGGGTAGAGGGTAGTTAGGTTTGGATGGTTGGAAATCTTGTGTGAAGCTGCTGTCCCTGGGTACAGGGTAGTCAACTTTGGATGGTTGGAAATCTTGTGTGAAGCTGCTGTCTCTGGGTACACGGTAGTTAACTTTGGATGGTTGGAAATATTGTGTGAAGGTGCTGTCTCCGGGTACAGGTAGTTAGCTTTGGATGGTTGGAAATGTTGTGCGAATCTGCTGTCTCCAGGCAAAGGGTAGTTCGCTTTGGATGGCTGGAAATGTTGTGCGAATCTGCTGTCTCCGGGCACATGGTAGTTTGCTTTGGATGGTTCGAAATGTTGTGCGAATCTGCTGTCTCCGGGTACCGGGTAGTTAGCTTTGGATGGTTGGAAATCTTGTGTGAAGCTGCTGTCTCCGGGTACAGGTAGTTAGCCTCAGATGGTTGGAAATGTTGTGCAAATCTGCTGTCTCCGGGCACAGCGTAGTTCGCTTTGGATGGTTGGAAATGTTGAGCGAATCTCCTGTCTCCGGGCACAGGGTAATGTGCTTTGGATGGTTGGAAATGTTGTGTGAGGCTGCTGTCTCCGGGTACAGGGTAGTTAGCTTTGGATGGTTGGAAATCTTGTGTGAAGCTGCTGTCTCCGGGCACACGGTAGTTAGCTTTGGATGGTTGGAAATCTTGTGTGAAGCTGCTGTCTCCGGGCACACGGTAGTTAGCTTTGGATGGTTGGAAATCTTGTGTGAAGCTACTGTCCCCAGGTACAGTGTAGTTAGTTTTGGATGGTTGGAAATGTTGCATGAAACTGCTGTCTCCGGGTACAGGGTAGTTAGCTTTGGATGTTTGGAAATCTTGTGCGAAGCTGCTGTCTCTGGGTACAGGGTAGTTAACTTTGGATGGTTGGAAATATTGTGTGAAGGTGCTGTCTCCGGGTACAGGTAGTTAGCTTTGGATGGTTGGAAATCTTGTGTGAAGCTGCTGTCTCCGGGTACAGGGTAGTTAACTTTGGATGGTTGGATATATTGTGTGAAGGTGCTGTCTCCGGGTACAGGTAGTTAGCTTTGGATGGTTGGAAATGTTGTGCGAATCTGCTGTCTCCAGGCACACGGTAGTTCGCTTTGGATGGCTGGAAATGTTGTGCGAATCTGCTGTCTCCGGGCACAGGGTAGTTTGCTTTGGATGGTTCGAAATATTGTGCGAAGCTGCTGTCTCTGGGTACCGGGTAGTTAGCTTTGGATGGTTGGAAATCTTTGTGAAGCTGCTGTCTCCGGGTACAGGGTAGTTAGCTTTGGATGGTTGGAAATCTTGTGTGCAGCTGTGGTCTCCGGGTACAGGGTAGTTAGCTTTGGATGGTTGGAAATCTTGTGTGAAGCTGCTGTCTCCGGGTACAGGTAGTTAGCTTCGGATGGTTGGAAATGTTGTGCGAATCTGCTGTCTCCAGGAACAGCGTAGTTCGCTTTGGGTGGTTGGAAATGTTGTGTGAACCTGCTGTCTCCGGGTACAGGGTGGTTCGCTTTTGGATGGTTGGAAATCTTGTGTGAAGCTGGTGTCTCTGGGTACAGGGTAGTAACTGGAAATATTGTGTGAAGCTGCTGTCTCCGGGCACACGATAGTTAGCTTTGGATGGTTGGAAATCTTGTGTGAAGCTACTGTCCCCAGGTACAGTGTAGTTAGTTTTGGATGGTTGGAAATGTTGCATGAAGCTGCTATCTCCGGGTAGAGGGTAGTTAGGTTTGGATGGTTGGAAATCTTGTGTGAAGCTGCTGTCCCTGGGTACAGGGTAGTTAACTTTGGATGGTTGGAAATCTTGTGTGAAGCTGCTGTCTCTGGGTACACGGTAGTTAACTTTGGATGGTTGGAAATATTGTGTGAAGGTGCTGTCTCCGGGTACAGGTAGTTAGCTTTGGATGGTTGGAAATGTTGTGCGAATCTGCTGTCTCCAGGCAAAGGGTAGTTCGCTTTGGATGGCTGGAAATGTTGTGCGAATCTGCTGTCTCCGGGCACATGGTAGTTTGCTTTGGATGGTTCGAAATGTTGTGCGAATCTGCTGTCTCCGGGTACCGGGTAGTTAGCTTTGGATGGTTGGAAATCTTGTGTGAAGCTGCTGTCTCCGGGTACAGGTAGTTAGCCTCAGATGGTTGGAAATGTTGTGCAAATCTGCTGTCTCCGGGCACAGCGTAGTTCGCTTTGGATGGTTGGAAATGTTGAGCGAATCTCCTGTCTCCGGGCACAGGGTAATGTGCTTTGGATGGTTGGAAATGTTGTGTGAGGCTGCTGTCTCCGGGTACAGGGTAGTTAGCTTTGGATGGTTGGAAATCTTGTGTGAAGCTGCTGTCTCCGGGCACACGGTAGTTAGCTTTGGATGGTTGGAAATCTTGTGTGAAGCTGCTGTCTCCGGGCACACGGTAGTTAGCTTTGGATGGTTGGAAATCTTGTGTGAAGCTACTGTCCCCAGGTACAGTGTAGTTAGTTTTGGATGGTTGGAAATGTTGCATGAAACTGCTGTCTCCGGGTACAGGGTAGTTAGCTTTGGATGTTTTGAAATCTTGTGCGAATCTGCTGTCTTCGGGTCCAGGGTTTTTAGGTTTGGATGGTTGGAAATCTTGTGTGAAGCTGCTGTCTCTGGGTACAGGGTAGTTAACTTTGGATGGTTGGAAATATTGTGTGAAGGTGCTGTCTCCGGGTACAGGTAGTTAGCTTTGGATGGTTGGAAATGTTGTGCGAATCTGCTGTCTCCAGGCAAAGGGTAGTTCACTTTGGATGGCTGGAAATGTTGTGCGAATCTGCTGTCTCCGGGCACATGGTAGTTTGCTTTGGATGGTTCGAAATGTTGTGCGAATCTGCTGTCTCCGGGTACCGGGTAGTTAGCTTTGGATGGTTGGAAATCTTGTGTGAAGCTGCTGTCTCCGGGTACAGGTAGTTAACTTCGGATGGTTGGAAATGTTGTGCAAATCTGCTGTCTCCGGGCACAGCGTAGTTCGCTTTGGATGGTTGGAAATGTTGAGCGAATCTCCTGTCTCCGGGCACAGGGTAGTTTGCTTTGGATGGTTGGAAATGTTGTGTGAGGCTGCTGTCTCCGGGTACAGGGTAGTTAGCTTTGGATGGTTGGAAATCTTGTGTGAAGCTGCTGTCTCCGGGCACACGGTAGTTAGCTTTGGATGGTTGGAAATCTTGTGTGAAGCTGCTGTCTCCGGGCACACGGTAGTTAGCTTTGGATGGTTGGAAATCTTGTGTGAAGCTACTGTCCCCAGGTACAATGTAGATGGTTTTGGATGGTTGGAAATGTTGCATGAAACTGCTGTCTCCGGGTACAGGGTAGTTAGCTTTGGATGTTTGGAAAATCTTGTGCGAATCTGCTGTCTTCGAGTACAGGGTAGTTTGCTTTGGATGGTTGGAAATCTTGTGTGAAGCTGCTATCTCCGGGTACAGGGTAGTTAGCTTTGGATGGTTGGAAATGTTGCTTGAAGCTGCTGTCTCCGGGTACAGGGTAGTTCGCTTTGGATGGTTGGAAATCTTGTGTGAAGCTGCTGTCTCTGGGTACAGGGTAGTTAACTTTGGATGGTTGGATATATTGTGTGAAGGTGCTGTCTCCGGGTACAGGTAGTTAGCTTTGGATGGTTGGAAATGTTGTGCGAATCTGCTGTCTCCAGGCACACGGTAGTTCGCTTTGGATGGCTGGAAATGTTGTGCGAATCTCCTGTCCCCAGGCACAGGGTAGTTCACACAACATTTCCAACCATCCAAAGCTAAGCTACTGTCTCTGGGTACAGGGTAGTTAGCTTTGGATGGTTGGAAATCTTGTGTGACGCTGCACTCTCCGGGTACAGGGTAGTTAGCTTTGGATGGTTGGAAATGTTGCGTGAAGCTGCTGTCTCTGGGTACAGGGTAGTTTGCTTTGGATGGTTGGAAATCTTGTGTGAAGCTGCTATCTCCGGGTACAGGGTAGTTCGCTTTGGATGTTTGGAAATGTTATGCGAAGCTGCTGTCTCCGGGTACCAGGTAGTTAGCTTTGGATGGTTGGAAATCTTGTGTGAAGCGGCTATCTCCGGGTACAGGGTAGTTCGCTTCGGATGGGTGGAAATCTTGTGTGAAGCTTCTGTCTTCGGGTACAGGGTAGTTTGCTTTGGATGGTTGGAAATCTTGTGTGAAGCTGCTATCTCCGGGTACAGGGTAGTTAGCTTTGGATGGTTGGAAATGTTGCTTGAAGCTGCTGTCTCCGGGTACAGGGTAGTTTGCTTTGAATGGTTGGAAATCTTGTGTGAAGCTGCTGTCTCCGGGTACAGGGTAGTTAGCTTTGGATGGTTGGAAATCTTGTGTGAAGCTGCTGTCTCCGGGTACAGGGTAGTTAGCTTTGGATGGTTGGAAATCTTGTGTGAAGCTGCTGTCTCCGGGTACAGGGTAATTCGCTTTGGATGGTTGGAAATCTTATGTGAAGCTGCTGTCCCCGGGCATAGGGTAGTTCGCTTTGGATGGTTGGAAATGTTGTGTGAACCTGCTGTCCCTGGGTACAGGGTAGTTAGCTTTGGATGGTTGGAAATCTTGTGTGAAGCTGCTGTCTCCGGGTACAGGGTAGTTCGCTTTGGATGGTTGGAAATCTTGTGTGAAGCTGCTGTCTCAGGGTACAGGGTAGTTAACTTTGGATGGTTGGAAATATTGTGTGAAGCTGCTGTCTCCGGGCACACGGGAGTTAGCTTTGGATGGTTGGAAATCTTGTGTGAAGCTACTGTCCCCAGGTACAATGTAGATAGTTTTGGATGGTTGGAAATGTTGCATGAAACTGCTGTCTCCGGGTACAGGGTAGTTAGCTTTGGATGTTTGGAAATCTTGTGCGAATCTGCTGTCTTCGGGTACAGGGTAGTTAGGTTTGGATAGTTGGAAATCTTGTGTGAAGCTGCTGTCTCTGGGTACAGGGTAGTTAACTTTGGATGGTTGGAAATCTTGTGTGAAGCTGCTGTCTCCGGGTACAGGGTAGTTCGCTTTGGATGGTTGGAAATCTTGTGTGAAGCTGCTGTCTCTGGGTACAGGGTAGTTAACTTTGGATGGTTGGATATATTGTGTGAAGGTGCTGTCTCCGGGTACAGGTAGTTAGCTTTGGATGGTTGGAAATGTTGTGCGAATGTGCTGTCTCCAGGCACACGGTAGTTCGCTTTGGATGGCTGGAAATGTTGTGCGAATCTCCTGTCTCCGGGCACAGGGTAGTTCACACAACATTTCCAACCATCCAAAGCTAAGCTACTGTCTCTGGGTACAGGGTAGTTAGCTTTGGATGGTTGGAAATCTTGTGTGACGCTGCACTCTCCGGGTACAGGGTAGTTAGATTTGGATGGTTGGAAATATTGTGTGGAGCTACTGTCCCCGGGTACAGTGTTGTTAGTTTTGGATGGTTAGAAATGTTGCATGAAGCTGCAGTCTCCGGGTACAGTGTAGTTAGCTTTGGATGGTTGGAAATGTTGCGTGAAGCTGCTGTCTCTGGGTACAGGGTAGTTTTCTTTGGATGGTTGGAAGTTTTGTGTGAAGCTGCTATCTCCGGGTACAGGGTAGTTCGCTTTGGATGTTTGGAAATGTTATGCGAAGCTGCTGTCTCCGGGTACCGGGTACTTAGCTTTGGATGGTTGGAATTCTTGTGTGAAGCGGCTATCTCCGGGTACAGGGTAGTTCGCTTCGGATGGTTGGAAATCTTGTGTGAAGCTTCTGTCTTCGGGTACAGGGTAGTTTGCTTTGGATGGTTGGAAATCTTGTGTGAAGCTGCTATCTCCGGGTACAGGGTAGTTAGCTTTGGATGGTTGGAAATGTTGCTTGAAGCTGCTGTCTCCGGGTACAGGGTAGTTTGCTTTGAATGGTTGGAAATCTTGTGTGAAGCTGCTGTCTCCGGGTACAGGGTAGTTAGCTTTGGATGGTTGGAAATCTTGTGTGAAGCTGCTGTCTCCGGGTACAGGGTAGTTAGCTTTGGATGGTTGGAAATCTTGTGTGAAGCTGCTGTCTCCGAGTACAGGGTAATTCGCTTTGGATGGTTGGAAATCTTATGTGAAGCTGCTGTCCCCGGGCATAGGGTAGTTCGCTTTGGATGGTTGGAAATGTTGTGTGAACCTGCTGTCCCCGGGTACAGGGTAGTTAGCTTTGGATGGTTGGAAATCTTGTGTGAAGCTGCTGTCTCCGGGTACAGGGTAGTTCGCTTTGGATGGTTGGAAATCTTGTGTGAAGCTGCTGTCTCAGGGTACAGGGTAGTTAACTTTGGATGGTTGGAAAAATTGTGTGAAGCTGCTGTCTCCGGGCACACGGTAGTTAGCTTTGGATGGTTGGAAATCTTGTGTGAAGCTACTGTCCCCAGGTACAGTGTAGTTAGTTTTGGATGGTTGGAAATGTTGCATGAAACTGCTGTCTCCGGGTACAGGGTAGTTAGCTTTGGATGTTTGGAAATCTTGTGCGAATCTGCTGTCTCCGGGTACAGGGTAGTTAGGTTTGGATGGTTGGAAATCTTGTGTGAAGCTGCTGTCTCTGGGTACGGGGTAGTTAACTTTGGATGGTTGGAAATCTGGTGTGAAGCTGCTGTCTCCGGGTACAGGGTAGTTCACTTTGGATGGTTGGAAATCTTGTGTGAAGCTGCTGTCTCTGGGTACAGGGTAGTTAACTTTGGATGGTTGGATATATTGTGTGAAGGTGCTGTCTCCGGGTACAGGTAGTTAGCTTTGGATGGTTGGAAATGTTGTGCGAATCTGCTGTCTCCAGGCACACGGTAGTTCGCTTTGGATGTTTGTAAATCTTGTGCGAATCTGCTGTCTCCGGGTACAGGGTAGTTAGGTTTGGATGGTTGGAAATCTTGTGTGAAGCTGCTGTCTCTGGGTACAGGGTAGTTAACTTTGGATGGTTGGAAATCTTGTGTGAAGCTGCTGTCTCCGGGTACAGGGTAGTTCGCTTTGGATGGTTGGAAATGTTGTGTGAATCTGCTGTCTCCAGGCACAGGGTAGTTCGCTTTGGATGGCTGGAAATGTTGTGCGAATCTGCTGTCTCCGGGCACAGGGTAGTTTGCTTTGGATGGTTGGAAATATTGTGTGAAGGTGCTGTCTCTGGGTACAGGTAGTTAGCTTTGGATGGTTGGAAATGTTGTGCGAATCTGCTGTCTCCAGGCACAGGGTAGTTCGCTTTGGATGGTTGGAAATGTTGAGCGAATCTCCTGTCTCCGGGGATAGGGTAGTTCACACAACATTTCCAACCATCCAAAGCTAAGCTACTGTCTCTGGGTACAGGATAGTCTGCTTTGGATGGTTGGAAATCTTGTGTATCGCTGCACTCTCCGGGTACAGGGTAGTTAGCTTTGGATGGTTGGAAATATTGTGTGGAGCTACTGTCCCCGGGTACAGTGTTGTTAGTTTTGGATGGTTAGAAATGTTGCATGAAGCTGCAGTCTCCGGGTACAGGGTAGTTCGCTTTGGATGGTTGGAAATGTTGCGTGAAGCTGCTGTCTCTGGGTACAGGGTAGTTTGCTTTGGATGGTTGGAAATCTTGTGTGAAGCTGCTATCTCCGGGTACAGGGTAGTTCGCTTTGGATGTTTGGAAATGTTATGCGAAGCTGCTGTCTCCGGGTACCGGGTAGTTAGCTTTGGATGGTTGGAAATCTTGTGTGAAGCGGCTATCTCCGGGTACAGGGTAGTTCGCTTTGGATGGTTGGAAATCTTGTGTGAAGCTGCTGTCTTCGGGTACAGGGTAGTTTGCTTTGGATGGTTGGAAATTTTGTGTGAAGCTGCTATCTCCGGGTACAGGGTAGTTAGCTTTGGATGGTTGGAAATGTTGCTTGAAGCTGCTGTCTCCGGGTACAGGGTAGTTTGCTTTGAAAGGTTGGATATCTTGTGTGAAGCTCCTATCTCCGGGTACAGGGTAGTTAGCTTTGGATGGTTGGAAATCTTGTGTGAAGCTGCTGTCTCCGGGTACAGGGTAGTTAGCTTTGGATGGTTGGAAATCTTGTGTGAAGCTGCTGTCTCCGGGTACAGGGTAATTCGCTTTGGATGGTTGGAAATCTTATGTGAAGCTGCTGTCGCCGGGCATAGGGTAGTTCGCTTTGGATGGTTGGAAATGTTGTGTGAACCTGCTGTCCCCGAGTACAGGGTAGTTAGCTTTGGATGGTTGGAAATCTTGTGTGAAGCTGCTGTCTCCGGGTACAGGGTAGTTCGCTTTGGATGGTTGGAAATCTTGTGTGAAGCTGCTGTCTCTGGGTACAGGGTAGTTAACTTTGGATGGTTGGAAATATTGTGTGAAGCTGCTGTCTCCGGGCACACGGTAGTTAGCTTTGGATGGTTGGAAATCTTGTGTGAAGCTACTGTCCGCAGGTACAGTGTAGTTAGTTTTGGATGGTTGGAAATGTTGCATGAAACTGCTGTCTCCGGGTACAGGGTAGTTAGCTTTGGATGTTTGCAAATCTTGTGCGAATCTGCTTTCTCCGGGTACAGGGTAGTTAGGTTTGGATGTTTGGAAATCTTGTGTGAAGCTGCTGTCTCTGGGTACAGGGTAGTTAGCTTTGGATGGTTGGAAATCTTGTGTATCGCTGCACTCTCCGGGTACAGGGTAGTTAGGTTTGGATGGTTGGAAATATTGTGTGGAGCTACTGTCCCCAGGTACAGTGTTGTTAGTTTTGGATGGTTAGAAATGTTGCATGAAGCTGCAGTCTCCGGGTACAGGGTAGTTAGCTTTGGATGGTTGGAAATGTTGCGTGAAGCTGCTGTCTCTGGGTACAGGGTAGTTTGTTTTGGATGGTTGGAAATCTTGTGTGAAGCTGCTATCTCCGGGTACAGGGTAGTTCGCTTTGGATGTTTGGAAATGTTATGCGAAGCTGCTGTCTCCGGGTACCGGGTAGTTAGCTTTGGATGGTTGGAAATCTTGTGTGAAGCGGCTATCTCCGGGTACAGGGTAGTTCGCTTTGGATGGTTGGAAATCTTGTGTGAAGCTGCTGTCTTCGGGTACAGGGTAGTTTTCTTTGGATGGTTGGAAATCTTGTGTGAAGCTGCTATCTCCGGGTACAGGGTAGTTAGCTTTGGATGGTTGGAAATGTTGCTTGAAGCTGCTGTCTCCGGGTACAGGGTAGTTTGCTTTGAAAGGTTGGATATCTTGTGTGAAGCTCCTATCTCCGGGTACAGGGTAGTTAGCTTTGGATGGTTGGAAATCTTGTGTGAAGCTGCTGTCTCCGGGTACAGGGTAGTTAGCTTTGGATGGTTGGAAATCTTATGTGAAGCTGCTGTCGCCGGGTACAGGGTAGTTAGGTTTGGATGGTTGGAAATATTGTGTGGAGCTACTGTCCCCGGGTACAGTGTTGTTAGTTTTGGATGGTTAGAAATGTTGCATGAAGCTGCAGTCTCCGGGTACAGGGTAGTTAGCTTTGGATGGTTGGAAATGTTGCGTGAAGCTGCTGTCTCTGGGTACAGGGTAGTTTGTTTTGGATGGTTGGAAATCTTGTGTGAAGCTGCTATCTCCGGGTACAGGGTAGTTCGCTTTGGATGTTTGGAAATGTTATGCGAAGCTGCTGTCTCCGGGTACCGGGTAGTTAGCTTTGGATGGTTGGAAATCTTGTGTGAAGCGGCTATCTCCGGGTACAGGGTAGTTCGCTTTGGATGGTTGGAAATCTTGTGTGAAGCTGCTGTCTTCGGGTACAGGGTAGTTTGCTTTGGATGGTTGGAAATCTTGTGTGAAGCTGCTATCTCCGGGTACAGGGTAGTTAGCTTTGGATGGTTGGAAATGTTGCTTGAAGCTGCTGTCTCCGGGTACAGGGTAGTTTGCTTTGAAAGGTTGGATATCTTGTGTGAAGCTCCTATCTCCGGGTACAGGGTAGTTAGCTTTGGATGGTTGGAAATCTTGTGTGAAGCTGCTGTCTCCGGGTACAGGGTAGTTAGCTTTGGATGGTTGGAAATCTTATGTGAAGCTGCTGTCGCCGGGCATAGGGTAGTTCGCTTTGGATGGTTGGAAATGTTGTGTGAACCTGCTGTCCCCGGGTACAGGGTAGTTAGCTTTGGATGGTTGGAAATCTTGTGTGAAGCTGCTGTCTCCGGGTACAGGGTAGTTCGCTTTGGATGGTTGGAAATCTTGTGTGAAGCTGCTGTCTCTGGGTACAGGGTAGTTAACTTTGGATGGTTGGAAATATTGTGTGAAGCTGCTGTCTCCGGGCACACGGTAGTTAGCTTTGGATGGTTGGAAATCTTGTGTGAAGCTACTGTCCGCAGGTACAGTGTAGTTAGTTTTGGATGGTTGGAAATGTTGCATGAAACTGCTGTCTCCGGGTACAGGGTAGTTAGCTTTGGATGTTTGCAAATCTTGTGCGAATCTGCTTTCTCCGGGTACAGGGTAGTTAGGTTTGGATGGTTGGAAATCTTGTGTGAAGCTGCTGTCTCTGGGTACAGGGTAGTTAACTTTGGATGGTTGGAAATCTTGTGTGAAGCTGCTGTCTCCGGGTACAGGGTAGTTCGCTTTGGATGGTTGGAAATCTTGTGTGAAGCTGCTGTCTCCGGGTACAGGGTAGTTAACTTTGGATGGTTGGATATATTGTGTGAAGGTGCTGTCTCTGGGTACAGGTAGTTAGCTTTGGATGGTTGGAAATGTTGTGCGAATCTGCTGTCTCCAGGCACACGGTAGTTCGCTTTGGATGGCTGGAAATGTTGTGCGAATCTGCTGTCTCCGGGCACACGGTAGTTTGCTTTGAATGGTTCGAAATATTGTGCGAAGCTGCTGTCTCTGGGTACCGGGTAGTTAGCTTTGGATGGTTGGAAATCTTTGTGAAGCTGCTGTCTCCGGGTACAGGGTAGTTAGCTTTGGATGGTTGGAAATCTTGTGTGCAGCTGTGGTCTCCGGGTACAGGGTAGTTAGCTTTGGATGGTTGGAAATCTTGTGTGAAGCTGCTGTCTCCGGGTACAGGTAGTTAGCTTCGGATGGTTGGAAATGTTGTGCGAATCTGCTGTCTCCAGGCACAGCGTAGTTCGCTTTGGGTGGTTGGAAATGTTGTGCGAATCTGCTGTCTCCAGGCACAGCGTAGTTCGCTTTGGGTGGTTGGAAATGTTGTGTGAACCTGCTGTCTCCGGGTACAGGGTTGTTCGCTTTTGGATGGTTGGAAATCTTGTGTGAAGCTGCTGTCTCTGGGTACAGGGTAGGAACTTTGGATGGTTGGAAATATTGTGTGAAGCTGCTGTCTCCGGGCACACGATAGTTAGCTTTGGATGGTTGGAAATCTTGTGTGAAGCTACTGTCCCCAGGTACAGTGTAGTTAGGTTTGGATGGTTCGAAATGTTGCATGAAGCTGCTATCTCCGGGTAGAGGGTAGTTAGGTTTGGATGGTTGGAAATCTTGTGTGAAGCTGCTGTCTCTGGGTACAGGGTAGTTAACTTTGGATGGTTGGAAATCTTGTGTGAAGCTGCTGTCTCAGGGTACAGGGTAGTTCGCTTTGGATGGTTGGAAATCTTGTGTGAAGCTGCTGTCTCTGGGTACAGGGTAGTTAACTTTGGATGGTTGGAAATATTGTGTGAAGGTGCTGTCTCCGGGTACAGGTAGTTAGCTTTGGATGGTTGGAAATGTTGTGCGAATCTGCTGTCTCCAGGCAAAGGGTAGTTCGCTTTGGATGGCTGGACATGTTGTGCGAATCTGCTGTCTCCGGGCACATGGTAGTTTGCTTTGGATGGTTCGAAATGTTTTGCGAATCTGCTGTCTCCGGGTACCGGGTAGTTAGCTTTGGATGGTTGGAAATCTTGTGTGAAGCTGCTGTCTCCGGGTACAGGTAGTTAGCTTCAGATGGTTGGAAATGTTGTGCAAATCTGCTGTCTCCGGGCACAGCTTAGTTCGCTTTGGATGGTTGGAAATGTTGAGCGAATCTCCTGTCTCCGGGCACAGGGTAGTTTGCTTTGGATGGTTGGAAATGTTGTGTGAGGCTGCTGTCTCCGGGTACAGGCTAGTTCGCTTTGGATGGTTGGAAATCTTGTGTGAAGCTGCTGTCTCTGGGTACAGGGTAGTTAACTTTGGATGGTTGGAAATATTGTGTGAAGCTGCTGTCTCCGGGCACACGGTAGTTAGCTTTGGATGGTTGGAAATCTTGTGTGAAGCTACTGTCCCCAGGTACAGTGTAGTTAGTTTTGGATGGTTGGAAATGTTGCATGAAACTGCTGTCTCCGGGTACAGGGTAGTTAGCTTTGGATGTTTGGAAATGTTGTGCGAATCTGCTGTCTCTGGGTAGAGGGTAGTTAGGTTTGGATGGTTGGAAATGTTGTGCGAATCTGCTGTCTCCAGGCACAGGGTAGTTCGCTTTGGATGTTTGGAAATCTTGTGCGAATCTGCTGTCTCCAGGCACAGGGTAGTTAGCTTTGGATGGTTGGAAATCTTGTGTGAAGCTGCTGTCTCCGGGCACACGGTAGTTAGCTTTGGATGGTTGGAAATCTTGTGTGAAGCTACTGTCCCCAGGTACAGTGTAGTTAGTTTTGGATGGTTGGAAATGTTGCATGAAACTGCTGTCTCCGGGTACAGGGTAGTTAGCTTTGGATGTTTGGAAATCTTGTGCGAATCTGCTGTCTTCGGGTACAGGGTAGTTAGGTTTGGATGGTTGGAAATCTTGTGTGAAGCTGCTGTCTCCGGGTACAGGGTAGTTCGCTTTGGATGGTTGGAAATCTTGTGTGAAGCTGCTGTCTCTGGGTACAGGGTAGTTAACTTTGGATGGTTGGATATATTGTGTGAAGGTGCTGTCTCCGGGTACAGGTAGTTAGCTTTGGATGATTGGAAATGTTGTGCGAATCTGCTGTCGCCAGGCACACGGTAGTTCGCTTTGGATGGCTGGAAATATTGTGCGAAGCTGCTGTCTCTGGGTACCGGGTAGTTAGCTTTGGATGGTTGGAAATCTTTGTGAAGCTGCTGTCTCCGGGTACAGGGTAGTTAGCTTTGGACGGTTGGAAATCTTGTGTGCAGCTGTGGTCTCCGGGTACAGGGTAGTTAGCTTTGGATGGTTGGAAATCTTGTGTGAAGCTGCTGTCTCCGGGTACAGGTAGTTAGCTTCGGATGGTTGGAAATGTTGCTTGAAGCTGCTGTCTCCGGGTACAGGGTAGTTTGCTTTGAATGGTTGGATATCTTGTGTGAAGCTCCTATCTCCGGGTACAGGGTAGTTAGCTTTGGATAGTTGGAAATCTTGTGTGAAGCTGCTGTCTCCGGGTACAGGGTAGTTAGCTTTGGATGGTTGGAAATCTTGTGTGAAGCTGCTCCGGGTACAGGGTAGTTCGCTTTGGATGGTTGGAAATCTTATGTGAAGCTGCTGTCCCCGGGCATAGGGTAGTTCGCTTTGGATGGTTGGAAATGTTGTGTGAACCTGCTGTCCCCGGGTACAGGGTAGTTAGCTTTGGATGGTTGGAAATCTTGTGTGCAGCTGTGGTCTCCGGGTACAGGGTAGTTAGCTTTGGATGGTTGGAAATCTTGTGTGAAACTGCTGTCTCCGGGTACAGGTAGTTAGCTTCGGATGGTTGGAAATGTTGCTTGAAGCTGCTGTCTCCGGGTACACGGTAGTTAGCTTTGGATGGTTGGAAATCTTGTGTGAAGCTGCTGTCTCCGGGTACAGGGTAGTTAGCTTTGGATGGTTGGAAATCTTGTGTGCAGCTGTGGTCTCCGGGTACAGGGTAGTTAGCTTTGGATGGTTGGAAATCTTGTGTGAAGCTGCTGTCTCCGGGTACAGGGTAGTTAGCTTCGGATGGTTGGAAATGTTGCTTTAATCTGCTTTCTCCAGGTACAGGGTAGTTTGCTTTGAATGGTTGGATATCTTGTGTGAAGCTCCTATCTCTGGGTACAGGGTAGTTAACTTTGGATGGTTGGAAATCTTGTGTGAAGCTGCTGTCTCCGGGTACAGGGTAGTTCGCTTTGGATGGTTGGAAATCTTGTGTGAAGCTGCTGTCTCTGGGTACAGGGTAGTTAACTTTGGATGGTTGGAAATATTGTGTGAAGGTGCTGTCTCCGGGTACAGGTAGTTAGCTTTGGATGGTTGGAAATCTTGTGTGACGCTGCACTCTCCGGGTACAGGGTAGTTAGCTTTGGATGGTTGGATATCTTGTGTGAAGCTCCTATCTCCGGGTACAGGGTAGTTAGCTTTGGATGGTTGGAAATCTTGTGTGAAGCTGCTGTCTCCGGGTACAGGGTAGTTCGCTTTGGATGGTTGGAAATCTTGTGTGAAGCTGCTGTCTCTGGGTACAGGGTAGTTAACTTTGGATGGTTGGAAATCTTGTGTGAAGCTGCTGTCTCCGGGTACAGGGTAGTTCGCTTTGGATGGTTGGAAATCTTGTGTGAAGCTGCTGTCTCCAGGCACAGGGTAGTTCACTTTGGATGGCTGGAAATGTTGTGCGAATCTGCTGTCTCCGGGCACAGGGTAGTTTGCTTTGGATGGTTGGAAATATTGTGTGAAGGTGCTGTCTCTGGGTACAGGTAGTTAGCTTTGGATGGTTGGAAATGTTGTGCGAATCTGCTGTCTCCAGGCACAGGGTAGTTCGCTTTGGATGGTTGGAAATGTTGAGCGAATCTCCTGTCTCCGGGCACAGGGTAGTTCACACAACATTTCCAACCATCCAAAGCTAAGCTACTGTCTCTGGGTACAGGGTAGTTAGCTTTGGATGGTTGGAAATCTTGTGTGACGCTGCACTCTCCGGGTACAGGGTAGTTAGCTTTGGATGGTTGGATATCTTGTGTGAAGCTCCTATCTCCGGGTACAGGGTAGTTAGCTTTGGATGGTTGGAAATCTTGTGTGAAGCTGCTGTCTCCGGGTACAGGGTAGTTAGCTTTGGATGGTTGGAAATCTTGTGTGAAGCTGCTCCGGGTACAGGGTAGTTCGCTTTGGATGGTTGGAAATCTTATGTGAAGCTGCTGTCCCCGGGCATAGGGTAGTTCGCTTTGGATGGTTGGAAATGTTGTGTGAACCTGCTGTCCCCGGGTACAGGGTAGTTAGCTTTGGATGGTTGGAAATCTTGTGTGAAGCTGCTGTCTCCGGGTACAGGGTAGTTCGCTTTGGATGGTTGGAAATCTTGTGTGAAGCTGCTGTCTCTGGGTACAGGGTAGTTAACTTTGGATGGTTGGAAATCTTGTGTGAAGCTGCTGTCTCCGGGTACAGGGTAGTTCGCTTTGGATGGTTCGAAATCTTGTGTGAAGCTGCTGTCTCTGGGTACAGGGTAGTTAACTTTGGATGGTTGGAAATATTGTGTGAAGGTGCTGTCTCCGGGTACAGGTAGTTAGCTTTGGATGGTTGGAAATGTTGTGCGAATCTGCTGTCTCCAGGCAAAGGGTAGTTCGCTTTGGATGGTTGGAAATGTTGCTTGAAGCTGCTGTCTCCGGGTACAAGGTAGTTTGCTTTGAATGATTGGATATCTTGTGTGAAGCTCCTATCTCCGGGTACAGGGTAGTTAGCTTTGGATGGTTGGAAATCTTGTGTGAAGCTGCTGTCTCTGGGTACAGGGTAGTTAACTTTGGATGGTTGGATATATTGTGTGAAGGTGCTGTCTCCGGGTACAGGTAGTTAGCTTTGGAGGGTTGGAAATGTTGTGCGAATCAGCTGTCTCCAGGCACACGGTAGTTCGCTTTGGATGGCTGGAAATGTTGTGCGAATCTGCTGTCTCCGGGCACAGGGTAGTTTGCGTTGGGTGGTTGGAAATATTGTGTGAAGGTGCTGTCTCTGGGTACAGGTAGTTAGCTTTGGATGGTTGGAAATGTTGTGCGAATCTGCTGTCTCCAGGCACAGGGTAGTTCGCTTTGGATGGTTGGAAATGTTGAGCGAATCTCCTGTCTCCGGGCACAGGGTAGTTCACACAACATTTCCAACCATCCAAAGCTAAGCTACTGTCTCTGGGTACAGGGTAGTTAGCTTTGGATGGTTGGAAATCTTGTGTGACGCTGCACTCTCCGGGTACAGGGTAGTTAGCTTTGGATGGTTGGATATCTTGTGTGAAGCTCCTATCTCCGGGTACAGGGTAGTTAGCTTTGGATGGTTGGAAATCTTGTGTGAAGCTGCTGTCTCCGGGTACAGGGTAGTTAGCTTTGGATAGTTGGAAATCTTGTGTGAAGCTGCTCCGGGTACAGGGTAGTTCGCTTTGGATGGTTGGAAATCTTATGTGAAGCTGCTGTCCCCGGGCATAGGGTAGTTCGCTTTGGATGGTTGGAAATGTTGTGTGAACCTGCTGTCCCCGGGTACAGGGTAGTTAGCTTTGGATGGTTGGAAATCTTGTGTGAAGCTGCTGTCTCCGGGTACAGGGTAGTTCGCTTTGGATGGTTGGAAATCTTGTGTGAAGCTGCTGTCTCTGGGTACAGGGTAGTTAACTTTGGATGGTTGGAAATCTTGTGTGAAGCTGCTGTCTCCGGGTACAGGGTAGTTCGCTTTGGATGGTTGGAAATCTTGTGTGAAGCTGCTGTCTCCAGGCACAGGGTAGTTCACTTTGGATGGCTGGAAATGTTGTGCGAATCTGCTGTCTCCGGGCACAGGGTAGTTTGCTTTGGATGGTTGGAAATATTGTGTGAAGGTGCTGTCTCTGGGTACAGGTAGTTAGCTTTGGATGGTTGGAAATGTTGTGCGAATCTGCTGTCTCCAGGCACAGGGTAGTTCGCTTTGGATGGTTGGAAATGTTGAGCGAATCTCCTGTCCCCGGGCACAAGGTAGTTCACACAACATTTCCAACCATCCAAAGCTAAGCTACTGTCTCTGGGTACAGGGTAGTTAGCTTTGGATGGTTGGAAATCTTGTGTGACGCTGCACTCTCCGGGTACAGGGTAGTTAGCTTTGGATGGTTGGATATCTTGTGTGAAGCTCCTATCTCCGGGTACAGGGTAGTTAGCTTTGGATGGTTGGAAATCTTGTGTGAAGCTGCTGTCTCCGGGTACAGGGTAGTTAGCTTTGGATGGTTGGAAATCTTGTGTGAAGCTGCTCCGGGTACAGGGTATTTCGCTTTGGATGGTTGGAAATCTTATGTGAAGCTGCTGTCCCCGGGCCTAGGGTAGTTCGCTTTGGATGGTTGGAAATGTTGTGTGAACCTGCTGTCCCCGGGTACAGGGTAGTTAGCTTTGGATGGTTGGAAATCTTGTGTGAAGCTGCTGTCTCCGGGTACAGGGTAGTTCGCTTTGGATGGTTAGAAATCTTGTGTGAAGCTGCTGTCTCTGGGTACAGGGTAGTTAACTTTGGATGGTTGGAAATCTTGTGTGAAGCTGCTGTCTCCGGGTACAGGGTAGTTCGCTTTGGATGGTTGGAAATCTTGTGTGAAGCTGCTGTCTCTGGGTACAGGGTAGTTAACTTTGGATGGTTGGAAATATTGTGTGAAGGTGCTGTCTCCGGGTACAGGTAGTTAGCTTTGGATGGTTGGAAATGTTGTGCGAATCTGCTGTCTCCAGGCAAAGGGTAGTTCGCTTTGGATGGTTGGAAATGTTGCTTGAAGCTGCTGTCTCCGGGTACAAGGTAGTTTGCTTTGAATGGTTGGATATCTTGTGTGAAGCTCCTATCTCCGGGTACAGGGTAGTTAGCTTTGGATGGTTGGAAATCTTGTGTGAAGCTGCTGTCTCTGGGTACAGGGTAGTTAACTTTGGATGGTTGGATATATTGTGTGAAGGTGCTGTCTCCGGGTACAGGTAGTTAGCTTTGGAGGGTTGGAAATGTTGTGCGAATCAGCTGTCTCCAGGCACACGGTAGTTCGCTTTGGATGTTTGGAAATCTTGTGCGAATCTGCTGTCTCCGGGTACAGGGTAGTTAGGTTTGGATGGTTGGAAATCTTGTGTGAAGCTGCTGTCTCTGGGTACAGGGTAGTTAACTTTGGATGGTTGGAAATCTTGTGTGAAGCTGCTGTCTCCGGGTACAGGGTAGTTCGCTTTGGATGGTTGGAAATCTTGTGTGAAGCTGCTGTCTCTGGGTACAGGGTAGTTAACTTTGGATGGTTGGAAATATTGTGTGAAGGTGCTGTCTCCGGGTACAGGTAGTTAGCTTTGGATGGTTGGAAATGTTGTGCGAATCTGCTGTCTCCAGGCACAGGGTAGTTCGCTTTGGATGGCTGGAAATGTTGTGCGAATCTGCTGTCTCCGGGCACAGGGTAGTTTGCTTTGGATGGTTGGAAATATTGTGTGAAGGTGCTGTCTCTGGGTACAGGTAGTTAGCTTTGGATGGTTGGAAATGTTGTGCGAATCTGCTGTCTCCAGGCACAGGGTAGTTTGCTTTGGATGGTTGGAAATGTTGAGCGAATCTCCTGTCTCCGGGCACAGGGTAGTTCACACAACATTTCCAACCATCCAAAGCTAAGCTACTGTCTCTGGGTACAGGGTAGTTAGCTTTGGATGGTTGGAAATCTTGTGTGACGCTGCACTCTCCGGGTACAGGGTAGTTAGCTTTGGATGGTTGGAAATATTGTGTGGAGCTACTGTCCCCGGGTACAGTGTTGTTAGTTTTGGATGGTTAGAAATGTTGCATGAAGCTGCAGTCTCCAGGTACAGGGTAGTTCGCTTTGGATGTTTGGAAATGTTATGCGAAGCTGCTGTCTCCGGGTACCGGGTAGTTAGCTTTGGATGGTTGGAAATCTTGTGTGAAGCGGCTATCTCCGGGTACAGGGTAGTTCGCTTTGGATGGTTGGAAATGTTATGCGAAGCTGCTGTCTCCGGGTACCGGGTAGTTAGCTTTGGATGGTTGGAAATCTTGTGTGAAGCGGCTATCTCCGGGTACAGGGTAGTTCGCTTTGGATGGTTGGAAATCTTGTGTGAAGCTGCTGTCTTCGGGTACAGGGTAGTTTGCTTTGGATGGTTGGAAATCTTGTGTGAAGCTGCTATCTCCGGGTACAGGGTAGTTAGCTTTGGATGGTTGGAAATGTTGCTTGAAGCTGCTGTCTCCGGGTACAGGGTAGTTTGCTTTGGATGGTTGGAAATCTTGTGTGAAGCTGCTATCTCCGGGTACAGGGTAGTTAGCTTTGGATGGTTGGAAATCTTGTGTGCAGCTGTGGTCTCCGGGTACAGGGTAGTTAGCTTTGGATGGTTGGAAATCTTGTGTGAAGCTGCTGTCTCCGGGTACAGGGTAGTTAGCTTCGGATGGTTGGAAATGTTGCTTTAATCTGCTTTCTCCGGGTACAGGGTAGTTTGCTTTGAATGGTTGGATATCTTGTGTGAAGCTCCTATCTCTGGGTACAGGGTAGTTAACTTTGGATGGTTGGAAATCTTGTGTGAAGCTGCTGTCTCCGGGTACAGGGTAGTTCGCTTTGGATGGTTGGAAATCTTGTGTGAAGCTGCTGTCTCTGGGTACAAGGTAGTTAACTTTGGATGGTTGGAAATATTGTGTGAAGGTGCTGTCTCCGGGTACAGGTAGTTAGCTTTGGATGGTTGGAAATCTTGTGTGACGCTGCACTCTCCGGGTACAGGGTAGTTAGCTTTGGATGGTTGGATATCTTGTGTGAAGCTCCTATCTCCGGGTACAGGGTAGTTAGCTTTGGATGGTTGGAAATCTTGTGTGAAGCTGCTGTCTCCGGGTACAGGGTAGTTCGCTTTGGATGGTTGGAAATCTTGTGTGAAGCTGCTGTCTCTGGGTACAGGGTAGTTAACTTTGGATGGTTGGAAATCTTGTGTGAAGCTGCTGTCTCCGGGTACAGGGTAGTTCGCTTTGGATGGTTGGAAATCTTGTGTGAAGCTGCTGTCTCCAGGCACAGGGTAGTTCACTTTGGATGGCTGGAAATGTTGTGCGAATCTGCTGTCTCCGGGCACAGGGTAGTTTGCTTTGGATGGTTGGAAATATTGTGTGAAGGTGCTGTCTCTGGGTACAGGTAGTTAGCTTTGGATGGTTGGAAATGTTGTGCGAATCTGCTGTCTCCAGGCACAGGGTAGTTCGCTTTGGATGGTTGGAAATGTTGAGCGAATCTCCTGTCTCCGGGCACAGGGTAGTTCACACAACATTTCCAACCATCCAAAGCTAAGCTACTGTCTCTGGGTACAGGGTAGTTAGCTTTGGATGGTTGGAAATCTTGTGTGACGCTGCACTCTCCGGGTACAGGGTAGTTAGCTTTGGATGGTTGGATATCTTGTGTGAAGCTCCTATCTCCGGGTACAGGGTAGTTAGCTTTGGATGGTTGGAAATCTTGTGTGAAGCTGCTGTCTCCGGGTACAGGGTAGTTAGCTTTGGATGGTTGGAAATCTTGTGTGAAGCTGCTCCGGGTACAGGGTAGTTCGCTTTGGATGGTTGGAAATCTTATGTGAAGCTGCTGTCCCCGGGCATAGGGTAGTTCGCTTTGGATGGTTGGAAATGTTGTGTGAACCTGCTGTCCCCGGGTACAGGGTAGTTAGCTTTGGATGGTTGGAAATCTTGTGTGAAGCTGCTGTCTCCGGGTACAGGGTAGTTCGCTTTGGATGGTTGGAAATCTTGTGTGAAGCTGCTGTCTCTGGGTACAGGGTAGTTAACTTTGGATGGTTGGAAATCTTGTGTGAAGCTGCTGTCTCCGGGTACAGGGTAGTTCGCTTTGGATGGTTCGAAATCTTGTGTGAAGCTGCTGTCTCTGGGTACAGGGTAGTTAACTTTGGATGGTTGGAAATATTGTGTGAAGGTGCTGTCTCCGGGTACAGGTAGTTAGCTTTGGATGGTTGGAAATGTTGTGCGAATCTGCTGTCTCCAGGCAAAGGGTAGTTCGCTTTGGATGGTTGGAAATGTTGCTTGAAGCTGCTGTCTCCGGGTACAAGGTAGTTTGCTTTGAATGATTGGATATCTTGTGTGAAGCTCCTATCTCCGGGTACAGGGTAGTTAGCTTTGGATGGTTGGAAATCTTGTGTGAAGCTGCTGTCTCTGGGTACAGGGTAGTTAACTTTGGATGGTTGGATATATTGTGTGAAGGTGCTGTCTCCGGGTACAGGTAGTTAGCTTTGGAGGGTTGGAAATGTTGTGCGAATCAGCTGTCTCCAGGCACACGGTAGTTCGCTTTGGATGGCTGGAAATGTTGTGCGAATCTGCTGTCTCCGGGCACAGGGTAGTTTGCGTTGGGTGGTTGGAAATATTGTGTGAAGGTGCTGTCTCTGGGTACAGGTAGTTAGCTTTGGATGGTTGGAAATGTTGTGCGAATCTGCTGTCTCCAGGCACAGGGTAGTTCGCTTTGGATGGTTGGAAATGTTGAGCGAATCTCCTGTCTCCGGGCACAGGGTAGTTCACACAACATTTCCAACCATCCAAAGCTAAGCTACTGTCTCTGGGTACAGGGTAGTTAGCTTTGGATGGTTGGAAATCTTGTGTGACGCTGCACTCTCCGGGTACAGGGTAGTTAGCTTTGGATGGTTGGATATCTTGTGTGAAGCTCCTATCTCCGGGTACAGGGTAGTTAGCTTTGGATGGTTGGAAATCTTGTGTGAAGCTGCTGTCTCCGGGTACAGGGTAGTTAGCTTTGGATAGTTGGAAATCTTGTGTGAAGCTGCTCCGGGTACAGGGTAGTTCGCTTTGGATGGTTGGAAATCTTATGTGAAGCTGCTGTCCCCGGGCATAGGGTAGTTCGCTTTGGATGGTTGGAAATGTTGTGTGAACCTGCTGTCCCCGGGTACAGGGTAGTTAGCTTTGGATGGTTGGAAATCTTGTGTGAAGCTGCTGTCTCCGGGTACAGGGTAGTTCGCTTTGGATGGTTGGAAATCTTGTGTGAAGCTGCTGTCTCTAGGTACAGGGTAGTTAACTTTGGATGGTTGGAAATCTTGTGTGAAGCTGCTGTCTCCGGGTACAGGGTAGTTCGCTTTGGATGGTTGGAAATCTTGTGTGAAGCTGCTGTCTCCAGGCACAGGGTAGTTCACTTTGGATGGCTGGAAATGTTGTGCGAATCTGCTGTCTCCGGGCACAGGGTAGTTTGCTTTGGATGGTTGGAAATATTGTGTGAAGGTGCTGTCTCTGGGTACAGGTAGTTAGCTTTGGATGGTTGGAAATGTTGTGCGAATCTGCTGTCTCCAGGCACAGGGTAGTTCGCTTTGGATGGTTGGAAATGTTGAGCGAATCTCCTGTCCCCGGGCACAAGGTAGTTCACACAACATTTCCAACCATCCAAAGCTAAGCTACTGTCTCTGGGTACAGGGTAGTTAGCTTTGGATGGTTGGAAATCTTGTGTGACGCTGCACTCTCCGGGTACAGGGTAGTTAGCTTTGGATGGTTGGATATCTTGTGTGAAGCTCCTATCTCCGGGTACAGGGTAGTTAGCTTTGGATGGTTGGAAATCTTGTGTGAAGCTGCTGTCTCCGGGTACAGGGTAGTTAGCTTTGGATGGTTGGAAATCTTGTGTGAAGCTGCTCCGGGTACAGGGTAGTTCGCTTTGGATGGTTGGAAATCTTATGTGAAGCTGCTGTCCCCGGGCCTAGGGTAGTTCGCTTTGGATGGTTGGAAATGTTGTGTGAACCTGCTGTCCCCGGGTACAGGGTAGTTAGCTTTGGATGGTTGGAAATCTTGTGTGAAGCTGCTGTCTCCGGGTACAGGGTAGTTCGCTTTGGATGGTTAGAAATCTTGTGTGAAGCTGCTGTCTCTGGGTACAGGGTAGTTAACTTTGGATGGTTGGAAATCTTGTGTGAAGCTGCTGTCTCCGGGTACAGGGTAGTTCGCTTTGGATGGTTGGAAATCTTGTGTGAAGCTGCTGTCTCTGGGTACAGGGTAGTTAACTTTGGATGGTTGGAAATATTGTGTGAAGGTGCTGTCTCCGGGTACAGGTAGTTAGCTTTGGATGGTTGGAAATGTTGTGCGAATCTGCTGTCTCCAGGCAAAGGGTAGTTCGCTTTGGATGGTTGGAAATGTTGCTTGAAGCTGCTGTCTCCGGGTACAAGGTAGTTTGCTTTGAATGGTTGGATATCTTGTGTGAAGCTCCTATCTCCGGGTACAGGGTAGTTAGCTTTGGATGGTTGGAAATCTTGTGTGAAGCTGCTGTCTCTGGGTACAGGGTAGTTAACTTTGGATGGTTGGATATATTGTGTGAAGGTGCTGTCTCCGGGTACAGGTAGTTAGCTTTGGAGGGTTGGAAATGTTGTGCGAATCAGCTGTCTCCAGGCACACGGTAGTTCGCTTTGGATGTTTGGAAATCTTGTGCGAATCTGCTGTCTCCGGGTACAGGGTAGTTAGGTTTGGATGGTTGGAAATCTTGTGTGAAGCTGCTGTCTCTGGGTACAGGGTAGTTAACTTTGGATGGTTGGAAATCTTGTGTGAAGCTGCTGTCTCCGGGTACAGGGTAGTTCGCTTTGGATGGTTGGAAATCTTGTGTGAAGCTGCTGTCTCTGGGTACAGGGTAGTTAACTTTGGATGGTTGGAAATATTGTGTGAAGGTGCTGTCTCCGGGTACAGGTAGTTAGCTTTGGATGGTTGGAAATGTTGTGCGAATCTGCTGTCTCCAGGCACAGGGTAGTTCGCTTTGGATGGCTGGAAATGTTGTGCGAATCTGCTGTCTCCGGGCACAGGGTAGTTTGCTTTGGATGGTTGGAAATATTGTGTGAAGGTGCTGTCTCTGGGTACAGGTAGTTAGCTTTGGATGGTTGGAAATGTTGTGCGAATCTGCTGTCTCCAGGCACAGGGTAGTTTGCTTTGGATGGTTGGAAATGTTGAGCGAATCTCCTGTCTCCGGGCACAGGGTAGTTCACACAACATTTCCAACCATCCAAAGCTAAGCTACTGTCTCTGGGTACAGGGTAGTTAGCTTTGGATGGTTGGAAATCTTGTGTGACGCTGCACTCTCCGGGTACAGGGTAGTTAGCTTTGGATGGTTGGAAATATTGTGTGGAGCTACTGTCCCCGGGTACAGTGTTGTTAGTTTTGGATGGTTAGAAATGTTGCATGAAGCTGCAGTCTCCAGGTACAGGGTAGTTCGCTTTGGATGTTTGGAAATGTTATGCGAAGCTGCTGTCTCCGGGTACCGGGTAGTTAGCTTTGGATGGTTGGAAATCTTGTGTGAAGCGGCTATCTCCGGGTACAGGGTAGTTCGCTTTGGATGGTTGGAAATGTTATGCGAAGCTGCTGTCTCCAGGTACCGGGTAGTTAGCTTTGGATGGTTGGAAATCTTGTGTGAAGCGGCTATCTCCGGGTACAGGGTAGTTCGCTTTGGATGGTTGGAAATCTTGTGTGAAGCTGCTGTCTTCGGGTACAGGGTAGTTTGCTTTGGATGGTTGGAAATCTTGTGTGAAGCTGCTATCTCCGGGTACAGGGTAGTTAGCTTTGGATGGTTGGAAATGTTGCTTGAAGCTGCTGTCTCCGGGTACAGGGTAGTTTGCTTTGGATGGTTGGAAATCTTGTGTGAAGCTGCTATCTCCGGGTACAGGGTAGTTCGCTTTGGATGTTTGGAAATGTTATGCGAAGCTGCTGTCTCCGGGTACCGGGTAGTTAGCTTTGGATGGTTGGAAATCTTGTGTGAAGCGGCTATCTCCGGGTACAGGGTAGTTCGCTTTGGATGGTTGGAAATCGTGTATGAAGCTGCTGTCTTCGGGTACAGGGTAGTTTGCTTTGGATGGTTGGAAATCTTGTGTGAAGCTGCTATCTCCGGGTACAGGGTAGTTAGCTTTGGATGGTTGGAAATGTTGCTTGAAGCTGCTGTCTCCGGGTACAGGGTAGTTTGCTTTGAATGGTTGGATATCTTGTGTGAAGCTCCTATCTCCGGGTCCAGGGTAGTTAGCTTTGGATGGTTGGAAATCTTGTGTGAAGCTGCTGTCTCTGGGTACAGGGTAGTTCGCTTTGGATGGTTGGAAATCTTGTGTGAAGCTGCTGTCTCCGGGTACAGGGTAATTCGCTTTGGATGGTTGGAAATCTTATGTGAAGCTGCTGTCCCCGGGCATAGGGTAGTTCGCTTTGGATGGTTGGAAATGTTGTGTGAACCTGCTGTCCCCGGGTACAGGGTAGTTAGCTTTGGATGGTTGGAAATCTTGTGTGAAGCTGCTGTCTCCGGGTACAGGGTAGTTTGCTTTGGATGGTTGGAAATCTTGTGTGAAGCTGCTGTCTCTGGGTACAGGGTAGTTAACTTTGGATGGTTGGAAATATTGTGTGAAGCTGCTGTCTCCGGGCACACGGTAGTTAGCTTTGGATGGTTGGAAATCTTGTGTGAAGCTACTCTCCCCAGGTACAGTGTAGTTAGTTTTGGATGGTTGGAAATGTTGCATGAAACTGCTGTCTCCGGGTACAGGGTAGTTAGCTTTGGATGTTTGGAAATCTTGTGCGAATCTGCTGTCTCCAGGTACAGGGTAGTTAGGTTTGGATGGTTGGAAATCTTGTGTGAAGCTGCTGTCTCTGGGTACAGGGTAGTTAACTTTGGATGGTTGGAAATCTTGTGTGAAGCTGCTGTCTCCGGGTACAGGGTAGTTCGCTTTGGATGGTTGGAAATCTTGTGTGAAGCTGCTGTCTCTGGGTACAGGGTAGTTAACTTTGGATGGTTGGATATATTGTGTGAAGGTGCTGTCTCCGGGTACAGGTAGTTAGCTTTGGATGGTTGGAAATGTTGTGTGAATCTGCTGTCTCCAGGCACACGGTAGTTCGCTTTGGATGGCTGGAAATGTTGTGCAAATCTGCTGTCCCCGGGCACAGGGTAGTTTGCTTTGGATGGTTCGAAATATTGTGCGAAGCTGCTGTCTCTGTGTACCGGGTAGTTAGCTTTGGATGGTTGGAAATCTTTGTGAAGCTGCTGTCTCCGGGTACAGGGTAGTTAGCTTTGGATGGTTGGAAATCTTGTGTGCAGCTGTGGTCTCCGGGTACAGGGTAGTTAGCTTTGGATGGTTGGAAATCTTGTGTGAAGCTGCTGTCTCCGGGTACAGGTAGTTAGCTTCGGATGGTTGGAAATGTTGTGCGAATCTGCTGTCTCCAGGCACAGCGTAGTTCGCTTTGGGTGGTTGGAAATGTTGTGTGAACCTGCTGTCTCCGGGTACAGGGTAGTTCGCTTTTGGATGGTTGGAAATCTTGTGTGAAGCTGCTGTCTCTGGGTACAGGGTAGTAACTTTGGATGGTTGGAAATATTGTGTGAAGCTGCTGTCTTCGGGCACACGATAGTTAGCTTTGGATGGTTGGAAATCTTGTGTGAAGCTACTGTCCCCAGGTACAGTGTAGTTAGTTTTGGATGGTTGGAAATGTTGCATGAAGCTGCTATCTCCGGGTAGAGGGTAGTTAGGTTTGGATGGTTGGAAATCTTGTGTGAAGCTGCTGTCTCTGGGTACAGGGTAGTTAACTTTGGATGGTTGGAAATCTTGTGTGAAGCTGCTGTCTCCGGGTACAGGGTAGTTCGCTTTGGATGGTTGGAAATCTTGTGTAAAGCTGCTGTCTCTGGGTACAGGGTAGTTAACTTTGGATGGTTGGAAATATTGTGTGAAGCTGCTGTCTCCGGGCACATGGTAGTTAGCTTTGGATGGTTGGAAATCTTGTGTGAAGCTACTGTCCCCAGGTACAGTGTAGTTAGTTTTGGATGGTTGGAAATGTTGCATGAAACTGCTGTCTCCGGGTACAGGGTAGTTAGCTTTGGATGTTTGGAAATCTTGTGCGAATCTGCTGTCTCCAGGTACAGGGTAGTTAGGTTTGGATGGTTGGAAATCTTGTGTGAAGCTGCTGTCTCGGGGTACAGGGTAGTTCGCTTTGGATGGTTGGAAATCTTGTGTGAAGCTGCTGTCTCTGGGTACAGGGTAGTTAACTTTGGATGGTTGGATATCTTGTGTGAAGGTGCTGTCTCCGGGTACAGGTAGTTAGCTTTGGATGGTTGGAAATGTGCGAATCTGCTGTCTCCAGGCACACGGTAGTTCGCTTTGGATGGCTGGAAATGTTGTGCGAATCTGCTGTCTCCGGGCACAGGGTAGTTTGCTTTGGATGGTTCGAAATATTGTGCGAAGCTGCTGTCTCTGGGTACCGGGTAGTTAGCTTTGGATGGTTGGAAATCTTTGTGAAGCTGCTGTCTCCGGGTACAGGGTAGTTAGCTTTGGATGGTTGGAAATCTTGTGTGCAGCTGTGGTCTCCGGGTACAGGGTAGTTAGCTTTGGATGGTTGGAAATCTTGTGTGAAGCTGCTGTCTCCGGGTACAGGTAGTTAGCTTCGGATGGTTGGAAATGTTGTGCGAATCTGCTGTCTCCAGGCACAGCGTAGTTCGCTTTGGGTGGTTGGAAATGTTGTGTGAACCTGCTGTCTCCGGGTACAGGGTAGTTCGCTTTTGGATGGTTGGAAATCTTGTGTGAAGCTGCTGTCTCTGGGTACAGGGTAGTAACTTTGGATGGTTGGAAATATTGTGTGAAGCTGCTGTCTCCGGGCAACCGATAGTTAGCTTTGGATGGTTGGAAATCTTGTGTGAAGCTACTGTCCCCAGGTACAGTGTAGTTAGTTTTGGATGGTTGGAAATGTTGCATGAAGCTGCTATCTCCGGGTAGAGGGTAGTTAGGTTTGGATGGTTGGAAATCTTGTGTGAAGCTGCTGTCTCTGGGTACAAGGTAGTTAACTTTGGATGGTTGGAAATCTTGTGTGAAGCTGCTGTCTCCGGGTACAGGGTAGTTCGCTTTGGATGGTTGGAAATCTTGTGTAAAGCTGCTGTCTCTGGGTACAGGGTAGTTAACTTTGGATGGTTGGAAATATTGTGTGAAGGTGCTGTCTCCGGGTACAGGTAGTTAGCTTTGGATGGTTGGAAATCTTGTGTGAAGCTGCTGTCTCTGGGTACAGGGTAGTTAACTTTGGATGGTTGGATATATTGTGTGAAGGTGCTGTCTCCGGGTACAGGTAGTTAGCTTTGGATGGTTGGAAATGTTGTGCGAATCTGCTGTCTCCAGGCACACGGCAGTTCGCTTTGGATGTTTGGACATCTTGTGTGAAGCTGCTATCTCCGGGTACAGGGTAGTTAGCTTTGGATGGTTGGAAATGTTGCTTGAAGCTGCTGTCTCCGGGTACAGGGTAGTTTGCTTTGAATGGTTGGATATCTTGTGTGAAGCTCCTATCTCCGGGTACAGGGTAGTTAGCTTTGGATGGTTGGAAATCTTGTGTGAAGCTACTGTCCCCAGGTACAGTGTAGTTAGTTTTGGATGGTTGGAAATGTTGCATGAAGCTGCTATCTCCGGGTAGAGGGTAGTTAGGTTTGGATGGTTGGAAATCTTGTGTGAAGCTGCTGTCTCTGGGTACAGGGTAGTTAACTTTGGATGGTTGGAAATCTTGTGTGAAGCTGCTGTCTCCGGGTACAGGGTAGTTCGCTTTGGATGGTTGGAAATCTTGTGTAAAGCTGCTGTCTCTGGGTACAGGGTAGTTAACTTTGGATGGTTGGAAATATTGTGTGAAGCTGCTGTCTCCGGGCACACGGTAGTTAGCTTTGGATGGTTGGAAATCTTGTGTGAAGCTACTGTCCCCAGGTACAGTGTAGTTAGTTTTGGATGGTTGGAAATGTTGCATGAAACTGCTGTCTCCGGGTACAGGGTAGTTAGCTTTGGATGTTTGGAAATCTTGTGCAAATCTGCTGTCTCCAGGTACAGGGTAGTTAGGTTTGGATGGTTGGAAATCTTGTGTAGCTGCTGTCTCGGAGTACAGGGTAGTTCGCTTTGGATGGTTGGAAATCTTGTGTGAAGCTGCTGTCTCTGGGTACGAGGTAGTTAACTTTGGATGGTTGGATATCTTGTGTGAAGGTGCTGTCTCCGGGTACAGGTAGTTAGCTTTGGATGGTTGGAAATGTTGTGCGAATCTGCTGTCTCCAGGCACACGGTAGTTCGCTTTGGATGGCTGGAAATGTTGTGCGAATCTGCTGTCTCCGGGCACAGGGTAGTTTGCTTTGGATGGTTCGAAATATTGTGCGAAGCTGCTGTCTCTGGGTACCGGGTAGTTAGCTTTGGATGGTTGGAAATCTTTGTGAAGCTGCTGTCTCCGGGTACAGGGTAGTTAGCTTTGGATGGTTGGAAATCTTGTGTGCAGCTGTGGTCTCCGGGTACAGGGTAGTTAGCTTTGGATGGTTGGAAATCTTGTGTGAAGCTGCTGTCTCCGGGTACAGGTAGTTAGCTTCGGATGGTTGGAAATGTTGTGCGAATCTGCTGTCTCCAGGCACAGCGTAGTTCGCTTTGGGTGGTTGGAAATGTTGTGCGAATCTGCTGTCTCCAGGCACAGCGTAGTTCGCTTTGGGTGGTTGGAAATGTTGTGTGAACCTGCTGTCTCCGGGTACAGGGTTGTTCGCTTTTGGATGGTTGGAAATCTTGTGTGAAGCTGCTGTCTCTGGGTACAGGGTAGGAACTTTGGATGGTTGGAAATATTGTGTGAAGCTGCTGTCTCCGGGCACACGATAGTTAGCTTTGGATGGTTGGAAATCTTGTGTGAAGCTACTGTCCCCAGGTACAGTGTAGTTAGGTTTGGATGGTTGGAAATGTTGCATGAAGCTGCTATCTCCGGGTAGAGGGTAGTTAGGTTTGGATGGTTGGAAATCTTGTGTGAAGCTGCTGTCTCTGGGTACAGGGTAGTTAACTTTGGATGGTTGGAAATCTTGTGTGAAGCTGCTGTCTCAGGGTACAGGGTAGTTCGCTTTGGATGGTTGGAAATCTTGTGTGAAGCTGCTGTCTCTGGGTACAGGGTAGTTAACTTTGGATGGTTGGAAATATTGTGTGAAGGTGCTGTCTCCGGGTACAGGTAGTTAGCTTTGGATGGTTGGAAATGTTGTGCGAATCTGCTGTCTCCAGGCAAAGGGTAGTTCGCTTTGGATGGCTGGACATGTTGTGCGAATCTGCTGTCTCCGGGCACATGGTAGTTTGCTTTGGATGGTTCGAAATGTTTTGCGAATCTGCTGTCTCCGGGTACCGGGTAGTTAGCTTTGGATGGTTGGAAATCTTGTGTGAAGCTGCTGTCTCCGGGTACAGGTAGTTAGCTTCAGATGGTTGGAAATGTTGTGCAAATCTGCTGTCTCCGGGCACAGCTTAGTTCGCTTTGGATGGTTGGAAATGTTGAGCGAATCTCCTGTCTCCGGGCACAGGGTAGTTTGCTTTGGATGGTTGGAAATGTTGTGTGAGGCTGCTGTCTCCGGGTACAGGGTAGTTCGCTTTGGATGGTTGGAAATCTTGTGTGAAGCTGCTGTCTCTGGGTACAGGGTAGTTAACTTTGGATGGTTGGAAATATTGTGTGAAGCTGCTGTCTCCGGGCACACGGTAGTTAGCTTTGGATGGTTGGAAATCTTGTGTGAAGCTACTGTCCCCAGGTACAGTGTAGTTAGTTTTGGATGGTTGGAAATGTTGCATGAAACTGCTGTCTCCGGGTACAGGGTAGTTAGCTTTGGATGTTTGGAAATGTTGTGCGAATCTGCTGTCTCTGGGTAGAGGGTAGTTAGGTTTGGATGGTTGGAAATCTTGTGTGAAGCTGCTGTCTCTGGGTACGGGGTAGTTAACTTTGGATGGTTGGAAATCTTGTGTGAAGCTGCTGTCTCCGGGTACAGGGTAGTTCACTTTGGATGGTTGGAAATCTTGTGTGAAGCTGCTGTCTCTGGATACAGGGTAGTTAACTTTGGATGGTTGGATATATTGTGTGAAGGTGCTGTCTCCGGGTACAGGTAGTTAGCTTTGGATGGTTGGAAATGTTGTGCGAATCTGCTGTCTCCAGGCACAGGGTAGTTCGCTTTGGATGTTTGGAAATCTTGTGCGAATCTGCTGTCTCCGGGTACAGGGTAGTTAGGTTTGGATTGTTGGAAATCTTGTGTGAAGCTGCTGTCTCTGGGTACAGGGTAGTTAACTTTGGATGGTTGGAAATCTTGTGTGAAGCTGCTGTCTCCGGGTACAGGGTAGTTCGCTTTGGATGGTTCGAAATGTTGTGCGAATCTGCTGTCTCCAGGCACAGGGTAGTTCGCTTTGGATGGCTGGAAATGTTGTGCGAATCTGCTGTCTCCAGGCACAGGGTAGTTAGCTTTGGATGGTTGGAAATCTTGTGTGAAGCTGCTGTCTCCGGGCACACGGTAGTTAGCTTTGGATGGTTGGAAATCTTGTGTGAAGCTACTGTCCCCAGGTACAGTGTAGTTAGTTTTGGATGGTTGGAAATGTTGCATGAAACTGCTGTCTCCGGGTACAGGGTAGTTAGCTTTGGATGTTTGGAAATCTTGTGCGAATCTGCTGTCTTCGGGTACAGGGTAGTTAGGTTTGGATGGTTGGAAATCTTGTGTGAAGCTGCTGTCTCCGGGTACAGGGTAGTTCGCTTTGGATGGTTGGAAATCTTGTATGAAGCTGCTGTCTCTGGGTACAGGGTAGTTAACTTTGGATGGTTGGATATATTGTGTGAAGGTGCTGTCTCCGGGTACAGGTAGTTAGCTTTGGATGATTGGAAATGTTGTGCGAATCTGCTGTCGCCAGGCACACGGTAGTTCGCTTTGGATGGCTGGAAATATTGTGCGAAGCTGCTGTCTCTGGGTACCGGGTAGTTAGCTTTGGATGGTTGGAAATCTTTGTGAAGCTGCTGTCTCCGGGTACAGGGTAGTTAGCTTTGGACGGTTGGAAATCTTGTGTGCAGCTGTGGTCTCCGGGTACAGGGTAGTTAGCTTTGGATGGTTGGAAATCTTGTGTGAAGCTGCTGTCTCCGGGTACAGGTAGTTAGCTTCGGATGGTTGGAAATGTTGCTTGAAGCTGCTGTCTCCGGGTACAGGGTAGTTTGCTTTGAATGGTTGGATATCTTGTGTGAAGCTCCTATCTCCGGGTACAGGGTAGTTAGCTTTGGATAGTTGGAAATCTTGTGTGAAGCTGCTGTCTCCGGGTACAGGGTAGTTAGCTTTGGATGGTTGGAAATCTTGTGTGAAGCTGCTCCGGGTACAGGGTAGTTCGCTTTGGATGGTTGGAAATCTTATGTGAAGCTGCTGTCCCCGGGCATAGGGTAGTTCGCTTTGGATGGTTGGAAATGTTGTGTGAACCTGCTGTCCCCGGGTACAGGGTAGTTAGCTTTGGATGGTTGGAAATCTTGTGTGCAGCTGTGGTCTCCGGGTACAGGGTAGTTAGCTTTGGATGGTTGGAAATCTTGTGTGAAACTGCTGTCTCCGGGTACAGGTAGTTAGCTTCGGATGGTTGGAAATGTTGCTTGAAGCTGCTGTCTCCGGGTACACGGTAGTTAGCTTTGGATGGTTGGAAATCTTGTGTGAAGCTGCTGTCTCCGGGTACAGGGTAGTTAGCTTTGGATGGTTGGAAATCTTGTGTGCAGCTGTGGTCTCCGGGTACAGGGTAGTTAGCTTTGGATGGTTGGAAATCTTGTGTGAAGCTGCTGTCTCCGGGTACAGGGTAGTTAGCTTCGGATGGTTGGAAATGTTGCTTTAATCTGCTTTCTCCGGGTACAGGGTAGTTTGCTTTGAATGGTTGGATATCTTGTGTGAAGCTCCTATCTCTGGGTACAGGGTAGTTAACTTTGGATGGTTGGAAATCTTGTGTGAAGCTGCTGTCTCCGGGTACAGGGTAGTTCGCTTTGGATGGTTGGAAATCTTGTGTGAAGCTGCTGTCTCTGGGTACAGGGTAGTTAACTTTGGATGGTTGGAAATATTGTGTGAAGGTGCTGTCTCCGGGTACAGGTAGTTAGCTTTGGATGGTTGGAAATCTTGTGTGACGCTGCACTCTCCGGGTACAGGGTAGTTAGCTTTGGATGGTTGGATATCTTGTGTGAAGCTCCTATCTCCGGGTACAGGGTAGTTAGCTTTGGATGGTTGGAAATCTTGTGTGAAGCTGCTGTCTCCGGGTACAGGGTAGTTCGCTTTGGATGGTTGGAAATCTTGTGTGAAGCTGCTGTCTCTGGGTACAGGGTAGTTAACTTTGGATGGTTGGAAATCTTTGTGAAGCTGCTGTCTCCGGGTACAGGGTAGTTAGCTTTGGATGGTTGGAAATCTTGTGTGCAGCTGTGGTCTCCGGGTACAGGGTAGTTAGCTTTGGATGGTTGGAAATCTTGTGTGAAGCTGCTGTCTCCGGGTACAGGTAGTTAGCTTCGGATGGTTGGAAATATTGTGCGAATCTGCTGTCTCCAGGCACAGCGTAGTTCGCTTTGGGTGGTTGGAAATGTTGTGTGAACCTGCTGTCTCCGGGTACAGGGTAGTTCGCTTTTGGATGGTTGGAAATCTTGTGTGAAGCTGCTGTCTCTGGGTACAGGGTAGTAACTTTGGATGGTTGGAAATATTGTGTGAAGCTGCTGTCTTCGGGCACACGATAGTTAGCTTTGGATGGTTGGAAATCTTGTGTGAAGCTACTGTCCCCAGGTACAGTGTAGTTAGTTTTGGATGGTTGGAAATGTTGCATGAAGCTGCTATCTCCGGGTAGAGGGTAGTTAGGTTTGGATGGTTGGAAATCTTGTGTGAAGCTGCTGTCTCTGGGTACAGGGTAGTTAACTTTGGATGGTTGGAAATCTTGTGTGAAGCTGCTGTCTCCGGGTACAGGGTAGTTCGCTTTGGATGGTTGGAAATCTTGTGTAAAGCTGCTGTCTCTGGGTACAGGGTAGTTAACTTTGGATGGTTGGAAATATTGTGTGAAGCTGCTGTCTCCGGGCACATGGTAGTTAGCTTTGGATGGTTGGAAATCTTGTGTGAAGCTACTGTCCCCAGGTACAGTGTAGTTAGTTTTGGATGGTTGGAAATGTTGCATGAAACTGCTGTCTCCGGGTACAGGGTAGTTAGCTTTGGATGTTTGGAAATCTTGTGCGAATCTGCTGTCTCCAGGTACAGGGTAGTTAGGTTTGGATGGTTGGAAATCTTGTGTGAAGCTGCTGTCTCGGGGTACAGGGTAGTTCGCTTTGGATGGTTGGAAATCTTGTGTGAAGCTGCTGTCTCTGGGTACAGGGTAGTTAACTTTGGATGGTTGGATATCTTGTGTGAAGGTGCTGTCTCCGGGTACAGGTAGTTAGCTTTGGATGGTTGGAAATGTGCGAATCTGCTGTCTCCAGGCACACGGTAGTTCGCTTTGGATGGCTGGAAATGTTGTGCGAATCTGCTGTCTCCGGGCACAGGGTAGTTTGCTTTGGATGGTTCGAAATATTGTGCGAAGCTGCTGTCTCTGGGTACCGGGTAGTTAGCTTTGGATGGTTGGAAATCTTTGTGAAGCTGCTGTCTCCGGGTACAGGGTAGTTAGCTTTGGATGGTTGGAAATCTTGTGTGCAGCTGTGGTCTCCGGGTACAGGGTAGTTAGCTTTGGATGGTTGGAAATCTTGTGTGAAGCTGCTGTCTCCGGGTACAGGTAGTTAGCTTCGGATGGTTGGAAATGTTGTGCGAATCTGCTGTCTCCAGGCACAGCGTAGTTCGCTTTGGGTGGTTGGAAATGTTGTGTGAACCTGCTGTCTCCGGGTACAGGGTAGTTCGCTTTTGGATGGTTGGAAATCTTGTGTGAAGCTGCTGTCTCTGGGTACAGGGTAGTAACTTTGGATGGTTGGAAATATTGTGTGAAGCTGCTGTCTCCGGGCAACCGATAGTTAGCTTTGGATGGTTGGAAATCTTGTGTGAAGCTACTGTCCCCAGGTACAGTGTAGTTAGTTTTGGATGGTTGGAAATGTTGCATGAAGCTGCTATCTCCGGGTAGAGGGTAGTTAGGTTTGGATGGTTGGAAATCTTGTGTGAAGCTGCTGTCTCTGGGTACAAGGTAGTTAACTTTGGATGGTTGGAAATCTTGTGTGAAGCTGCTGTCTCCGGGTACAGGGTAGTTCGCTTTGGATGGTTGGAAATCTTGTGTAAAGCTGCTGTCTCTGGGTACAGGGTAGTTAACTTTGGATGGTTGGAAATATTGTGTGAAGGTGCTGTCTCCGGGTACAGGTAGTTAGCTTTGGATGGTTGGAAATCTTGTGTGAAGCTGCTGTCTCTGGGTACAGGGTAGTTAACTTTGGATGGTTGGATATATTGTGTGAAGGTGCTGTCTCCGGGTACAGGTAGTTAGCTTTGGATGGTTGGAAATGTTGTGCGAATCTGCTGTCTCCAGGCACACGGCAGTTCGCTTTGGATGTTTGGACATCTTGTGTGAAGCTGCTATCTCCGGGTACAGGGTAGTTAGCTTTGGATGGTTGGAAATGTTGCTTGAAGCTGCTGTCTCCGGGTACAGGGTAGTTTGCTTTGAATGGTTGGATATCTTGTGTGAAGCTCCTATCTCCGGGTACAGGGTAGTTAGCTTTGGATGGTTGGAAATCTTGTGTGAAGCTACTGTCCCCAGGTACAGTGTAGTTAGTTTTGGATGGTTGGAAATGTTGCATGAAGCTGCTATCTCCGGGTAGAGGGTAGTTAGGTTTGGATGGTTGGAAATCTTGTGTGAAGCTGCTGTCTCTGGGTACAGGGTAGTTAACTTTGGATGGTTGGAAATCTTGTGTGAAGCTGCTGTCTCCGGGTACAGGGTAGTTCGCTTTGGATGGTTGGAAATCTTGTGTAAAGCTGCTGTCTCTGGGTACAGGGTAGTTAACTTTGGATGGTTGGAAATATTGTGTGAAGCTGCTGTCTCCGGGCACACGGTAGTTAGCTTTGGATGGTTGGAAATCTTGTGTGAAGCTACTGTCCCCAGGTACAGTGTAGTTAGTTTTGGATGGTTGGAAATGTTGCATGAAACTGCTGTCTCCGGGTACAGGGTAGTTAGCTTTGGATGTTTGGAAATCTTGTGCAAATCTGCTGTCTCCAGGTACAGGGTAGTTAGGTTTGGATGGTTGGAAATCTTGTGTAGCTGCTGTCTCGGAGTACAGGGTAGTTCGCTTTGGATGGTTGGAAATCTTGTGTGAAGCTGCTGTCTCTGGGTACGAGGTAGTTAACTTTGGATGGTTGGATATCTTGTGTGAAGGTGCTGTCTCCGGGTACAGGTAGTTAGCTTTGGATGGTTGGAAATGTTGTGCGAATCTGCTGTCTCCAGGCACACGGTAGTTCGCTTTGGATGGCTGGAAATGTTGTGCGAATCTGCTGTCTCCGGGCACAGGGTAGTTTGCTTTGGATGGTTCGAAATATTGTGCGAAGCTGCTGTCTCTGGGTACCGGGTAGTTAGCTTTGGATGGTTGGAAATCTTTGTGAAGCTGCTGTCTCCGGGTACAGGGTAGTTAGCTTTGGATGGTTGGAAATCTTGTGTGCAGCTGTGGTCTCCGGGTACAGGGTAGTTAGCTTTGGATGGTTGGAAATCTTGTGTGAAGCTGCTGTCTCCGGGTACAGGTAGTTAGCTTCGGATGGTTGGAAATGTTGTGCGAATCTGCTGTCTCCAGGCACAGCGTAGTTCGCTTTGGGTGGTTGGAAATGTTGTGCGAATCTGCTGTCTCCAGGCACAGCGTAGTTCGCTTTGGGTGGTTGGAAATGTTGTGTGAACCTGCTGTCTCCGGGTACAGGGTTGTTCGCTTTTGGATGGTTGGAAATCTTGTGTGAAGCTGCTGTCTCTGGGTACAGGGTAGGAACTTTGGATGGTTGGAAATATTGTGTGAAGCTGCTGTCTCCGGGCACACGATAGTTAGCTTTGGATGGTTGGAAATCTTGTGTGAAGCTACTGTCCCCAGGTACAGTGTAGTTAGGTTTGGATGGTTGGAAATGTTGCATGAAGCTGCTATCTCCGGGTAGAGGGTAGTTAGGTTTGGATGGTTGGAAATCTTGTGTGAAGCTGCTGTCTCTGGGTACAGGGTAGTTAACTTTGGATGGTTGGAAATCTTGTGTGAAGCTGCTGTCTCAGGGTACAGGGTAGTTCGCTTTGGATGGTTGGAAATCTTGTGTGAAGCTGCTGTCTCTGGGTACAGGGTAGTTAACTTTGGATGGTTGGAAATATTGTGTGAAGGTGCTGTCTCCGGGTACAGGTAGTTAGCTTTGGATGGTTGGAAATGTTGTGCGAATCTGCTGTCTCCAGGCAAAGGGTAGTTCGCTTTGGATGGCTGGACATGTTGTGCGAATCTGCTGTCTCCGGGCACATGGTAGTTTGCTTTGGATGGTTCGAAATGTTTTGCGAATCTGCTGTCTCCGGGTACCGGGTAGTTAGCTTTGGATGGTTGGAAATCTTGTGTGAAGCTGCTGTCTCCGGGTACAGGTAGTTAGCTTCAGATGGTTGGAAATGTTGTGCAAATCTGCTGTCTCCGGGCACAGCTTAGTTCGCTTTGGATGGTTGGAAATGTTGAGCGAATCTCCTGTCTCCGGGCACAGGGTAGTTTGCTTTGGATGGTTGGAAATGTTGTGTGAGGCTGCTGTCTCCGGGTACAGGGTAGTTCGCTTTGGATGGTTGGAAATCTTGTGTGAAGCTGCTGTCTCTGGGTACAGGGTAGTTAACTTTGGATGGTTGGAAATATTGTGTGAAGCTGCTGTCTCCGGGCACACGGTAGTTAGCTTTGGATGGTTGGAAATCTTGTGTGAAGCTACTGTCCCCAGGTACAGTGTAGTTAGTTTTGGATGGTTGGAAATGTTGCATGAAACTGCTGTCTCCGGGTACAGGGTAGTTAGCTTTGGATGTTTGGAAATGTTGTGCGAATCTGCTGTCTCTGGGTAGAGGGTAGTTAGGTTTGGATGGTTGGAAATCTTGTGTGAAGCTGCTGTCTCTGGGTACGGGGTAGTTAACTTTGGATGGTTGGAAATCTTGTGTGAAGCTGCTGTCTCCGGGTACAGGGTAGTTCACTTTGGATGGTTGGAAATCTTGTGTGAAGCTGCTGTCTCTGGATACAGGGTAGTTAACTTTGGATGGTTGGATATATTGTGTGAAGGTGCTGTCTCCGGGTACAGGTAGTTAGCTTTGGATGGTTGGAAATGTTGTGCGAATCTGCTGTCTCCAGGCACAGGGTAGTTCGCTTTGGATGTTTGGAAATCTTGTGCGAATCTGCTGTCTCCGGGTACAGGGTAGTTAGGTTTGGATTGTTGGAAATCTTGTGTGAAGCTGCTGTCTCTGGGTACAGGGTAGTTAACTTTGGATGGTTGGAAATCTTGTGTGAAGCTGCTGTCTCCGGGTACAGGGTAGTTCGCTTTGGATGGTTCGAAATGTTGTGCGAATCTGCTGTCTCCAGGCACAGGGTAGTTCGCTTTGGATGGCTGGAAATGTTGTGCGAATCTGCTGTCTCCAGGCACAGGGTAGTTAGCTTTGGATGGTTGGAAATCTTGTGTGAAGCTGCTGTCTCCGGGCACACGGTAGTTAGCTTTGGATGGTTGGAAATCTTGTGTGAAGCTACTGTCCCCAGGTACAGTGTAGTTAGTTTTGGATGGTTGGAAATGTTGCATGAAACTGCTGTCTCCGGGTACAGGGTAGTTAGCTTTGGATGTTTGGAAATCTTGTGCGAATCTGCTGTCTTCGGGTACAGGGTAGTTAGGTTTGGATGGTTGGAAATCTTGTGTGAAGCTGCTGTCTCCGGGTACAGGGTAGTTCGCTTTGGATGGTTGGAAATCTTGTATGAAGCTGCTGTCTCTGGGTACAGGGTAGTTAACTTTGGATGGTTGGATATATTGTGTGAAGGTGCTGTCTCCGGGTACAGGTAGTTAGCTTTGGATGATTGGAAATGTTGTGCGAATCTGCTGTCGCCAGGCACACGGTAGTTCGCTTTGGATGGCTGGAAATATTGTGCGAAGCTGCTGTCTCTGGGTACCGGGTAGTTAGCTTTGGATGGTTGGAAATCTTTGTGAAGCTGCTGTCTCCGGGTACAGGGTAGTTAGCTTTGGACGGTTGGAAATCTTGTGTGCAGCTGTGGTCTCCGGGTACAGGGTAGTTAGCTTTGGATGGTTGGAAATCTTGTGTGAAGCTGCTGTCTCCGGGTACAGGTAGTTAGCTTCGGATGGTTGGAAATGTTGCTTGAAGCTGCTGTCTCCGGGTACAGGGTAGTTTGCTTTGAATGGTTGGATATCTTGTGTGAAGCTCCTATCTCCGGGTACAGGGTAGTTAGCTTTGGATAGTTGGAATTCTTGTGTGAAGCTGCTGTCTCCGGGTACAGGGTAGTTAGCTTTGGATGGTTGGAAATCTTGTGTGAAGCTGCTCCGGGTACAGGGTAGTTCGCTTTGGATGGTTGGAAATCTTATGTGAAGCTGCTGTCCCCGGGCATAGGGTAGTTCGCTTTGGATGGTTGGAAATGTTGTGTGAACCTGCTGTCCCCGGGTACAGGGTAGTTAGCTTTGGATGGTTGGAAATCTTGTGTGCAGCTGTGGTCTCCGGGTACAGGGTAGTTAGCTTTGGATGGTTGGAAATCTTGTGTGAAACTGCTGTCTCCGGGTACAGGTAGTTAGCTTCGGATGGTTGGAAATGTTGCTTGAAGCTGCTGTCTCCGGGTACACGGTAGTTAGCTTTGGATGGTTGGAAATCTTGTGTGAAGCTGCTGTCTCCGGGTACAGGGTAGTTAGCTTTGGATGGTTGGAAATCTTGTGTGCAGCTGTGGTCTCCGGGTACAGGGTAGTTAGCTTTGGATGGTTGGAAATCTTGTGTGAAGCTGCTGTCTCCGGGTACAGGGTAGTTAGCTTCGGATGGTTGGAAATGTTGCTTTAATCTGCTTTCTCCGGGTACAGGGTAGTTTGCTTTGAATGGTTGGATATCTTGTGTGAAGCTCCTATCTCTGGGTACAGGGTAGTTAACTTTGGATGGTTGGAAATCTTGTGTGAAGCTGCTGTCTCCGGGTACAGGGTAGTTCGCTTTGGATGGTTGGAAATCTTGTGTGAAGCTGCTGTCTCTGGGTACAGGGTAGTTAACTTTGGATGGTTGGAAATATTGTGTGAAGGTGCTGTCTCCGGGTACAGGTAGTTAGCTTTGGATGGTTGGAAATCTTGTGTGACGCTGCACTCTCCGGGTACAGGGTAGTTAGCTTTGGATGGTTGGATATCTTGTGTGAAGCTCCTATCTCCGGGTACAGGGTAGTTAGCTTTGGATGGTTGGAAATCTTGTGTGAAGCTGCTGTCTCCGGGTACAGGGTAGTTCGCTTTGGATGGTTGGAAATCTTGTGTGAAGCTGCTGTCTCTGGGTACAGGGTAGTTAACTTTGGATGGTTGGAAATCTTGTGTGAAGCTGCTGTCTCCGGGTACAGGGTAGTTCGCTTTGGATGGTTGGAAATCTTGTGTGAAGCTGCTGTCTCCAGGCACAGGGTAGTTCACTTTGGATGGCTGGAAATGTTGTGCGAATCTGCTGTCTCCGGGCACAGGGTAGTTTGCTTTGGATGGTTGGAAATATTGTGTGAAGGTGCTGTCTCTGGGTACAGGTAGTTAGCTTTGGATGGTTGGAAATGTTGTGCGAATCTGCTGTCTCCAGGCACAGGGTAGTTCGCTTTGGATGGTTGGAAATGTTGAGCGAATCTCCTGTCTCCGGGCACAGGGTAGTTCACACAACATTTCCAACCATCCAAAGCTAAGCTACTGTCTCTGGGTACAGGGTAGTTAGCTTTGGATGGTTGGAAATCTTGTGTGACGCTGCACTCTCCGGGTACAGGGTAGTTAGCTTTGGATGGTTGGATATCTTGTGTGAAGCTCCTATCTCCGGGTACAGGGTAGTTAGCTTTGGATGGTTGGAAATCTTGTGTGAAGCTGCTGTCTCCGGGTACAGGGTAGTTAGCTTTGGATGGTTGGAAATCTTGTGTGAAGCTGCTCCGGGTACAGGGTAGTTCGCTTTGGATGGTTGGAAATCTTATGTGAAGCTGCTGTCCCCGGGCATAGGGTAGTTCGCTTTGGATGGTTGGAAATGTTGTGTGAACCTGCTGTCCCCGGGTACAGGGTAGTTAGCTTTGGATGGTTGGAAATCTTGTGTGAAGCTGCTGTCTCCGGGTACAGGGTAGTTCGCTTTGGATGGTTGGAAATCTTGTGTGAAGCTGCTGTCTCTGGGTACAGGGTAGTTAACTTTGGATGGTTGGAAATCTTGTGTGAAGCTGCTGTCTCCGGGTACAGGGTAGTTCGCTTTGGATGGTTCGAAATCTTGTGTGAAGCTGCTGTCTCCGGGTACAGGTAGTTAGCTTTGGATGGTTGGAAATGTTGTGCGAATCTGCTGTCTCCAGGCAAAGGGTAGTTCGCTTTGGATGGTTGGAAATGTTGCTTGAAGCTGCTGTCTCCGGGTACAAGGTAGTTTGCTTTGAATGATTGGATATCTTGTGTGAAGCTCCTATCTCCGGGTACAGGGTAGTTAGCTTTGGATGGTTGGAAATCTTGTGTGAAGCTGCTGTCTCTGGGTACAGGGTAGTTAACTTTGGATGGTTGGATATATTGTGTGAAGGTGCTGTCTCCGGGTACAGGTAGTTAGCTTTGGAGGGTTGGAAATGTTGTGCGAATCAGCTGTCTCCAGGCACACGGTAGTTCGCTTTGGATGGCTGGAAATGTTGTGCGAATCTGCTGTCTCCGGGCACAGGGTAGTTTGCGTTGGGTGGTTGGAAATATTGTGTGAAGGTGCTGTCTCTGGGTACAGGTAGTTAGCTTTGGATGGTTGGAAATGTTGTGCGAATCTGCTGTCTCCAGGCACAGGGTAGTTCGCTTTGGATGGTTGGAAATGTTGAGCGAATCTCCTGTCTCCGGGCACAGGGTAGTTCACACAACATTTCCAACCATCCAAAGCTAAGCTACTGTCTCTGGGTACAGGGTAGTTAGCTTTGGATGGTTGGAAATCTTGTGTGACGCTGCACTCTCCGGGTACAGGGTAGTTAGCTTTGGATGGTTGGATATCTTGTGTGAAGCTCCTATCTCCGGGTACAGGGTAGTTAGCTTTGGATGGTTGGAAATCTTGTGTGAAGCTGCTGTCTCCGGGTACAGGGTAGTTAGCTTTGGATAGTTGGAAATCTTGTGTGAAGCTGCTCCGGGTACAGGGTAGTTCGCTTTGGATGGTTGGAAATCTTATGTGAAGCTGCTGTCCCCGGGCATAGGGTAGTTCGCTTTGGATGGTTGGAAATGTTGTGTGAACCTGCTGTCCCCGGGTACAGGGTAGTTAGCTTTGGATGGTTGGAAATCTTGTGTGAAGCTGCTGTCTCCGGGTACAGGGTAGTTCGCTTTGGATGGTTGGAAATCTTGTGTGAAGCTGCTGTCTCTGGGTACAGGGTAGTTAACTTTGGATGGTTGGAAATCTTGTGTGAAGCTGCTGTCTCCGGGTACAGGGTAGTTCGCTTTGGATGGTTGGAAATCTTGTGTGAAGCTGCTGTCTCCAGGCACAGGGTAGTTCACTTTGGATGGCTGGAAATGTTGTGCGAATCTGCTGTCTCCGGGCACAGGGTAGTTTGCTTTGGATGGTTGGAAATATTGTGTGAAGCTGCTGTCTCTGGGTACAGGGTAGGAACTTTGGATGGTTGGAAATATTGTGTGAAGCTGCTGTCTCCGGGCACACGATAGTTAGCTTTGGATGGTTGGAAATCTTGTGTGAAGCTACTGTCCCCAGGTACAGTGTAGTTAGGTTTGGATGGTTGGAAATGTTGCATGAAGCTGCTATCTCCGGGTAGAGGGTAGTTAGGTTTGGATGGTTGGAAATCTTGTGTGAAGCTGCTGTCTCTGGGTACAGGGTAGTTAACTTTGGATGGTTGGAAATCTTGTGTGAAGCTGCTGTCTCAGGGTACAGGGTAGTTCGCTTTGGATGGTTGGAAATCTTGTGTGAAGCTGCTGTCTCTGGGTACAGGGTAGTTAACTTTGGATGGTTGGAAATATTGTGTGAAGGTGCTGTCTCCGGGTACAGGTAGTTAGCTTTGGATGGTTGGAAATGTTGTGCGAATCTGCTGTCTCCAGGCAAAGGGTAGTTCGCTTTGGATGGCTGGACATGTTGTGCGAATCTGCTGTCTCCGGGCACATGGTAGTTTGCTTTGGATGGTTCGAAATGTTTTGCGAATCTGCTGTCTCCGGGTACCGGGTAGTTAGCTTTGGATGGTTGGAAATCTTGTGTGAAGCTGCTGTCTCCGGGTACAGGTAGTTAGCTTCAGATGGTTGGAAATGTTGTGCAAATCTGCTGTCTCCGGGCACAGCTTAGTTCGCTTTGGATGGTTGGAAATGTTGAGCGAATCTCCTGTCTCCGGGCACAGGGTAGTTTGCTTTGGATGGTTGGAAATGTTGTGTGAGGCTGCTGTCTCCGGGTACAGGGTAGTTCGCTTTGGATGGTTGGAAATCTTGTGTGAAGCTGCTGTCTCTGGGTACAGGGTAGTTAACTTTGGATGGTTGGAAATATTGTGTGAAGCTGCTGTCTCCGGGCACACGGTAGTTAGCTTTGGATGGTTGGAAATCTTGTGTGAAGCTACTGTCCCCAGGTACAGTGTAGTTAGTTTTGGATGGTTGGAAATGTTGCATGAAACTGCTGTCTCCGGGTACAGGGTAGTTAGCTTTGGATGTTTGGAAATGTTGTGCGAATCTGCTGTCTCTGGGTAGAGGGTAGTTAGGTTTGGATGGTTGGAAATCTTGTGTGAAGCTGCTGTCTCTGGGTACGGGGTAGTTAACTTTGGATGGTTGGAAATCTTGTGTGAAGCTGCTGTCTCCGGGTACAGGGTAGTTCACTTTGGATGGTTGGAAATCTTGTGTGAAGCTGCTGTCTCTGGATACAGGGTAGTTAACTTTGGATGGTTGGATATATTGTGTGAAGGTGCTGTCTCCGGGTACAGGTAGTTAGCTTTGGATGGTTGGAAATGTTGTGCGAATCTGCTGTCTCCAGGCACAGGGTAGTTCGCTTTGGATGTTTGGAAATCTTGTGCGAATCTGCTGTCTCCGGGTACAGGGTAGTTAGGTTTGGATTGTTGGAAATCTTGTGTGAAGCTGCTGTCTCTGGGTACAGGGTAGTTAACTTTGGATGGTTGGAAATCTTGTGTGAAGCTGCTGTCTCCGGGTACAGGGTAGTTCGCTTTGGATGGTTCGAAATGTTGTGCGAATCTGCTGTCTCCAGGCACAGGGTAGTTCGCTTTGGATGGCTGGAAATGTTGTGCGAATCTGCTGTCTCCAGGCACAGGGTAGTTAGCTTTGGATGGTTGGAAATCTTGTGTGAAGCTGCTGTCTCCGGGCACACGGTAGTTAGCTTTGGATGGTTGGAAATCTTGTGTGAAGCTACTGTCCCCAGGTACAGTGTAGTTAGTTTTGGATGGTTGGAAATGTTGCATGAAACTGCTGTCTCCGGGTACAGGGTAGTTAGCTTTGGATGTTTGGAAATCTTGTGCGAATCTGCTGTCTTCGGGTACAGGGTAGTTAGGTTTGGATGGTTGGAAATCTTGTGTGAAGCTGCTGTCTCCGGGTACAGGGTAGTTCGCTTTGGATGGTTGGAAATCTTGTATGAAGCTGCTGTCTCTGGGTACAGGGTAGTTAACTTTGGATGGTTGGATATATTGTGTGAAGGTGCTGTCTCCGGGTACAGGTAGTTAGCTTTGGATGATTGGAAATGTTGTGCGAATCTGCTGTCGCCAGGCACACGGTAGTTCGCTTTGGATGGCTGGAAATATTGTGCGAAGCTGCTGTCTCTGGGTACCGGGTAGTTAGCTTTGGATGGTTGGAAATCTTTGTGAAGCTGCTGTCTCCGGGTACAGGGTAGTTAGCTTTGGACGGTTGGAAATCTTGTGTGCAGCTGTGGTCTCCGGGTACAGGGTAGTTAGCTTTGGATGGTTGGAAATCTTGTGTGAAGCTGCTGTCTCCGGGTACAGGTAGTTAGCTTCGGATGGTTGGAAATGTTGCTTGAAGCTGCTGTCTCCGGGTACAGGGTAGTTTGCTTTGAATGGTTGGATATCTTGTGTGAAGCTCCTATCTCCGGGTACAGGGTAGTTAGCTTTGGATAGTTGGAAATCTTGTGTGAAGCTGCTGTCTCCGGGTACAGGGTAGTTAGCTTTGGATGGTTGGAAATCTTGTGTGAAGCTGCTCCGGGTACAGGGTAGTTCGCTTTGGATGGTTGGAAATCTTATGTGAAGCTGCTGTCCCCGGGCATAGGGTAGTTCGCTTTGGATGGTTGGAAATGTTGTGTGAACCTGCTGTCCCCGGGTACAGGGTAGTTAGCTTTGGATGGTTGGAAATCTTGTGTGCAGCTGTGGTCTCCGGGTACAGGGTAGTTAGCTTTGGATGGTTGGAAATCTTGTGTGAAACTGCTGTCTCCGGGTACAGGTAGTTAGCTTCGGATGGTTGGAAATGTTGCTTGAAGCTGCTGTCTCCGGGTACACGGTAGTTAGCTTTGGATGGTTGGAAATCTTGTGTGAAGCTGCTGTCTCCGGGTACAGGGTAGTTAGCTTTGGATGGTTGGAAATCTTGTGTGCAGCTGTGGTCTCCGGGTACAGGGTAGTTAGCTTTGGATGGTTGGAAATCTTGTGTGAAGCTGCTGTCTCCGGGTACAGGGTAGTTAGCTTCGGATGGTTGGAAATGTTGCTTTAATCTGCTTTCTCCGGGTACAGGGTAGTTTGCTTTGAATGGTTGGATATCTTGTGTGAAGCTCCTATCTCTGGGTACAGGGTAGTTAACTTTGGATGGTTGGAAATCTTGTGTGAAGCTGCTGTCTCCGGGTACAGGGTAGTTCGCTTTGGATGGTTGGAAATCTTGTGTGAAGCTGCTGTCTCTGGGTACAGGGTAGTTAACTTTGGATGGTTGGAAATATTGTGTGAAGGTGCTGTCTCCGGGTACAGGTAGTTAGCTTTGGATGGTTGGAAATCTTGTGTGACGCTGCACTCTCCGGGTACAGGGTAGTTAGCTTTGGATGGTTGGATATCTTGTGTGAAGCTCCTATCTCCGGGTACAGGGTAGTTAGCTTTGGATGGTTGGAAATCTTGTGTGAAGCTGCTGTCTCCGGGTACAGGGTAGTTCGCTTTGGATGGTTGGAAATCTTGTGTGAAGCTGCTGTCTCTGGGTACAGGGTAGTTAACTTTGGATGGTTGGAAATCTTTGTGAAGCTGCTGTCTCCGGGTACAGGGTAGTTAGCTTTGGATGGTTGGAAATCTTGTGTGCAGCTGTGGTCTCCGGGTACAGGGTAGTTAGCTTTGGATGGTTGGAAATCTTGTGTGAAGCTGCTGTCTCCGGGTACAGGTAGTTAGCTTCGGATGGTTGGAAATGTTGTGCGAATCTGCTGTCTCCAGGCACAGCGTAGTTCGCTTTGGGTGGTTGGAAATGTTGTGTGAACCTGCTGTCTCCGGGTACAGGGTAGTTCGCTTTTGGATGGTTGGAAATCTTGTGTGAAGCTGCTGTCTCTGGGTACAGGGTAGTAACTTTGGATGGTTGGAAATATTGTGTGAAGCTGCTGTCTTCGGGCACACGATAGTTAGCTTTGGATGGTTGGAAATCTTGTGTGAAGCTACTGTCCCCAGGTACAGTGTAGTTAGTTTTGGATGGTTGGAAATGTTGCATGAAGCTGCTATCTCCGGGTAGAGGGTAGTTAGGTTTGGATGGTTGGAAATCTTGTGTGAAGCTGCTGTCTCTGGGTACAGGGTAGTTAACTTTGGATGGTTGGAAATCTTGTGTGAAGCTGCTGTCTCCGGGTACAGGGTAGTTCGCTTTGGATGGTTGGAAATCTTGTGTAAAGCTGCTGTCTCTGGGTACAGGGTAGTTAACTTTGGATGGTTGGAAATATTGTGTGAAGCTGCTGTCTCCGGGCACATGGTAGTTAGCTTTGGATGGTTGGAAATCTTGTGTGAAGCTACTGTCCCCAGGTACAGTGTAGTTAGTTTTGGATGGTTGGAAATGTTGCATGAAACTGCTGTCTCCGGGTACAGGGTAGTTAGCTTTGGATGTTTGGAAATCTTGTGCGAATCTGCTGTCTCCAGGTACAGGGTAGTTAGGTTTGGATGGTTGGAAATCTTGTGTGAAGCTGCTGTCTCGGGGTACAGGGTAGTTCGCTTTGGATGGTTGGAAATCTTGTGTGAAGCTGCTGTCTCTGGGTACAGGGTAGTTAACTTTGGATGGTTGGATATCTTGTGTGAAGGTGCTGTCTCCGGGTACAGGTAGTTAGCTTTGGATGGTTGGAAATGTGCGAATCTGCTGTCTCCAGGCACACGGTAGTTCGCTTTGGATGGCTGGAAATGTTGTGCGAATCTGCTGTCTCCGGGCACAGGGTAGTTTGCTTTGGATGGTTCGAAATATTGTGCGAAGCTGCTGTCTCTGGGTACCGGGTAGTTAGCTTTGGATGGTTGGAAATCTTTGTGAAGCTGCTGTCTCCGGGTACAGGGTAGTTAGCTTTGGATGGTTGGAAATCTTGTGTGCAGCTGTGGTCTCCGGGTACAGGGTAGTTAGCTTTGGATGGTTGGAAATCTTGTGTGAAGCTGCTGTCTCCGGGTACAGGTAGTTAGCTTCGGATGGTTGGAAATGTTGTGCGAATCTGCTGTCTCCAGGCACAGCGTAGTTCGCTTTGGGTGGTTGGAAATGTTGTGTGAACCTGCTGTCTCCGGGTACAGGGTAGTTCGCTTTTGGATGGTTGGAAATCTTGTGTGAAGCTGCTGTCTCTGGGTACAGGGTAGTAACTTTGGATGGTTGGAAATATTGTGTGAAGCTGCTGTCTCCGGGCAACCGATAGTTAGCTTTGGATGGTTGGAAATCTTGTGTGAAGCTACTGTCCCCAGGTACAGTGTAGTTAGTTTTGGATGGTTGGAAATGTTGCATGAAGCTGCTATCTCCGGGTAGAGGGTAGTTAGGTTTGGATGGTTGGAAATCTTGTGTGAAGCTGCTGTCTCTGGGTACAAGGTAGTTAACTTTGGATGGTTGGAAATCTTGTGTGAAGCTGCTGTCTCCGGGTACAGGGTAGTTCGCTTTGGATGGTTGGAAATCTTGTGTAAAGCTGCTGTCTCTGGGTACAGGGTAGTTAACTTTGGATGGTTGGAAATATTGTGTGAAGGTGCTGTCTCCGGGTACAGGTAGTTAGCTTTGGATGGTTGGAAATCTTGTGTGAAGCTGCTGTCTCTGGGTACAGGGTAGTTAACTTTGGATGGTTGGATATATTGTGTGAAGGTGCTGTCTCCGGGTACAGGTAGTTAGCTTTGGATGGTTGGAAATGTTGTGCGAATCTGCTGTCTCCAGGCACACGGCAGTTCGCTTTGGATGTTTGGACATCTTGTGTGAAGCTGCTATCTCCGGGTACAGGGTAGTTAGCTTTGGATGGTTGGAAATGTTGCTTGAAGCTGCTGTCTCCGGGTACAGGGTAGTTTGCTTTGAATGGTTGGATATCTTGTGTGAAGCTCCTATCTCCGGGTACAGGGTAGTTAGCTTTGGATGGTTGGAAATCTTGTGTGAAGCTACTGTCCCCAGGTACAGTGTAGTTAGTTTTGGATGGTTGGAAATGTTGCATGAAGCTGCTATCTCCGGGTAGAGGGTAGTTAGGTTTGGATGGTTGGAAATCTTGTGTGAAGCTGCTGTCTCTGGGTACAGGGTAGTTAACTTTGGATGGTTGGAAATCTTGTGTGAAGCTGCTGTCTCCGGGTACAGGGTAGTTCGCTTTGGATGGTTGGAAATCTTGTGTAAAGCTGCTGTCTCTGGGTACAGGGTAGTTAACTTTGGATGGTTGGAAATATTGTGTGAAGCTGCTGTCTCCGGGCACACGGTAGTTAGCTTTGGATGGTTGGAAATCTTGTGTGAAGCTACTGTCCCCAGGTACAGTGTAGTTAGTTTTGGATGGTTGGAAATGTTGCATGAAACTGCTGTCTCCGGGTACAGGGTAGTTAGCTTTGGATGTTTGGAAATCTTGTGCAAATCTGCTGTCTCCAGGTACAGGGTAGTTAGGTTTGGATGGTTGGAAATCTTGTGTAGCTGCTGTCTCGGAGTACAGGGTAGTTCGCTTTGGATGGTTGGAAATCTTGTGTGAAGCTGCTGTCTCTGGGTACGAGGTAGTTAACTTTGGATGGTTGGATATCTTGTGTGAAGGTGCTGTCTCCGGGTACAGGTAGTTAGCTTTGGATGGTTGGAAATGTTGTGCGAATCTGCTGTCTCCAGGCACACGGTAGTTCGCTTTGGATGGCTGGAAATGTTGTGCGAATCTGCTGTCTCCGGGCACAGGGTAGTTTGCTTTGGATGGTTCGAAATATTGTGCGAAGCTGCTGTCTCTGGGTACCGGGTAGTTAGCTTTGGATGGTTGGAAATCTTTGTGAAGCTGCTGTCTCCGGGTACAGGGTAGTTAGCTTTGGATGGTTGGAAATCTTGTGTGCAGCTGTGGTCTCCGGGTACAGGGTAGTTAGCTTTGGATGGTTGGAAATCTTGTGTGAAGCTGCTGTCTCCGGGTACAGGTAGTTAGCTTCGGATGGTTGGAAATGTTGTGCGAATCTGCTGTCTCCAGGCACAGCGTAGTTCGCTTTGGGTGGTTGGAAATGTTGTGCGAATCTGCTGTCTCCAGGCACAGCGTAGTTCGCTTTGGGTGGTTGGAAATGTTGTGTGAACCTGCTGTCTCCGGGTACAGGGTTGTTCGCTTTTGGATGGTTGGAAATCTTGTGTGAAGCTGCTGTCTCTGGGTACAGGGTAGGAACTTTGGATGGTTGGAAATATTGTGTGAAGCTGCTGTCTCCGGGCACACGATAGTTAGCTTTGGATGGTTGGAAATCTTGTGTGAAGCTACTGTCCCCAGGTACAGTGTAGTTAGGTTTGGATGGTTGGAAATGTTGCATGAAGCTGCTATCTCCGGGTAGAGGGTAGTTAGGTTTGGATGGTTGGAAATCTTGTGTGAAGCTGCTGTCTCTGGGTACAGGGTAGTTAACTTTGGATGGTTGGAAATCTTGTGTGAAGCTGCTGTCTCAGGGTACAGGGTAGTTCGCTTTGGATGGTTGGAAATCTTGTGTGAAGCTGCTGTCTCTGGGTACAGGGTAGTTAACTTTGGATGGTTGGAAATATTGTGTGAAGGTGCTGTCTCCGGGTACAGGTAGTTAGCTTTGGATGGTTGGAAATGTTGTGCGAATCTGCTGTCTCCAGGCAAAGGGTAGTTCGCTTTGGATGGCTGGACATGTTGTGCGAATCTGCTGTCTCCGGGCACATGGTAGTTTGCTTTGGATGGTTCGAAATGTTTTGCGAATCTGCTGTCTCCGGGTACCGGGTAGTTAGCTTTGGATGGTTGGAAATCTTGTGTGAAGCTGTTGTCTCCGGGTACAGGTAGTTAGCTTCAGATGGTTGGAAATGTTGTGCAAATCTGCTGTCTCCGGGCACAGCTTAGTTCGCTTTGGATGGTTGGAAATGTTGAGCGAATCTCCTGTCTCCGGGCACAGGGTAGTTTGCTTTGGATGGTTGGAAATGTTGTGTGAGGCTGCTGTCTCCGGGTACAGGGTAGTTCGCTTTGGATGGTTGGAAATCTTGTGTGAAGCTGCTGTCTCTGGGTACAGGGTAGTTAACTTTGGATGGTTGGAAATATTGTGTGAAGCTGCTGTCTCCGGGCACACGGTAGTTAGCTTTGGATGGTTGGAAATCTTGTGTGAAGCTACTGTCCCCAGGTACAGTGTAGTTAGTTTTGGATGGTTGGAAATGTTGCATGAAACTGCTGTCTCCGGGTACAGGGTAGTTAGCTTTGGATGTTTGGAAATGTTGTGCGAATCTGCTGTCTCTGGGTAGAGGGTAGTTAGGTTTGGATGGTTGGAAATCTTGTGTGAAGCTGCTGTCTCTGGGTACGGGGTAGTTAACTTTGGATGGTTGGAAATCTTGTGTGAAGCTGCTGTCTCCGGGTACAGGGTAGTTCACTTTGGATGGTTGGAAATCTTGTGTGAAGCTGCTGTCTCTGGATACAGGGTAGTTAACTTTGGATGGTTGGATATATTGTGTGAAGGTGCTGTCTCCGGGTACAGGTAGTTAGCTTTGGATGGTTGGAAATGTTGTGCGAATCTGCTGTCTCCAGGCACAGGGTAGTTCGCTTTGGATGTTTGGAAATCTTGTGCGAATCTGCTGTCTCCGGGTACAGGGTAGTTAGGTTTGGATTGTTGGAAATCTTGTGTGAAGCTGCTGTCTCTGGGTACAGGGTAGTTAACTTTGGATGGTTGGAAATCTTGTGTGAAGCTGCTGTCTCCGGGTACAGGGTAGTTCGCTTTGGATGGTTCGAAATGTTGTGCGAATCTGCTGTCTCCAGGCACAGGGTAGTTCGCTTTGGATGGCTGGAAATGTTGTGCGAATCTGCTGTCTCCAGGCACAGGGTAGTTAGCTTTGGATGGTTGGAAATCTTGTGTGAAGCTGCTGTCTCCGGGCACACGGTAGTTAGCTTTGGATGGTTGGAAATCTTGTGTGAAGCTACTGTCCCCAGGTACAGTGTAGTTAGTTTTGGATGGTTGGAAATGTTGCATGAAACTGCTGTCTCCGGGTACAGGGTAGTTAGCTTTGGATGTTTGGAAATCTTGTGCGAATCTGCTGTCTTCGGGTACAGGGTAGTTAGGTTTGGATGGTTGGAAATCTTGTGTGAAGCTGCTGTCTCCGGGTACAGGGTAGTTCGCTTTGGATGGTTGGAAATCTTGTATGAAGCTGCTGTCTCTGGGTACAGGGTAGTTAACTTTGGATGGTTGGATATATTGTGTGAAGGTGCTGTCTCCGGGTACAGGTAGTTAGCTTTGGATGATTGGAAATGTTGTGCGAATCTGCTGTCGCCAGGCACACGGTAGTTCGCTTTGGATGGCTGGAAATATTGTGCGAAGCTGCTGTCTCTGGGTACCGGGTAGTTAGCTTTGGATGGTTGGAAATCTTTGTGAAGCTGCTGTCTCCGGGTACAGGGTAGTTAGCTTTGGACGGTTGGAAATCTTGTGTGCAGCTGTGGTCTCCGGGTACAGGGTAGTTAGCTTTGGATGGTTGGAAATCTTGTGTGAAGCTGCTGTCTCCGGGTACAGGTAGTTAGCTTCGGATGGTTGGAAATGTTGCTTGAAGCTGCTGTCTCCGGGTACAGGGTAGTTTGCTTTGAATGGTTGGATATCTTGTGTGAAGCTCCTATCTCCGGGTACAGGGTAGTTAGCTTTGGATAGTTGGAAATCTTGTGTGAAGCTGCTGTCTCCGGGTACAGGGTAGTTAGCTTTGGATGGTTGGAAATCTTGTGTGAAGCTGCTCCGGGTACAGGGTAGTTCGCTTTGGATGGTTGGAAATCTTATGTGAAGCTGCTGTCCCCGGGCATAGGGTAGTTCGCTTTGGATGGTTGGAAATGTTGTGTGAACCTGCTGTCCCCGGGTACAGGGTAGTTAGCTTTGGATGGTTGGAAATCTTGTGTGCAGCTGTGGTCTCCGGGTACAGGGTAGTTAGCTTTGGATGGTTGGAAATCTTGTGTGAAACTGCTGTCTCCGGGTACAGGTAGTTAGCTTCGGATGGTTGGAAATGTTGCTTGAAGCTGCTGTCTCCGGGTACACGGTAGTTAGCTTTGGATGGTTGGAAATCTTGTGTGAAGCTGCTGTCTCCGGGTACAGGGTAGTTAGCTTTGGATGGTTGGAAATCTTGTGTGCAGCTGTGGTCTCCGGGTACAGGGTAGTTAGCTTTGGATGGTTGGAAATCTTGTGTGAAGCTGCTGTCTCCGGGTACAGGGTAGTTAGCTTCGGATGGTTGGAAATGTTGCTTTAATCTGCTTTCTCCGGGTACAGGGTAGTTTGCTTTGAATGGTTGGATATCTTGTGTGAAGCTCCTATCTCTGGGTACAGGGTAGTTAACTTTGGATGGTTGGAAATCTTGTGTGAAGCTGCTGTCTCCGGGTACAGGGTAGTTCGCTTTGGATGGTTGGAAATCTTGTGTGAAGCTGCTGTCTCTGGGTACAGGGTAGTTAACTTTGGATGGTTGGAAATATTGTGTGAAGGTGCTGTCTCCGGGTACAGGTAGTTAGCTTTGGATGGTTGGAAATCTTGTGTGACGCTGCACTCTCCGGGTACAGGGTAGTTAGCTTTGGATGGTTGGATATCTTGTGTGAAGCTCCTATCTCCGGGTACAGGGTAGTTAGCTTTGGATGGTTGGAAATCTTGTGTGAAGCTGCTGTCTCCGGGTACAGGGTAGTTCGCTTTGGATGGTTGGAAATCTTGTGTGAAGCTGCTGTCTCTGGGTACAGGGTAGTTAACTTTGGATGGTTGGAAATCTTGTGTGAAGCTGCTGTCTCCGGGTACAGGGTAGTTCGCTTTGGATGGTTGGAAATCTTGTGTGAAGCTGCTGTCTCCAGGCACAGGGTAGTTCACTTTGGATGGCTGGAAATGTTGTGCGAATCTGCTGTCTCCGGGCACAGGGTAGTTTGCTTTGGATGGTTGGAAATATTGTGTGAAGGTGCTGTCTCTGGGTACAGGTAGTTAGCTTTGGATGGTTGGAAATGTTGTGCGAATCTGCTGTCTCCAGGCACAGGGTAGTTCGCTTTGGATGGTTGGAAATGTTGAGCGAATCTCCTGTCTCCGGGCACAGGGTAGTTCACACAACATTTCCAACCATCCAAAGCTAAGCTACTGTCTCTGGGTACAGGGTAGTTAGCTTTGGATGGTTGGAAATCTTGTGTGACGCTGCACTCTCCGGGTACAGGGTAGTTAGCTTTGGATGGTTGGATATCTTGTGTGAAGCTCCTATCTCCGGGTACAGGGTAGTTAGCTTTGGATGGTTGGAAATCTTGTGTGAAGCTGCTGTCTCCGGGTACAGGGTAGTTAGCTTTGGATGGTTGGAAATCTTGTGTGAAGCTGCTCCGGGTACAGGGTAGTTCGCTTTGGATGGTTGGAAATCTTATGTGAAGCTGCTGTCCCCGGGCATAGGGTAGTTCGCTTTGGATGGTTGGAAATGTTGTGTGAACCTGCTGTCCCCGGGTACAGGGTAGTTAGCTTTGGATGGTTGGAAATCTTGTGTGAAGCTGCTGTCTCCGGGTACAGGGTAGTTCGCTTTGGATGGTTGGAAATCTTGTGTGAAGCTGCTGTCTCTGGGTACAGGGTAGTTAACTTTGGATGGTTGGAAATCTTGTGTGAAGCTGCTGTCTCCGGGTACAGGGTAGTTCGCTTTGGATGGTTCGAAATCTTGTGTGAAGCTGCTGTCTCCGGGTACAGGTAGTTAGCTTTGGATGGTTGGAAATGTTGTGCGAATCTGCTGTCTCCAGGCAAAGGGTAGTTCGCTTTGGATGGTTGGAAATGTTGCTTGAAGCTGCTGTCTCCGGGTACAAGGTAGTTTGCTTTGAATGATTGGATATCTTGTGTGAAGCTCCTATCTCCGGGTACAGGGTAGTTAGCTTTGGATGGTTGGAAATCTTGTGTGAAGCTGCTGTCTCTGGGTACAGGGTAGTTAACTTTGGATGGTTGGATATATTGTGTGAAGGTGCTGTCTCCGGGTACAGGTAGTTAGCTTTGGAGGGTTGGAAATGTTGTGCGAATCAGCTGTCTCCAGGCACACGGTAGTTCGCTTTGGATGGCTGGAAATGTTGTGCGAATCTGCTGTCTCCGGGCACAGGGTAGTTTGCGTTGGGTGGTTGGAAATATTGTGTGAAGGTGCTGTCTCTGGGTACAGGTAGTTAGCTTTGGATGGTTGGAAATGTTGTGCGAATCTGCTGTCTCCAGGCACAGGGTAGTTCGCTTTGGATGGTTGGAAATGTTGAGCGAATCTCCTGTCTCCGGGCACAGGGTAGTTCACACAACATTTCCAACCATCCAAAGCTAAGCTACTGTCTCTGGGTACAGGGTAGTTAGCTTTGGATGGTTGGAAATCTTGTGTGACGCTGCACTCTCCGGGTACAGGGTAGTTAGCTTTGGATGGTTGGATATCTTGTGTGAAGCTCCTATCTCCGGGTACAGGGTAGTTAGCTTTGGATGGTTGGAAATCTTGTGTGAAGCTGCTGTCTCCGGGTACAGGGTAGTTAGCTTTGGATAGTTGGAAATCTTGTGTGAAGCTGCTCCGGGTACAGGGTAGTTCGCTTTGGATGGTTGGAAATCTTATGTGAAGCTGCTGTCCCCGGGCATAGGGTAGTTCGCTTTGGATGGTTGGAAATGTTGTGTGAACCTGCTGTCCCCGGGTACAGGGTAGTTAGCTTTGGATGGTTGGAAATCTTGTGTGAAGCTGCTGTCTCCGGGTACAGGGTAGTTCGCTTTGGATGGTTGGAAATCTTGTGTGAAGCTGCTGTCTCTGGGTACAGGGTAGTTAACTTTGGATGGTTGGAAATCTTGTGTGAAGCTGCTGTCTCCGGGTACAGGGTAGTTCGCTTTGGATGGTTGGAAATCTTGTGTGAAGCTGCTGTCTCCAGGCACAGGGTAGTTCACTTTGGATGGCTGGAAATGTTGTGCGAATCTGCTGTCTCCGGGCACAGGGTAGTTTGCTTTGGATGGTTGGAAATATTGTGTGAAGGTGCTGTCTCTGGGTACAGGTAGTTAGCTTTGGATGGTTGGAAATGTTGTGCGAATCTGCTGTCTCCAGGCACAGGGTAGTTCGCTTTGGATGGTTGGAAATGTTGAGCGAATCTCCTGTCCCCGGGCACAAGGTAGTTCACACAACATTTCCAACCATCCAAAGCTAAGCTACTGTCTCTGGGTACAGGGTAGTTAGCTTTGGATGGTTGGAAATCTTGTGTGACGCTGCACTCTCCGGGTACAGGGTAGTTAGCTTTGGATGGTTGGATATCTTGTGTGAAGCTCCTATCTCCGGGTACAGGGTAGTTAGCTTTGGATGGTTGGAAATCTTGTGTGAAGCTGCTGTCTCCGGGTACAGGGTAGTTAGCTTTGGATGGTTGGAAATCTTGTGTGAAGCTGCTCCGGGTACAGGGTAGTTCGCTTTGGATGGTTGGAAATCTTATGTGAAGCTGCTGTCCCCGGGCCTAGGGTAGTTCGCTTTGGATGGTTGGAAATGTTGTGTGAACCTGCTGTCCCCGGGTACAGGGTAGTTAGCTTTGGATGGTTGGAAATCTTGTGTGAAGCTGCTGTCTCCGGGTACAGGGTAGTTCGCTTTGGATGGTTAGAAATCTTGTGTGAAGCTGCTGTCTCTGGGTACAGGGTAGTTAACTTTGGATGGTTGGAAATCTTGTGTGAAGCTGCTGTCTCCGGGTACAGGGTAGTTCGCTTTGGATGGTTGGAAATCTTGTGTGAAGCTGCTGTCTCTGGGTACAGGGTAGTTAACTTTGGATGGTTGGAAATATTGTGTGAAGGTGCTGTCTCCGGGTACAGGTAGTTAGCTTTGGATGGTTGGAAATGTTGTGCGAATCTGCTGTCTCCAGGCAAAGGGTAGTTCGCTTTGGATGGTTGGAAATGTTGCTTGAAGCTGCTGTCTCCGGGTACAAGGTAGTTTGCTTTGAATGGTTGGATATCTTGTGTGAAGCTCCTATCTCCGGGTACAGGGTAGTTAGCTTTGGATGGTTGGAAATCTTGTGTGAAGCTGCTGTCTCTGGGTACAGGGTAGTTAACTTTGGATGGTTGGATATATTGTGTGAAGGTGCTGTCTCCGGGTACAGGTAGTTAGCTTTGGAGGGTTGGAAATGTTGTGCGAATCAGCTGTCTCCAGGCACACGGTAGTTCGCTTTGGATGTTTGGAAATCTTGTGCGAATCTGCTGTCTCCGGGTACAGGGTAGTTAGGTTTGGATGGTTGGAAATCTTGTGTGAAGCTGCTGTCTCTGGGTACAGGGTAGTTAACTTTTTATGGTTGGAAATCTTGTGTGAAGCTGCTGTCTCCGGGTACAGGGTAGTTCGCTTTGGATGGTTGGAAATCTTGTGTGAAGCTGCTGTCTCTGGGTACAGGGTAGTCAACTTTGGATGGTTGGAAATATTGTGTGAAGGTGCTGTCTCCGGGTACAGGTAGTTAGCTTTGGATGGTTGGAAATGTTGTGCGAATCTGCTGTCTCCAGGCACAGGGTAGTTCGCTTTGGATGGCTGGAAATGTTGTGCGAATCTGCTGTCTCCGGGAACAGGGTAGTTTGCTTTGGATGGTTGGAAATATTGTGTGAAGGTGCTGTCTCTGGGTACAGGTAGTTAGCTTTGGATGGTTGGAAATGTTGTGCGAATCTGCTGTCTCCAGGCACAGGGTAGTTTGCTTTGGATGGTTGGAAATGTTGAGCGAATCTCCTGTCTCCGGGCACAGGGTAGTTCACACAACATTTCCAACCATCCAAAGCTAAGCTACTGTCTCTGGGTACAGGGTAGTTAGCTTTGGATGGTTGGAAATCTTGTGTGACGCTGCACTCTCCGGGTACAGGGTAGTTAGCTTTGGATGGTTGGAAATATTGTGTGGAGCTACTGTCCCCGGGTACAGTGTTGTTAGTTTTGGATGGTTAGAAATGTTGCATGAAGCTGCAGTCTCCAGGTACAGGGTAGTTCGCTTTGGATGTTTGGAAATGTTATGCGAAGCTGCTGTCTCCGGGTACCGGGTAGTTAGCTTTGGATGGTTGGAAATCTTGTGTGAAGCGGCTATCTCCGGGTACAGGGTAGTTCGCTTTGGATGGTTGGAAATCTTGTGTGAAGCTGCTGTCTTCGGGTACAGGGTAGTTTGCTTTGGATGGTTGGAAATCTTGTGTGAAGCTGCTATCTCCGGGTACAGGGTAGTTAGCTTTGGATGGTTGGAAATGTTGCTTGAAGCTGCTGTCTCCGGGTACAGGGTAGTTTGCTTTGGATGGTTGGAAATCTTGTGTGAAGCTGCTATCTCCGGGTACAGGGTAGTTCGCTTTGGATGTTTGGAAATGTTATGCGAAGCTGCTGTCTCCGGGTACCGGGTAGTTAGCTTTGGATGGTTGGAAATCTTGTGTGAAGCGGCTATCTCCGGGTACAGGGTAGTTCGCTTTGGATGGTTGGAAATCGTGTATGAAGCTGCTGTCTTCGGGTACAGGGTAGTTTGCTTTGGATGGTTGGAAATCTTGTGTGAAGCTGCTATCTCCGGGTACAGGGTAGTTAGCTTTGGATGGTTGGAAATGTTGCTTGAAGCTGCTGTCTCCGGGTACAGGGTAGTTTGCTTTGAATGGTTGGATATCTTGTGTGAAGCTCCTATCTCCGGGTCCAGGGTAGTTAGCTTTGGATGGTTGGAAATCTTGTGTGAAGCTGCTGTCTCTGGGTACAGGGTAGTTAGCTTTGGATGGTTGGAAATCTTGTGTGAAGCTGCTGTCTCCGGGTACAGGGTAATTCGCTTTGGATGGTTGGAAATCTTATGTGAAGCTGCTGTCCCCGGGCATAGGGTAGTTCGCTTTGGATGGTTGGAAATGTTGTGTGAACCTGCTGTCCCCGGGTACAGGGTAGTTAGCTTTGGATGGTTGGAAATCTTGTGTGAAGCTGCTGTCTCCGGGTACAGGGTAGTTTGCTTTGGATGGTTGGAAATCTTGTGTGAAGCTGCTGTCTCTGGGTACAGGGTAGTTAACTTTGGATGGTTGGAAATATTGTGTGAAGCTGCTGTCTCCGGGCACACGGTAGTTAGCTTTGGATGGTTGGAAATCTTGTGTGAAGCTACTCTCCCCAGGTACAGTGTAGTTAGTTTTGGATGGTTGGAAATGTTGCATGAAACTGCTGTCTCCGGGTACAGGGTAGTTAGCTTTGGATGTTTGGAAATCTTGTGCGAATCTGCTGTCTCCAGGTACAGGGTAGTTAGGTTTGGATGGTTGGAAATCTTGTGTGAAGCTGCTGTCTCTGGGTACAGGGTAGTTAACTTTGGATGGTTGGAAATCTTGTGTGAAGCTGCTGTCTCCGGGTACAGGGTAGTTCGCTTTGGATGGTTGGAAATCTTGTGTGAAGCTGCTGTCTCTGGGTACAGGGTAGTTAACTTTGGATGGTTGGATATATTGTGTGAAGGTGCTGTCTCCGGGTACAGGTAGTTAGCTTTGGATGGTTGGAAATGTTGTGTGAATCTGCTGTCTCCAGGCACACGGTAGTTCGCTTTGGATGGCTGGAAATGTTGTGCAAATCTGCTGTCCCCGGGCACAGGGTAGTTTGCTTTGGATGGTTCGAAATATTGTGCGAAGCTGCTGTCTCTGTGTACCGGGTAGTTAGCTTTGGATGGTTGGAAATCTTTGTGAAGCTGCTGTCTCCGGGTACAGGGTAGTTAGCTTTGGATGGTTGGAAATCTTGTGTGCAGCTGTGGTCTCCGGGTACAGGGTAGTTAGCTTTGGATGGTTGGAAATCTTGTGTGAAGCTGCTGTCTCCGGGTACAGGTAGTTAGCTTCGGATGGTTGGAAATGTTGTGCGAATCTGCTGTCTCCAGGCACAGCGTAGTTCGCTTTGGGTGGTTGGAAATGTTGTGTGAACCTGCTGTCTCCGGGTACAGGGTAGTTCGCTTTTGGATGGTTGGAAATCTTGTGTGAAGCTGCTGTCTCTGGGTACAGGGTAGTAACTTTGGATGGTTGGAAATATTGTGTGAAGCTGCTGTCTTCGGGCACACGATAGTTAGCTTTGGATGGTTGGAAATCTTGTGTGAAGCTACTGTCCCCAGGTACAGTGTAGTTAGTTTTGGATGGTTGGAAATGTTGCATGAAGCTGCTATCTCCGGGTAGAGGGTAGTTAGGTTTGGATGGTTGGAAATCTTGTGTGAAGCTGCTGTCTCTGGGTACAGGGTAGTTAACTTTGGATGGTTGGAAATCTTGTGTGAAGCTGCTGTCTCCGGGTACAGGGTAGTTCGCTTTGGATGGTTGGAAATCTTGTGTAAAGCTGCTGTCTCTGGGTACAGGGTAGTTAACTTTGGATGGTTGGAAATATTGTGTGAAGCTGCTGTCTCCGGGCACACGGTAGTTAGCTTTGGATGGTTGGAAATCTTGTGTGAAGCTACTGTCCCCAGGTACAGTGTAGTTAGTTTTGGATGGTTGGAAATGTTGCATGAAACTGCTGTCTCCGGGTACAGGGTAGTTAGCTTTGGATGTTTGGAAATCTTGTGCGAATCTGCTGTCTCCAGGTACAGGGTAGTTAGGTTTGGATGGTTGGAAATCTTGTGTGAAGCTGCTGTCTCGGGGTACAGGGTAGTTCGCTTTGGATGGTTGGAAATCTTGTGTGAAGCTGCTGTCTCTGGGTACAGGGTAGTTAACTTTGGATGGTTGGATATCTTGTGTGAAGGTGCTGTCTCCGGGTACAGGTAGTTAGCTTTGGATGGTTGGAAATGTGCGAATCTGCTGTCTCCAGGCACACGGTAGTTCGATTTGGATGGCTGGAAATGTTGTGCGAATCTGCTGTCTCCGGGCACAGGGTAGTTTGCTTTGGATGGTTCGAAATATTGTGCGAAGCTGCTGTCTCTGGGTACCGGGTAGTTAGCTTTGGATGGTTGGAAATCTTTGTGAAGCTGCTGTCTCCGGGTACAGGGTAGTTAGCTTTGGATGGTTGGAAATCTTGTGTGCAGCTGTGGTCTCCGGGTACAGGGTAGTTAGCTTTGGATGGTTGGAAATCTTGTGTGAAGCTGCTGTCTCCGGGTACAGGTAGTTAGCTTCGGATGGTTGGAAATGTTGTGCGAATCTGCTGTCTCCAGGCACAGCGTAGTTCGCTTTGGGTGGTTGGAAATGTTGTGTGAACCTGCTGTCTCCGGGTACAGGGTAGTTCGCTTTTGGATGGTTGGAAATCTTGTGTGAAGCTGCTGTCTCTGGGTACAGGGTAGTAACTTTGGATGGTTGGAAATATTGTGTGAAGCTGCTGTCTCCGGGCACACGATAGTTAGCTTTGGATGGTTGGAAATCTTGTGTGAAGCTACTGTCCCCAGGTACAGTGTAGTTAGTTTTGGATGGTTGGAAATGTTGCATGAAGCTGCTATCTCCGGGTAGAGGGTAGTTAGGTTTGGATGGTTGGAAATCTTGTGTGAAGCTGCTGTCTCTGGGTACAAGGTAGTTAACTTTGGATGGTTGGAAATCTTGTGTGAAGCTGCTGTCTCCGGGTACAGGGTAGTTCGCTTTGGATGGTTGGAAATCTTGTGTAAAGCTGCTGTCTCTGGGTACAGGGTAGTTAACTTTGGATGGTTGGAAATATTGTGTGAAGGTGCTGTCTCCGGGTACAGGTAGTTAGCTTTGGATGGTTGGAAATCTTGTGTGAAGCTGCTGTCTCTAGGTACAGGGTAGTTAACTTTGGATGGTTGGATATATTGTGTGAAGGTGCTGTCTCCGGGTACAGGTAGTTAGCTTTGGATGGTTGGAAATGTTGTGCGAATCTGCTGTCTCCAGGCACACGGCAGTTCGCTTTGGATGTTTGGACATCTTGTGTGAAGCTGCTATCTCCGGGTACAGGATAGTTAGCTTTGGATGGTTGGAAATGTTGCTTGAAGCTGCTGTTTCCGGGTACAGGGCAGTTTGCTTTGAATGGTTGGATATCTTGTGTGAAGCTCCTATCTCCGGGTACAGGGTAGTTAGCTTTGGATGGTTGGAAATCTTGTGTGAAGCTACTGTCCCCAGGTACAGTGTAGTTAGTTTTGGATGGTTGGAAATGTTGCATGAAGCTGCTATCTCCGGGTAGAGGGTAGTTAGGTTTGGATGGTTGGAAATCTTGTGTGAAGCTGCTGTCTCTGGGTACAGGGTAGTTAACTTTGGATGGTTGGAAATCTTGTGTGAAGCTGCTGTCTCCGGGTACAGGGTAGTTCGCTTTGGATGGTTGGAAATCTTGTGTAAAGCTGCTGTCTCTGGGTACAGGGTAGTTAACTTTGGATGGTTGGAAATATTGTGTGAAGCTGCTGTCTCTGGGCACACGGTAGTTAGCTTTGGATGGTTGGAGTTAGCTTTGGATGGTTGGAAATCTTGTGTGAAGCTACTGTCCCCAGGTACAGTGTAGTTAGTTTTGGATGGTTGGAAATGTTGCATGAAACTGCTGTCTCCGGGTACAGGGTAGTTAGCTTTGGATGTTTGGAAATCTTGTGCAAATCTGCTGTCTCCAGGTACAGGGTAGTTAGGTTTGGATGGTTGGAAATCTTGTGTAGCTGCTGTCTCGGAGTACAGGGTAGTTCGCTTTGGATGGTTGGAAATCTTGTGTGAAGCTGCTGTCTCTGGGTACGAGGTAGTTAACTTTGGATGGTTGGATATCTTGTGTGAAGGTGCTGTCTCCGGGTACAGGTAGTTAGCTTTGGATGGTTGGAAATGTTGTGCGAATCTGCTGTCTCCAGGCACACGGTAGTTCGCTTTGGATGGCTGGAAATGTTGTGCGAATCTGCTGTCTCCGGGCACAGGGTAGTTTGCTTTGGATGGTTCGAAATATTGTGCGAAGCTGCTGTCTCTGGGTACCGGGTAGTTAGCTTTGGATGGTTGGAAATCTTTGTGAAGCTGCTGTCTCCGGGTACAGGGTAGTTAGCTTTGGATGGTTGGAAATCTTGTGTGCAGCTGTGGTCTCCGGGTACAGGGTAGTTAGCTTTGGATGGTTGGAAATCTTGTGTGAAGCTGCTGTCTCCGGGTACAGGTAGTTAGCTTCGGATGGTTGGAAATGTTGTGCGAATCTGCTGTCTCCAGGCACAGCGTAGTTCGCTTTGGGTGGTTGGAAATGTTGTGTGAACCTGCTGTCTCCGGGTACAGGGTAGTTCGCTTTTGGATGGTTGGAAATCTTGTGTGAAGCTGCTGTCTCTGGGTACAGGGTAGTAACTTTGGATGGTTGGAAATATTGTGTGAAGCTGCTGTCTCCGGGCACACGATAGTTAGCTTTGGATGGTTGGAAATCTTGTGTGAAGCTACTGTCCCCAGGTACAGTGTAGTTAGTTTTGGATGGTTGGAAATGTTGCCTGAAGCTGCTATCTCCGGGTAGAGGGTAGTTAGGTTTGGATGGTTGGAAATCTTGTGTGAAGCTGCTGTCTCTGGGTACAAGGTAGTTAACTTTGGATGGTTGGAAATCTTGTGTGAAGCTGCTGTCTCCGGGTACAGGGTAGTTCGCTTTGGATGGTTGGAAATCTTGTGTAAAGCTGCTGTCTCTGGGTACAGGGTAGTTAACTTTGGATGGTTGGAAATATTGTGTGAAGGTGCTGTCTCCGGGTACAGGTAGTTAGCTTTGGATGGTTGGAAATGTTGTGCGAATCTGCTGTCTCCAGGCAAAGGGTAGTTTGCTTTGGATGGCTGGAAATGTTGTGCGAATCTGCTGTCTCCGGGCACATGGTAGTTTGCTTTGGATGGTTCGAAATGTTGTGCGAATCTGCTGTCTCCGGGTGCCGGGTAGTTAGCTTTGGATGGTTGGAAATCTTGTGTGAAGCTGCTGTCTCCGGGTACAGGTAGTTAGCTTCGGATGGTTGGAAATGTTGTGCAAATCTGCTGTCTCCGGGCACAGCGTAGTTCGCTTTGGATGGTTGGAAATGTTGAGCGAATCTCCTGTCTGCGGGCACAGGGTAGTTTGCTTTGGATGGTTGGAAATGTTGTGCGAGGCTGCTGTCTCCGGGTACAGGGTAGTTAGCTTTGGATGGTTGGAAATCGTTGTGAAGCTGATGTCTCCGGGCGCACGGTAGTTAGCTTTGGGTGGTTGGAAATGTTGCATGAAACTGCTGTTTCCGGGTACAGGGTAGTTAGCTTTGGATGTTTGGAAATCTTGTGTGAATCTGCTGTCTCCGGGTACAGGGTAGTTAAGTTTGGATGGTTGGAAATTTGTGTGAAGCTGCTGTCTCTGGGTACAGGGTAGTTAACTTTGGATGGTTGGAAATCTTGTGTGAAGCTGCTGTCTCCGGGTACAGGGTGGTTCGCTTTGGATGGCTGGAAATGTTGTGCGAATCTGCTGTCTCCGGGCACAGGGTAGTTTGCTTTGGATGGTTCGAAATGTTGTGCGAAGCTGCTGTCTCCGGGTACCGGGTAGTTAGCTTTGGATGGTTGGAAATCTTTGTGAAGCTGCTGTCTCCGGTTACAGGGTAGTTAGCTTTGGATGGTTGGAAATCTTGTGTGCAGCTGTGGTCTCCGGGTACAGGGTAGTTAGCTTTGGATGGTTGGAAATCTTGTGTGAAGCTGCTGTCTCCGGGTACAGGTAGTTAGCTTCGGATGGTTGGAAATGTTGTGCGAATCTGCTGTCTCCAGGCGCAGCGTACTTCGCTTTGGGTGGTTGGAAATGTTGTGTGAACCTGCTGTCCCCGGGTACAGGGTAGTTAGCTTTGGATGGTTGGAAATCTTGTGTGAAGCTGCTGTCTCCGGGTACAGGGTAGTTCGCTTTGGATGGTTGGAAATGTTGAGCGAATCTCCTGTCTGCGGGCACAGGGTAGTTTGCTTTGGATGGTTGGAAATGTTGTGCGAGGCTGCTGTCTCCGGGTACAGGGTAGTTAGCTTTGGATGGTTGGAAATCGTTGTGAAGCTGATGTCTCCGGGCACACGGTAGTTAGCTTTGGGTGGTTGGAAATCTTGTGTGAAGCTGCTGTCTCCGGGCACACGGTAGTTATCTTTGGATGGTTGGAAATCTTGTGTGAAGCTACTGTCCCCAGGTACAGTGTAGTTAGTTTTGGATGGTTGGAAATGTTGCATGAAACTGCTGTCTCCGGGTACAGGGTAGTTAGCTTTGGATGTTTGGAAATCTTGTGCGAATCTGCTGTCTCCGGGTACAGGGTAGTTAAGTTTGGATGGTTGGAAATTTGTGTGAAGCTGCTGTCTCTGGGTACAGGGTAGTTAACTTTGGATGGTTGGAAATCTTGTGTGAAGCTGCTGTCTCCGGGTACAGGGTGGTTCGCTTTGGATGGCTGGAAATGTTGTGCGAATCTGCTGTCTCCGGGCACAGGGTAGTTTGCTTTGGATGGTTCGAAATGTTGTGCGAAGCTGCTGTCTCCGGGTACCGGGTAGTTAGCTTTGGATGGTTGGAAATCTTTGTGAAGCTGCTGTCTCCGGGTACAGGGTAGTTAGCTTTGGATGGTTGGAAATCTTGTGTGCAGCTGTGGTCTCCGGGTACAGGGTAGTTAGCTTTGGATGGTTGGAAATCTTTGTGAAGCTGCTGTCTCTGGGTACAGGGTAGTTAACTTTGGGTGGTTGGAAATCTTGTGTGAAGCTGCTGTCGCCGGGTACAGGGTAGTTCGCTTTGGATGGTTGTAAATATTGTGTGAAGGTGCTGTCTCTGGGTACAGGTAGTTAGCTTTAGATGGTTGGAAATGTTGTGCGAATCTGCTGTCTCCAGGCACAGGGTAGTTCGCTTTGGATGGCTGGAAATGTTGTGCGAATCTGCTGTCTCCGGGCACAGGGTAGTTTGCTTTGGATGGTTGGAAATATTGTGTGAAGGTGCTGTCTCTGGGTACAGGTAGTTAGCTTTGGATGGTTGGAAATGTTGTGCGAATCTGCTGTCTCCAGGCACAGGGTAGTTCGCTTTGGATGGTTGGAAATGTTGAGCGAATCTCCTGTCTCCGGGCACAGGGCAGTTCACACAACATTTCCAACCATCCAAAGCTAAGCTACTGTCTCTGGGTACAGGGTAGTTAGCTTTGGATGGTTGGAAATCTTGTGTGACGCTGCACTCTCCGGGTACAGGGTAGTTAGCTTTGGATGGTTGGAAATATTGTGTGGAGCTACTGTCCCCGGGTACAGTGTTGTTAGTTTTGGATGGTTAGAAATGTTGCATGAAGCTGCAGTCTCCGGGTACAGGGTAGTTAGCTTTGGATGGTTGGAAATGTTGCGTGAAGCTGCTGTCTCTGGGTACAGGGTAGTTTGATTTGGATGGTTGGAAATCTTGTGTGAAGCTGCTATCTCCGTGTACAGGGTAGTTCGCTTTGGATGTTTGGAAATGTTATGCGAAGCTGCTGTCTCCGGGTACCGGGTAGTTAGCTTTGGATGGTTGGAAATCTTGTGTGAAGCGGCTATCTCCGGGTACAGGGTAGTTCGCTTTGGATGGTTGGAAATCTTGTGTGAAGCTGCTGTCTTCGGGTACAGGGTAGTTTGCTTTGGATGGTTGGAAATCTTGTGTGAAGCTGCTATCTCCGGGTACAGGGTAGTTAGCTTTGGATGGTTGGAAATGTTGCTTGAAGCTGCTGTCTCCGGGTACAGGGTAGTTTGCTTTGAATGGTTGGATATCTTGTGTGAAGCTCCTATCTCCGGGTACAGGGTAGTTAGCTTTGGATGGTTGGAAATCTTGTGTGAAGCTGCTGTCTCCGGGTACAGGGTAGTTAGCTTTGGATGGTTGGAAATCTTGTGTGAAGCTGCTGTCTCCGGGTACAGGGTAATTCGCTTTGGATGGTTGGAAATCTTATGTGAAGCTGCTGTCCCCGGGCACAGGGTAGTTCGCTTTGGATGGTTGGAAATGTTGTGTGAACCTGCTGTCCCCGGGTAGAGGGTAGTTAGGTTTGGATGGTTGGAAATCTTGTGTGAAGCTGCTGTCTCTGGGTACAAGGTAGTTAACTTTGGATGGTTGGAAATCTTGTGTGAAGCTGCTGTCTCCGGGTACAGGGTAGTTCGCTTTGGATGGTTGGAAATCTTGTGTAAAGCTGCTGTCTCTGGGTACAGGGTAGTTAACTTTGGATGGTTGGAAATATTGTGTGAAGGTGCTGTCTCCGGGTACAGGTAGTTAGCTTTGGATGGTTGGAAATCTTGTGTGAAGCTGCTGTCTCTAGGTACAGGGTAGTTAACTTTGGATGGTTGGATATATTGTGTGAAGGTGCTGTCTCCGGGTACAGGTAGTTAGCTTTGGATGGTTGGAAATGTTGTGCGAATCTGCTGTCTCCAGGCACACGGCAGTTCGCTTTGGATGTTTGGACATCTTGTGTGAAGCTGCTATCTCCGGGTACAGGGTAGTTAGCTTTGGATGGTTGGAAATGTTGCTGGAAGCTGCTGTTTCCGGGTACAGGGTAGTTTGCTTTGAATGGTTGGATATCTTGTGTGAAGCTCCTATCTCCGGGTACAGGGTAGTTAGCTTTGGATGGTTGGAAATCTTGTGTGAAGCTACTGTCCCCAGGTACAGTGTAGTTAGTTTTGGATGGTTGGAAATGTTGCATGAAGCTGCTATCTCCGGGTAGAGGGTAGTTAGGTTTGGATGGTTGGAAATCTTGTGTGAAGCTGCTGTCTCTGGGTACAGGGTAGTTAACTTTGGATGGTTGGAAATCTTGTGTGAAGCTGCTGTCTCCGGGTACAGGGTAGTTCGCTTTGGATGGTTGGAAATCTTGTGTAAAGCTGCTGTCTCTGGGTACAGGGTAGTTAACTTTGGATGGTTAGAAATATTGTGTGAAGCTGCTGTCTCCGGGCACACGGTAGTTAGCTTTGGATGGTTGGAAATCTTGTGTGAAGCTACTGTCCCCAGGTACAGTGTAGTTAGTTTTGGATGGTTGGAAATGTTGCATGAAACTGCTGTCTCCGGGTACAGGGTAGTTAGCTTTGGATGTTTGGAAATCTTGTGCAAATCTGCTGTCTCCAGGTACAGGGTAGTTAGGTTTGGATGGTTGGAAATCTTGCGTAGCTGCTGTCTCGGAGTACAGGGTAGTTCGCTTTGGATGGTTGGAAATCTTGTGTGAAGCTGCTGTCTCTGGGTACGAGGTAGTTAACTTTGGATGGTTGGATATCTTGTGTGAAGGTGCTGTCTCCGGGTACAGGTAGTTAGCTTTGGATGGTTGGAAATGTTGTGCGAATCTGCTGTCTCCAGGCACACGGTAGTTCGCTTTGGATGGCTGGAAATGTTGTGCGAATCTGCTGTCTCCGGGCACAGGGTAGTTTGCTTTGGATGGTTCGAAATATTGTGCGAAGCTGCTGTCTCTGGGTACCGGGTAGTTAGCTTTGGATGGTTGGAAATCTTTGTGAAGCTGCTGTCTCCGGGTACAGGGTAGTTAGCTTTGGATGGTTGGAAATCTTGTGTGCAGCTGTGGTCTCCGGGTACAGGGTAGTTAGCTTTGGATGGTTGGAAATCTTGTGTGAAGCTGCTGTCTCCGGGTACAGGTAGTTAGCTTCGGATGGTTGGAAATGTTGTGCGAATCTGCTGTCTCCAGGCACAGCGTAGTTCGCTTTGGGTGGTTGGAAATGTTGTGTGAACCTGCTGTCTCCGGGTACAGGGTAGTTCGCTTTTGGATGGTTGGAAATCTTGTGTGAAGCTGCTGTCTCTGGGTACAGGGTAGTAACTTTGGATGGTTGGAAATATTGTGTGAAGCTGCTGTCTCCGGGCACACGATAGTTAGCTTTGGATGGTTGGAAATCTTGTGTGAAGCTACTGTCCCCAGGTACAGTGTAGTTAGTTTTGGATGGTTGGAAATGTTGCATGAAGCTGCTATCTCCGGGTAGAGGGTAGTTAGGTTTGGATGGTTGGAAATCTTGTGTGAAGCTGCTGTCTCTGGGTACAAGGTAGTTAACTTTGGATGGTTGGAAATCTTGTGTGAAGCTGCTGTCTCCGGGTACAGGGTAGTTCGCTTTGGATGGTTGGAAATCTTGTGTAAAGCTGCTGTCTCTGGGTACAGGGTAGTTAACTTTGGATGGTTGGAAATATTGTGTGAAGGTGCTGTCTCCGGGTACAGGTAGTTAGCTTTGGATGGTTGGAAATGTTGTGCGAATCTGCTGTCTCCAGGCAAAGGGTAGTTTGCTTTGGATGGCTGGAAATGTTGTGCGAATCTGCTGTCTCCGGGCACATGGTAGTTTGCTTTGGATGGTTCGAAATGTTGTGCGAATCTGCTGTCTCCGGGTGCCGGGTAGTTAGCTTTGGATGGTTGGAAATCTTGTGTGAAGCTGCTGTCTCCGGGTACAGGTAGTTAGCTTCGGATGGTTGGAAATGTTGTGCAAATCTGCTGTCTCCGGGCACAGCGTAGTTCGCTTTGGATGGTTGGAAATGTTGAGCGAATCTCCTGTCTGCGGGCACAGGGTAGTTTGCTTTGGATGGTTGGAAATGTTGTGCGAGGCTGCTGTCTCCGGGTACAGGGTAGTTAGCTTTGGATGGTTGGAAATCGTTGTGAAGCTGATGTCTCCGGGCACACGGTAGTTAGCTTTGGGTGGTTGGAAATCTTGTGTGAAGCTGCTGTCTCCGGGCACACGGTAGTTATCTTTGGATGGTTGGAAATCTTGTGTGAAGCTACTGTCCCCAGGTACAGTGTAGTTAGTTTTGGATGGTTGGAAATGTTGCATGAAACTGCTGTTTCCGGGTACAGGGTAGTTAGCTTTGGATGTTTGGAAATCTTGTGTGAATCTGCTGTCTCCGGGTACAGGGTAGTTAAGTTTGGATGGTTGGAAATTTGTGTGAAGCTGCTGTCTCTGGGTACAGGGTAGTTAACTTTGGATGGTTGGAAATCTTGTGTGAAGCTGCTGTCTCCGGGTACAGGGTGGTTCGCTTTGGATGGCTGGAAATGTTGTGCGAATCTGCTGTCTCCGGGCACAGGGTAGTTTGCTTTGGATGGTTCGAAATGTTGTGCGAAGCTGCTGTCTCCGGGTACCGGGTAGTTAGCTTTGGATGGTTGGAAATCTTTGTGAAGCTGCTGTCTCCGGTTACAGGGTAGTTAGCTTTGGATGGTTGGAAATCGTGTGTGCAGCTGTGGTCTCCGGGTACAGGGTAGTTAGCTTTGGATGGTTGGAAATCTTGTGTGAAGCTGCTGTCTCCGGGTACAGGTAGTTAGCTTCGGATGGTTGGAAATGTTGTGCGAATCTGCTGTCTCCAGGCGCAGCGTACTTCGCTTTGGGTGGTTGGAAATGTTGTGTGAACCTGCTGTCCCCGGGTACAGGGTAGTTAGCTTTGGATGGTTGGAAATCTTGTGTGAAGCTGCTGTCTCCGGGTACAGGGTAGTTCGCTTTGGATGGTTGGAAATGTTGAGCGAATCTCCTGTCTGCGGGCACAGGGTAGTTTGCTTTGGATGGTTGGAAATGTTGTGCGAGGCTGCTGTCTCCGGGTACAGGGTAGTTAGCTTTGGATGGTTGGAAATCGTTGTGAAGCTGATGTCTCCGGGCACACGGTAGTTAGCTTTGGGTGGTTGGAAATCTTGTGTGAAGCTGCTGTCTCCGGGCACACGGTAGTTATCTTTGGATGGTTGGAAATCTTGTGTGAAGCTACTGTCCCCAGGTACAGTGTAGTTAGTTTTGGATGGTTGGAAATGTTGCATGAAACTGCTGTCTCCGGGTACAGGGTAGTTAGCTTTGGATGTTTGGAAATCTTGTGCGAATCTGCTGTCTCCGGGTACAGGGTAGTTAAGTTTGGATGGTTGGAAATTTGTGTGAAGCTGCTGTCTCTGTGTACAGGGTAGTTAACTTTGGATGGTTGGAAATCTTGTGTGAAGCTGCTGTCTCCGGGTACAGGGTGGTTCGCTTTGGATGGCTGGAAATGTTGTGCGAATCTGCTGTCTCCGGGCACAGGGTAGTTTGCTTTGGATGGTTCGAAATGTTGTGCGAAGCTGCTGTCTCCGGGTACCGGGTAGTTAGCTTTGGATGGTTGGAAATCTTTGTGAAGCTGCTGTCTCCGGGTACAGGGTAGTTAGCTTTGGATGGTTGGAAATCTTGTGTGCAGCTGTGGTCTCCGGGTACAGGGTAGTTAGCTTTGGATGGTTGGAAATCTTTGTGAAGCTGCTGTCTCTGGGTACAGGGTAGTTAACTTTGGGTGGTTGGAAATCTTGTGTGAAGCTGCTGTCGCCGGGTACAGGGTAGTTCGCTTTGGATGGTTGTAAATATTGTGTGAAGGTGGTGTCTCTGGGTACAGGTAGTTAGCTTTAGATGGTTGGAAATGTTGTGCGAATCTGCTGTCTCCAGGCACAGGGTAGTTCGCTTTGGATGGCTGGAAATGTTGTGCGAATCTGCTGTCTCCGGGCACAGGGTAGTTTGCTTTGGATGGTTGGAAATATTGTGTGAAGGTGCTGTCTCTGGGTACAGGTAGTTAGCTTTGGATGGTTGGAAATGTTGTGCGAATCTGCTGTCTCCAGGCACAGGGTAGTTCGCTTTGGATGGTTGGAAATGTTGAGCGAATCTCCTGTCTCCGGGCACAGGGCAGTTCACACAACATTTCCAACCATCCAAAGCTAAGCTACTGTCTCTGGGTACAGGGTAGTTAGCTTTGGATGGTTGGAAATCTTGTGTGACGCTGCACTCTCCGGGTACAGGGTAGTTAGCTTTGGATGGTTGGAAATATTGTGTGGAGCTACTGTCCCCGGGTACAGTGTTGTTAGTTTTGGATGGTTAGAAATGTTGCATGAAGCTGCAGTCTCCGGGTACAGGGTAGTTAGCTTTGGATGGTTGGAAATGTTGCGTGAAGCTGCTGTCTCTGGGTACAGGGTAGTTTGCTTTGGATGGTTGGAAATCTTGTGTGAAGCTGCTATCTCCGTGTACAGGGTAGTTCGCTTTGGATGTTTGGAAATGTTATGCGAAGCTGCTGTCTCCGGGTACCGGGTAGTTAGCTTTGGATGGTTGGAAATCTTGTGTGAAGCGGCTATCTCCGGGTACAGGGTAGTTCGCTTTGGATGGTTGGAAATCTTGTGTGAAGCTGCTGTCTTCGGGTACAGGGTAGTTTGCTTTGGATGGTTGGAAATCTTGTGTGAAGCTGCTATCTCCGGGTACAGGGTAGTTAGCTTTGGATGGTTGGAAATGTTGCTTGAAGCTGCTGTCTCCGGGTACAGGGTAGTTTGCTTTGAATGGTTGGATATCTTGTGTGAAGCTCCTATCTCCGGGTACAGGGTAATTAGCTTTGGATGGTTGGAAATCTTGTGTGAAGCTGCTGTCTCCGGGTACAGGGTAGTTAGCTTTGGATGGTTGGAAATCTTGTGTGAAGCTGCTGTCTCCGGGTACAGGGTAATTCGCTTTGGATGGTTGGAAATCTTATGTGAAGCTGCTGTCCCCGGGCACAGGGTAGTTCGCTTTGGATGGTTGGAAATGTTGTGTGAACCTGCTGTCCCCGGGTACAGGGTAGTTAGCTTTGGATGGTTGGAAATCTTGTGTGAAGCTGCTGTCTCCGGGTACAGGGTAGTTCGCTTTGGATGGTTGGAAATCTTGTGTGAAGCTGCTGTCTCTGGGTACAGGGTAGTTAACTTTGGATGGTTGGAAATATTGTGTGAAGCTGCTGTCTCCGGGCACACGGTAGTTAGCTTTGGATGGTTGGAAATCTTGTGTGAAGCTACTGTCCCCAGGTACAGTGTAGTTAGTTTGGATAGTTGGAAATGTTGCATGAAACTGCTGTCTCCGGGTACAGGGTAGTTAGCTTTGGATGTTTGGAAATCTTGTGCGAATCTGCTATCTCCGGGTACAGGGTAGTTAGGTTTGGATGGTTGGAAATCTTGTGTGAAGCTGCTGTCTCTGGGTACAGGGTAGTTAACTTTGGATGGTTGGAAATCTTGTGTGAAACTGCTGTCTCCGGGTACAGGGTAGTTCACTTTGGATGGTTGGAAATCTTGTGTGAAGCTGCTGTCTCTGGGTACAGGGTAGTTAACTTTGGATGGTTGGATATATTGTGTGAAGGTGCTGTCTCCGGGTACAGGTAGTTAGCTTTGGATGGTTGGAAATGTTGTGCGAATCTGCTGTCTCCAGGCACACGGCAGTTCGCTTTGGATGTTTGGAAATCTTGTGCGAATCTGCTGTCTCGGGGTACAGGGTAGTTAGGTTTGGATGGTTGGAAATCTTGTGTGAAGCTGCTGTCTCTGGGTACAGGGTAGTTAACTTTGGATGGTTGGAAATCTTGTGTGAAGCTGCTGTCTCCGGGTACAGGGTAGTTCGCTTTGGATGGTTGGAAATGTTGTGCGAATCTGCTGTCTCCAGGCACAGGGTAGTTCGCTTTGGATGGCTGGAAATGTTGTGCGAATCTGCTGTCTCTGGGCACAGGGTAATTTGCTTTGGATGGTTGGAAATATTGTGTGAAGGTGCTGTCTCTGGGTACAGGTAGTTAGCTTTGGATGGTTGGAAATGTTGTGCGAATCTGCTGTCTCCAGGCACAGGGTAGTTCGCTTTGGATGGTTGGAAATGTTGGGCGAATCTCCTGTCTCCGGGCACAGGGTAGTTCACACAACATTTCCAACCATCCAAAGCTAAGCTACTGTCTCTGGGTACAGGGTAGTTAGCTTTGGATGGTTGGAAATCTTGTGTATCGCTGCACTCTCCGGGTACAGGGTAGTTAGCTTTGGATGGTTGGAAATATTGTGTGGAGCTACTGTCCCCGGGTACAGTGTTGTTAGTTTTGGATGGTTAGAAATGTTGCATGAAGCTGCAGTCTCCGGGTACAGGGTAGTTAGTTTTGGATGGTTGGAAATGTTGCGTGAAGCTGCTGTCTCTGAGTACAGGGTAGTTTGCTTTGGATGGTTGGAAATCTTGTGTGAAGCTGCTATCTCCGGGTACAGGGTAGTTCGCTTTGCATGTTTGGAAATGTTATGCAAAGCTACTGTCTCCGTGTACCGGGTAGTTAGCTTTGGATGGTTGGAAATCTTTATGAAGCGGCTATCTCCGGGTACAGGGTAGTTCGCTTTGGATGGTTGGAAATCTTGTGTGAAGCTGCTGTCTTCGGGTACAGGGTAGTTTGCTTTGGATGGTTGGAAATCTTGTGTGAAGCTGCTGTCTCCGGGTACAGGTAGTTAGCTTCGGATGGTTGGAAATGTGCGAATCTGCTTTCTCCAGGCATAGCGTAGTTCGCTTTAGGTGGTTGGAAATGTTGTGTGAACCTGCTGTCTCCGGGTACAGGGTAGTTCGCTTTTGGATGGTTGGAAATCTTGTGTGAAGCTGCTGTCTCTGGGTACAGGGTAGTAACTTTGGATGGTTGGAAATATTGTGTGAAGCTGCTGTCTCCGGGCACACGATAGTTAGCTTTGGATGGTTGGAAATCTTGTGTGAAGCTACTGTCCCCAGGTACAGTGTAGTTAGTTTTGGATGGTTGGAAATGTTGCATGAAGCTTCTATCTCCGGGTAGAGGATAGTTAGGTTTGGATGGTTGGAAATCTTGTGTGAAGCTGCTGTCTCTGGGTACAGGGTAGTTAACTTTGGATGGTTGGAAATCTTGTGTGAAGCTGCTGTCTCCGGGTACAGGGTAGTTCGCTTTGGATGGTTGGAAATCTTGTGTAAAGCTGCTGTCTCTGGGTACAGGGTAGTTAACTTTGGATGGTTGGAAATATTGTGTGAAGCTTCTGTCTCCGGGCACACGGTAGTTAGCTTTGGATGGTTGGAAATCTTGTGTGAAGCTACTGTCCCCAGGTACAGTGTAGTTAGTTTTGGATGGTTGGAAATGTTGCATGAAACTGCTGTCTCCGGGTACAGGGTAGTTAGCTTTCGATGTTTGGAAATCTTGTGCGAATCTGCTGTCTCCAGGTACAGGGTAGTTAGGTTTGGATGGTTGGAAATCTTGTGTGAAGCTGCTGTCTCTGGGTACAGGGTAGTTAACTTTGGATAGTTGGAAATTTTGTGTGAAGCTGCTGTCTCCGGGTATAGGGTAGTTCGCTTTGGATGGTTGGAAATCTTGTGTGAAGCTGCTGTCTCTGGGTACAGGGTAGTTAACTTTGGATGGTTGGATATATTGTGTGAAGGTGCTGTCTCCGGGTACATGTAGTTAGCTTTGGATGGTTGGAAATGTTGTGCGAATCTGCTGTCTCCAGGCACACGGTAGTTCGCTTTGGATGGCTGGAAATGTTGTGCGAATCTGCTGTCTCCGGGCACAGGGTAGTTTGCTTTGGATTGTTCGAAATATTGTGCGAAGCTGCTGTCTCTGGGTACCGGGTAGTTAGCTTTGGATGGTTGGAAATCTTTGTGAAGATGCTGTCTCCGGGTACAGGGTAGTTAGCTTTGGATGGTTGGAAATCTTGTGTGCAGCTGTGGTCTCCGGGTACAGGGTAGTTAGCTTTGGATGGTTGGAAATCTTGTGTGAAGCTGCTGTCTCCGGGTACAGGTAGTTATCTTCGGATGGTTGGAAATGTTGTGCGAATCTGCTGTCTCCAGGCACAGCGTAGTTCGCTTTGGGTGGTTGGAAATGTTGTGTGAACCTGCTGTCTCCGGGTACAGGGTAGTTCGCTTTTGGATGGTTGGAAATCTTGTGTGAAGCTGCTGTCTCTGGGTACAGGGTAGTAACTTTGGATGGTTGGAAATATTGTGTGAAGCTGCTGTCTCCGGTCACACGATAGTTAGCTTTGGATGGTTGGAAATCTTGTGTGAAGCTACTGTCCCCAGGTACAGTGTAGTTAGTTTTGGATGGTTGGAAATGTTGCATGAAGCTGCTATCTCCGGGTAGAGGGTAGTTAGGTTTGGATGGTTGGAAATCTTGTGTGAAGCTGCTGTCTCTGAGTACAGGGTAGTTAACTTTGGATGGTTGGAAATCTTGTGTGAAGCTGCTGTCTCCGGGTACAGGGTAGTTCGCTTTGGATGGTTGGAAATCTTGTGTGAAACTGCTGTCTCCGGGTACAGGGTAGTTCACTTTGGATGGTTGGAAATCTTGTGTGAAGCTGCTGTCTCTGGGTACAGGGTAGTTAACTTTGGATGGTTGGATATATTGTGTGAAGGTGCTGTCTCCGGGTACAGGTAGTTAGCTTTGGATGGTTGGAAATGTTGTGCGAATCTGCTGTCTCCAGGCACACGGCAGTTCGCTTTGGATGTTTGGAAATCTTGTGCGAATCTGCTGTCTCGGGGTACAGGGTAGTTAGGTTTGGATGGTTGGAAATCTTGTGTGAAGCTGCTGTCTCTGGGTACAGGGTAGTTAACTTTGGATGGTTGGAAATCTTGTGTGAAGCTGCTGTCTCCGGGTACAGGGTAGTTCGCTTTGGATGGTTGGAAATGTTGTGCGAATCTGCTGTCTCCAGGCACAGGGTAGTTCGCTTTGGATGGCTGGAAATGTTGTGCGAATCTGCTGTCTCCGGGCACAGGGTAGTTTGCTTTGGATGGTTGGAAATATTGTGTGAAGGTGCTGTCTCTGGGTACAGGTAGTTAGCTTTGGATGGTTGGAAATGTTGTGCGAATCTGCTGTCTCCAGGCACAGGGTAGTTCGCTTTGGATGGTTGGAAATGTTGGGCGAATCTCCTGTCTCCGGGCACAGGGTAGTTCACACAACATTTCCAACCATCCAAAGCTAAGCTACTGTCTCTGGGTACAGGGTAGTTAGCTTTGGATGGTTGGAAATCTTGTGTATCGCTGCACTCTCCGGGTACAGGGTAGTTAGCTTTGGATGGTTGGAAATATTGTGTGGAGCTACTGTCCCCGGGTACAGTGTTATTAGTTTTGGATGGTTAGAAATGTTGCATGAAGCTGCAGTCTCCGGGTACAGGGTAGTTAGCTTTGGATGGTTGGAAATGTTGCGTGAAGCTGCTGTCTCTGAGTACAGGGTAGTTTGCTTTGGATGGTTGGAAATCTTGTGTGAAGCTGCTATCTCCGGGTACAGGGTAGTTCGCTTTGGATGTTTGGAAATGTTATGCAAAGCTGCTGTCTCCGTGTACCGGGTAGTTAGCTTTGGATGGTTGGAAATCTTTATGAAGCGGCTATCTCCGGGTACAGGGTAGTTCGCTTTGGATGGTTGGAAATCTTGTGTGAAGCTGCTGTCTTCGGGTACAGGGTAGTTTGCTTTGGATGGTTGGAAATCTTGTGTGAAGCTGCTGTCTCCGGGTACAGGTAGTTAGCTTCGGATGGTTGGAAATGTGCGAATCTGCTTTCTCCAGGCATAGCGTAGTTCGCTTTGGGTGGTTGGAAATGTTGTGTGAACCTGCTGTCTCCGGGTACAGGGTAGTTCACTTTTGGATGGTTGGAAATCTTGTGTGAAGCTGCTGTCTCTGGGTACAGGGTAGTAACTTTGGATGGTTGGAAATATTGTGTGAAGCTGCTGTCTCCGGGCACACGATAGTTAGCTTTGGATGGTTGGAAATCTTGTGTGAAGCTACTGTCCCCAGGTACAGTGTAGTTAGTTTTGGATGGTTGGAAATGTTGCATGAAGCTTCTATCTCCGGGTAGAGGGTAGTTAGGTTTGGATGGTTGGAAATCTTGTGTGAAGCTGCTGTCTCTGGGTACAGGGTAGTTAACTTTGGATGGTTGGAAATCTTGTGTGAAGCTGCTGTCTCCGGGTACAGGGTAGTTCGCTTTGGATGGTTGGAAATCTTGTGTAAAGCTGCTGTCTCTGGGTACAGGGTAGTTAACTTTGGATGGTTGGAAATATTGTGTGAAGCTTCTGTCTCCGGGCACACGGTAGTTAGCTTTGGATGGTTGGAAATCTTGTGTGAAGCTACTGTCCCCAGGTACAGTGTAGTTAGTTTTGGATGGTTGGAAATGTTGCATGAAACTGCTGTCTCCGGGTACAGGGTAGTTAGCTTTGGATGTTTGGAAATCTTGTGCGAATCTGCTGTCTCCAGGTACAGGGTAGTTAGGTTTGGATGGTTGGAAATCTTGTGTGAAGCTGCTGTCTCTGGGTACAGGGTAGTTAACTTTGGATAGTTGGAAATTTTGTGTGAAGCTGCTGTCTCCGGGTATAGGGTAGTTCGCTTTGGATGGTTGGAAATCTTGTGTGAAGCTGCTGTCTCTGGGTACAGGGTAGTTAACTTTGGATGGTTGGATATATTGTGTGAAGGTGCTGTCTCCGGGTACATGTAGTTAGCTTTGGATGGTTGGAAATGTTGTGCGAATCTGCTGTCTCCAGGCACACGGTAGTTCGCTTTGGATGGCTGGAAATGTTGTGCGAATCTGCTGTCTCCGGGCACAGGGTAGTTTGCTTTGTATTGTTCGAAATATTGTGCGAAGCTGCTGTCTCTGGGTACCGGGTAGTTAGCTTTGGATGGTTGGAAATCTTTGTGAAGCTGCTGTCTCCGGGTACAGGGTAGTTAGCTTTGGATCGTTGGAAATCTTGTGTGCAGCTGTGGTCTCCGGGTACAGGGTAGTTAGCTTTGGATGGTTGGAAATCTTGTGTGAAGCTGCTGTCTCCGGGTACAGGTAGTTAGCTTCGGATGGTTGGAAATGTTGTGCGAATCTGCTGTCTCCAGGCACAGCGTAGTTCGCTTTGGGTGGTTGGAAATGTTGTGTGAACCTGCTGTCTCCGGGTACAGGGTAGTTCGCTTTTGGATGGTTGGAAATCTTGTGTGAAGCTGCTGTCTCTGGGTACAGGGTAGTAACTTTGGATGGTTGGAAATATTGTGTGAAGCTGCTGTCTCCGGTCACACGATAGTTAGCTTTGGATGGTTGGAAATCTTGTGTGAAGCTACTGTCCCCAGGTACAGTGTAGTTAGTTTTGGATGGTTGGAAATGTTGCATGAAGCTGCTATCTCCGGGTAGAGGGTAGTTAGGTTTGGATGGTTGGAAATCTTGTGTGAAGCTGCTGTCTCTGAGTACAGGGTAGTTAACTTTGGATGGTTGGAAATCTTGTGTGAAGATGCTGTCTCCGGGTACAGGGTAGTTAATTTTGGATGGTTGGATATATTGTGTGAAGGTGCTGTCTCCGGGTACAGGTAGTTAGCTTTGGATGGTTGGAAATGTTGTGCGAATCTGCTGTCTCCAGGCACACGGTAGTTCGCTTTGGATGGCTGGAAATGTTGTGCGAATCTGCTGTCTCCGGGTACAGGGTAGTTTGCTTTGGATGGTTCGAAATATTGTGTGAAGCTGCTGTCTCTGGGTACCGGGTAGTTAGCTTTGGATGGTTGGAAATGTTTGTGAAGCTGCTGTCTCCGGGTACAGGGTAGTTAGCTTTGGATGGTTGGAAATCTTGTGTGCAGCTGTGGTCTCCGGGTACAGGGTAGTTAGCTTTGGATGGTTGGAAATCTTGTGTGAAGCTGCTGTCTCCGGCTACAGGTAGTTAGCTTCGGATAGTTGGAAATGTTGTGCGAATCTGCTGTCTCCAGGCACAGCGTAGTTCGCTTTGGGTGGTTGGAAATGTTGTGTGAACCTGCTGTCTCCGGGTACAGGGTAGTTCGCTTTTGGATGGTTGGAAATCTTGTGTGAAGCTGCTGTCTCTGGGTACAGGGTAGTAACTTTGGATGGTTGGAAATCTTGTGTGAAGCTGCTGTCTCCGGGTACAGGGTGGTTCGCTTTGGATGGCTGGAAATGTTGTGCGAATCTGCTGTCTCCGGGCACAGGGTAGTTTGCTTTGGATGGTTCGAAATGTTGTGCGAAGCTGCTGTCTCCGGGTACCGGGTAGTTAGCTTTGGATGGTTGGAAATCTTTGTGAAGCTGCTGTCTCCGGGTACAGGGTAGTTAGCTTTGGATGGTTGGAAATCTTGTGTGCAGCTGTGGTCTCCGGGTACAGGGTAGTTAGCTTTGGATGGTTGGAAATCTTGTGTGAAGCTGCTGTCTCCGGGTACAGGTAGTTAGCTTCGGATGGTTGGAAATGTTGTGCGAATCTGCTGTCTCCAGGCGCAGCGTACTTCGCTTTGGGTGGTTGGAAATGTTGTGTGAACCTGCTGTCCCCGGGTACAGGGTAGTTAGCTTTGGATGGTTGGAAATCTTGTGTGAAGCTGCTGTCTCCGGGTACAGGGTAGTTCGCTTTGGATGGTTGGAAATCTTGTGTGAAGCTGCTGTCTCTGGGTATAGGGTAGTTAACTTTGGATGGATGGAAATATATTGTGAAGCTGCTGTCTCCGAGCACACAGTAGTTAGCTTTGGATGGTTGGAAATGTTGTGCGAATCTGCTGTCTCCAGGCAAAGGGTAGTTCGCTTTGGATGGCTGGAAATGTTGTGCGAATCTGCTGTCTCCGGGCACATGGTAGTTTGCTTTGGATGGTTCGAAATGTTGTGCGAATCTGCTGTCTCCGGGTGCCGGGTAGTTAGCTTTGGATGGTTGGAAATCTTGTGTGAAGCTGCTGTCTCCGGGTACAGGTAGTTAGCTTCGGATGGTTGGAAATGTTGTGCAAATCTGCTGTCTCCGGGCACAGCGTAGTTCGCTTTGGATGGTTGGAAATGTTGAGCGAATCTCCTGTCTGCGGGCACAGGGTAGTTTGCTTTGGATGGTTGGAAATGTTATGCGAGGCTGCTGTCTCCGGGTACAGGGTAGTTAGCTTTGGATGGTTGGAAATCTTGTGTGAAGCTGCTGTCTCCGGGCACACGGTAGTTAGCTTTGGATGGTTGGAAATCTTGTGTGAAGCTGCTGTCTCCGGGCACACGGTAGTTAGCTTTGGATGGTTGGAAATCTTGTGTGAAGCTACTGTCCCCAGGTACAGTGTAGTTAGTTTTGGATGGTTGGAAATGTTGCATGAAACTGCTGTCTCCGGGTACAGGGTAGTTAGCTTTGGATGTTTGGAAATCTTATGCGAATCTGCTGTCTCCAGGTACAGGGTAGTTAAGTTTGGATGGTTGGAAATTTGTGTGAAGCTGCTGTCTCTGGGTACAGGGTAGTTAACTTTGGATGGTTGGAAATCTTGTGTGAAGCTGCTGTCTCCGGGTACAGGGTAGTTAGCTTTGGATGGTTGGAAATCTTGTGTGAAGCTGCTGTCTCCGGGCACACGGTAGTTAGCTTTGGATGGTTGGAAATCTTGTGTGAAGCTACTGTCCCCAGGTACAGTGTAGTTAGTTTTGGATGGTTGGAAATGTTGCATGAAACTGCTGTCTCCGGGTACAGGGTAGTTAGCTTTGGATGTTTGGAAATCTTATGCGAATCTGCTGTCTCCGGGTACAGGGTAGTTAAGTTTGGATGGTTGGAAATTTGTGTGAAGCTGCTGTCTCTGGGTGCAGGGTAGTTAACTTTGGATGGTTGGAAATCTTGTGTGAAGCTGCTGTCTCCGGGTACAGGGTAGTTCGCTTTGGATGGCTGGAAATGTTGTGCGAATCTGCTGTCTCCGGGTACAGGGTAGTTTGCTTTGGATGGTTCGGAAATGTTGTGCGAAGCTGCTGTCTCCGGGTACCGGGTAGTTAGCTTTGGATGGTTGGAAATCTTTGTGAAGCTGCTGTCTCCGGGTACAGGGTAGTTAGCTTTGGATGGTTGGAAATCTTGTGTGCAGCTGTGGTCTCCGGGTACAGGGTAGTTAGCTTTGCATGGTTGGAAATCTTGTGTGAAGCTGCTGTCTCCGGGTACAGGTAGTTAGCTTCGGATGGTTGGAAATGTTGCATGAAACTGCTGTCTCCGCGTACAGGGTAGTTAGCTTTGGATGTTTGGAAATCTTGTGCGAATCTGCTGTCTCCAGGTACAGGGTAGTTAGGTTTGGATGGTTGGAAATCTTGTGTGAAGCTGCTGTCTCTGGGTACAGGGTAGTTAACTTTGGATAGTTGGAAATCTTGTGTGAAGCTGCTGTCTCCGGGTACAGGGTAGTTAATTTTGGATGGTTGGATATATTGTGTGAAGGTGCTGTCTCCGGGTACAGGTAGTTAGCTTTGGATGGTTGGAAATGTTGTGCGAATCTGCTGTCTCCAGGCACACGGTAGTTCGCTTTGGATGGCTGGAAATGTTGTGTGAATCTGCTGTCTCCGGGTACAGGGTAGTTTGCTTTGGATGGTTCGAAATATTGTGTGAAGCTGCTGTCTCTGGGTACCGGGTAGTTAGCTGTAACGCTTACCTGGACTCTGCGGGGACACTCACGATGGAACTACGTGACTCTGTTCTTCTCAATAGGTGTAGCTCCCAGTCCCTCCCTTCAACCATGCGAATGTGAGTTCCTAGGACAAACACAAGAGATTTCGAAGGATTTTGATTAGCACTTCTATGGAGTTTGACTAGTTCTACACTCTCATATGACACTACAGCCCCTTCTTTAATTACCTTAGGAATTAATGTTGTTAGCTCTCCATCCTGCGTCTGTGCAGGGGCGCAAGTTCTGAAGAGATGGAACCAGGATAACTGGACCGGACTACAGTGACTGGAATTAGGACTGGGAAATGTAGGAGTGCCTAGAGTGTGTGAGGAATTTCTACACCCACGCATTCATGGGCACCTAAACCAAAAAAACGAATTTACCTCAGGAAACGCACTCACAACCATATGTAAAGAACACAAGCCAAGCTAAAATCCTTCACTGAGGAACACTCAGTAGTTATGAAGCGCAACTCAGATCCATAAGTTACGCGCAACAATGTTCAGAAAACTAATTACAATGCAACGTAAATTTTCACTATAATCATGAAAAGACTTATGCTGCTTCACAGAATAGAGCAAAGATACTTGCGAAAACTTTTCTGACAGGAAACTTCTTAAATTATGAAAGTCGTTCCGTGACTGGAAAAATGACGGGGCGAAGGAGTGACAGGAGTTCCCAAAACGCCGACTGAGGAAAATACTATGACTGGAAATTGTAGGAATTGCAGGGAGCTCAGGGAAACTGGAACGGGCCAAAAAGGGAACCGGAATGACTGAAGGGAAAGAGTAACAGGTGGCGCTAAAACGTGACAGGACCTAAAGCGGGACAGCGGCAAGCGTTGACTGGATTCTTCCGAACGCGAAGCAGGGAATGCTCGAGGGGAGGGGCTTAAATAGGTGAGAGAGAAAACAACTAGACCTACACTGCGCATTCTACCAGCATAAACCAGGCAGCCCTGTTGAGAGTTGGGAAGTACCGCCCATGACTAATACTGCTCTGAGTTGCTTTTTCTTAAACTCCACGAATGGTAGAGTGAAGACCAACTCTCTTTGGACGCAATTGTAGGAACCTTTGCTGTGATCATGACAGTATTCCCCCCCAAGGCCTCTCCTACAGTGAACCCTTCTCCCCCTGGCTTGCTGGGGTTATTCAGATGAAAGGATTTAATTAATCGAGGAGCGTGAATGTTTTCGAGGGGTTCCCAAGTTCTATCCTGCGGCCCATAACCCTTCCAATCCACCAAGTAATGCAATTTTCTGCGAACAACCTTAGAGTCCAAGATAGCCTTTACCTCGTACTCCGGCTGGTCACCTTCCACAATTACAGGAGCCGGTGGACCCTGGATTCGGGTATTAGGACTTACAGCCTTCAACAAAGACACATGGAACACTGAATGAATTTTCATGTTTTTGGGGAGCGTTAATTTCATGGCCACCGGGTTGATGACCTTCTCAATGGTAAAAGGATCCAAGAATCTTGGAAGAAATTTCCTGGATCCTCTCAACCTCAGATTCCTTGTGGCCAACCAAACTGAGTCTCCCGCCTTGTATTCTGGGGAGTCTCTTCGCCTTTGATCAGCAAACTTCTTCTGAGCAGTCTTCGCCAAGCACAACTGTTTTCTGGCGAGGTGAACAGCGGTTATGATGTTGTCATGCAGTGTCTTAATAGCAGGCATTTCCAGAGATTCAGGTGGATCATGAACCGAGGTTCGTGGATGTCGCCCATAAACAGTGAAGAATGGACTTAATCCAGTCGAGGAGTGCACGGAATTATTGTAGGCATATTCTGCAATCCACAATATTTTCTGCCAAGAG